>NW_017100281.1:2151417-2163429 GCF_001263275.1 Habropoda laboriosa | reverse complement strand
AAAAATTTTAGAATTTCATAATTTCTCTGAAATAGCAGAACTAATCAAATCTTTTTGAGTAAATAAAGAATGAACTTATGCCAAAAAAAAGAAAAAGGTTAAAAATAACTCGTTCGTTTCTGGGAAGCAGTTAAAATCCGAATTACAGTTACCTTCTTTAAGAAACGGAAATTCGTGTTCCCAAGGTTGGGCAAGAACGAGACCGTATATCAGTAAAGTCAATATTCAGAAACGCGTAATGTTTGCTAAAAAAATACATTCACCGTTCTTTATATTTTTCGAGGACCGTCTTATTTACCAACCAGTCGAAAATTTTGAATTACGTTCGTATAAAAGAAGAGAATACATCCAGAGACACGTTTAAACATAATGAAGTTGTATCCACTGTTTAACACGAGATGAGTCCATATTTGTCTACGAATATTTCTTCATTTTTATTTCATTCATGGAACATTAAAACACTTTTTTTTTTTTGAAGAAATAGAGGTTAGGAAATACTACCGTAACGCCGCCATATTGTAAAGAAATTAAATGATGTAATACTTTCATATTCTCTAAGGATAATGTATAATAAGGTATAATATATAACAAAGCCCTCGTAAAAAATTTTCGATAAAGTCAATTATTTAAAAAAAAAAAAATATCAAAATTAGGTATCATTTTCAGACCTTAACCTCTTCAAGAACACAGACACATATGTGAAATTTAGTTTTTCCAAAAGTTCCAATATTTGCGACAGAGAAGACCTAAAAACTATAATCTCCCAACAAGGAAAGCAATATAAATGCAACTAAATAAGAAATTAGATCACTTTTTCTAACTTTCAAAAAATCCTCCCTCAAGGGGTTGAAAGTGATCTAACCCCTAAATGCTTTAATTTACGACTTATTTCTTCCTCCGACTATACTTCGATGCCTGACTGATTTTACGACCTCGCTACATCGCTTCCTCCGACTGTAACTTTTCATTCTTTCGTTTTATCCCCGACGTGACGATACATGCAAGTTTAACCAAAAAGAGAACGAGGGAAAAAGCACTTTCGAATATAAGCAACCACGGAGATCTTTATTGGTGTCTAGTACGAAAGAACGCGAGGCGAAGAGATAGCTGCCCAGGCATAGAGAAGCGCATAAACGAATACAGAGGGGAAGCTATTGCCGAGTGTCACGAGGAATACAATCGAGTACAGAGAAAGAGGGACGTGCATTAGTATTCGAACGCGAGAAGAGCCACGATGGGAAACTCACCTACCGGCGTGCCTCACGTTCGAGTAACTCAGAACACTGACACATTCGCTGTTGTAACGAACTGCCGTGGAATCGTAAAGCCTATATCCCGTGAATTGCTTCCGCCTGCAGCACGTAATATAAATATCGTTTGCCATTCGTTCCACGTTCAAACGCACGAGCGCATTGTTTTTCTTTGATAGATCGACGAGCGAAGAAGGATCATGGCTGTTGCGCTACTCGAGAAAATTCAATTACGCCAGCTCACTGCGGTTTCTTTTTTTCTTAGCAACGATAAACACTTCGTTTGGGAAATGGCTCAATTAGAGCGGATTAGAGCAAATAGTATACTTTTTTTTTTCTATACATTGAATACCCAAAAAAAACAATAAAATGTCTATTTCACAGAAATTGTGATTAAAAGTTTCAGTTTATTTTTCATTGTTTATTTAGTGTAATTTATGAAACTTGGGATTTTTGAACCTAAAAGACAAATGTTTATTAGACTTTTATGTTAAAATATTTATTTCGTAGAAATTGTGATTAAATGTTCTTGTTTATTCTTTTGTCATTAATTTCGTTTACTTTTTGAAACTTTTAACTGTATGTATTTGTCTTTATTTTTATGTTTACAATTTTTCATTTATTACTATCTCTCATTATCGTCTGAAAAATTACAAAATTTCACATTTGTATTTCAAACTTTTGAAGAAAATTTCAAGAGGGTATTGCTCACTTTATCAGAGAGGATATCAAGGTAAACTGATTCCAAATGAATCCGGTTTTAATATTTGTAACAACGATATCTGATCTTATGAAATACTCTTTTCTTATTGTTAGATAAGTATCTATTCACAGCTGCGAAGTAATCTGTCATTATAATTTCTAACAGATGGTAGGTGCGTCCTAGAAACTATAGTAATGGGGAATCAAGATATATGTCCTAATTCACAACTGACGAATAGATGTTTAGTATTTCTTAAAGAAAGGTATGGGACTGTTTTCGAAGAAACTCTGCAGCTTCTGATATACAGGGTGGGTCACGTAAAACAGGTCACCTAATTGTCTTCTTTAACTATAGTGGTACGAGGAAATTTTTGCACGTAATTTAAATGGTTTCAAAGGAAGATAAATTTTTTTTTACAAATTCCACTTTTTCTGTTCTTTTTTTTTTTCAAAGTCATCCATGGTTTTTTACCTGAATGTACAACGACCTTGAACTCTAAAATTTTACGCCAAACGTGAAGCTTCCTCTCATTTTTCGCCGTTTCTTCCATTAGAAAAATTTGTCTTCCATCTTATTCGCCATGTAAAACCATTTAAATTATATGTAAAAATTGCCCACAAAATTCATTCGAATAACGCCTAAAACTGGCACACGTGTACATACAGTAAGTCAAAAAAGTATCGTTACACCCTTCAAAACAGAATAACTTTTTTTTTTAATTGAACCAAACGACTTAAGCTTTTTCGAGAAGTCTCTAGATAACTTACAAAAAAAAATTATAAAAAAATTGCAAATGGTTGAAATGGTTTTCACTGCTGAAAATTAAAAAGAAAAAACACGTTCTGTAGCTTTGTGCCAGTTACGTACATGCTGAAAATTTCATCGAAATCGGTGCACGCATCGAAACCTGTGAGGATCTTTAGATTTATTATACAGTTATAAGCAGAAACTCCTGAAAAATTGCGATGTTCGTCATTTTTAACCATTTGCAACTCACAGCAACGTTAACCAATTTTTTTTTCACCCGCTGTATATACCACGATTTGCCTATAACGTACGTCGAGGACGTCGAAAAGCGCCTACTCTATGTGGAAACGGTCGATCCTCGATCGTCGACCGTGAACCTCGTCGCCAGCAGAAAGACGACGATGTCGAAAGAAAAACGAGGCTCCCTCGCAAGAGCACGCCAGGTACGCACACACGCGCGTGGTCTGCGTATGCCAGGTGCGTAATCATTTCTAATGAAACGTTGTCATTTAACAGTGCGATTGTAAGAGCGCAGAAACTTGTTTTCACTTGCGCGAAAAACGGCGACCGTTAATGCAGCGGTAAAGACGCCTCTCCCGTTACAGCATTGCGCGAGCACGGTATATACGCGCGGGGAACACCTTCCTTCAACGATGCTCACTTACGCGTTTACGTGTCGCACAGATTTTCTGTCCTTCTGCTGTTCGAGAGAGTCGCGCGTTCGAAGTAATACGCCCAAAGACCGTACACTTACGAAGAAGAATGCACGTAGCCGGTGTGTGTGTGCGCAAGGCAGCGCGATTTCTAGAAATCCACAGGACAAACAACCCTTAATCTCCCACGGTCTACACGCCTGCGATCTTTTTTCTCCATCTTTTTGTCGAGATTCTAGGATATTCCGCTGTTGTAAATCGCGACATCGCGTTACACGTGAAAACGCCGTGTACATCACCGTAACGAGGACGTTGCGGTGTTTTGTTTGCCATGTGTTAAGGGGCCGAAAATTTCGGCGATATTCGAGATTTTTTTTCTCGGTGTCCATAACGAGTAATTATGTCAAACCTGTTTTCATTCATTAACATACTTATAGAGCATACGAAACAATTTTTTAAATAGCTTTTCGATTGTTTGTTTAATACTATATCTTAAGGTAAAGATGGCGCTTTTAAAAAAAGAGATGCCTCGCTGTCGAAATTTATTTTAGCTCACAGAATCATCCAAAATGAAAAAGTCGAGAAGTTTTTTAATCAGTATGAACAGCGCTATTTCAGGTACCAGAGTTAGGTACGTAAGTCAAAATTGAACAAAATGACGCGCATTCAAAGTTCAAGTATCGAAGTTTTCCATTTTTCTAAGTTTTGCAATGTAAAAAAATACGAAATTTTCAACGTAGAAGTGCAAAATCTGGTAGCTGCGAGAGCCCATTGTATGTGGAATAACGTGTTAAAATTTCAGACCAACTGGCAGATTAGTTTTTTTTAATTCACTTCCATCAGTTGAAAAAAAAAAACGTTTCAAGAAAGACGCGTTTAAAGTTGGAGTATTAAATCTTACGATACACCTCTGCACTTACTGCACTGTACAGTTACATTAAAAAGGGTTACACTACCACATTATTTCAGGTCAGAAAGGGTCTCATGAAGGAATAGCACAATAGAATCAAGTAGAAATGATCTCGATAGCACAGCTAACTATAAAACCCTATAAAATCCACAACACTTGAAATTTTCCTGCAAAAATTTACCAGTACATTCTTCAAGATTCGTACTTTCAAAAAACCCAATTTTTTCAAACCCTATTTACAGAACGACCCTAACTAATCGCGTGATATATCCGTCATCTAATCTACCTTACTCACAAAATGTCTATTTACTTATCCTCCGTTCATAACTAGAAATTTACGATCGAGGAAGAATGCAAAAGGCAGACGTGCAACAGTAGTACACGATAAACGTAATGGTATAATCGTGGCCGTTGAATGAAAATAAAGATATGGAGAAACGTGAAATTACAGAGAGAACCGGATAAGCCTCGTTATTCAGGGGCTTGTTCAGGAAACGTAGCCGTGGAAAAGTGTCTTACGTCGAACCGGTGTTGTCGTTGTTGCTCTCTGCGAAATTTACATCTTCTCTCGTTCTTTTCTCATCCTTACCAAAGATCTCGAGGATCGAAATTTTTCGTTGTACAATACCTTTTGCTCGATACTTCGTACGAATCATCTTCAAGCGATCTACACACGATAATCGACGTCTTGTATCGGGTGTGCATACACGATCACAACTTCACGATTCGCGACAGGTTACCAGAATGCACAGAGTAGCATAGCAATTTCCGAGAATCCTTTTGCGCCGTAACTCGAATGTTTTGCTTAGATTAACGCAAGACCGATGCAAATTCCACCTGTTAACTACGTCGGCGAAGATGTAACAACGTGTCGTGAAATCTTAATCCTCCGGCATGTGTAATTATCGGTAATTTTATTGGATCTTAACTGCAGTTTTGTTACTACACCGGAGAATAAGCAAAGATCCTATAAGAAACTTTACACCTTTGGGACGAACGCAGTGGTTAAAATTTTCAATTAGAGAAGCATTTCTGTTGTATTATACGAGTTTGCTTGGGCGTTGCACAATCTGTTCTACAAATAACTGGTAGCGAGGTAAGTTAACCAATTAGAAGCGTGTAGAATTTTCTCGATTAATACACACAGACGGAAATACACGTTCGATGGAATGACTCTAATCTCGAGCAATATTGTTAGAAGAATTACACGGCGATGGGACTTTATAAGCTTTGTAATTAGCCTTTTTTCCCCCCCATTCGTGAATAACATTTACGATATTGCTCTATTGATTATCAGAGCGTCACTAACATCGTAAAAATTTCATAACGGTTATATATCTAGGTAACTATACCGCAACTCCTACCCATCCTGTTATTCAATCAAATTCGTTTAACGTTGGCGCACTGTGTCGTGGGATTTTATAGTTAACCGCGCATCCGCCAACACCTCCACTATGTATATAATTGTCTCGCGAAAGTAACGCCCGGTTTAATGGCGAATATACAACTCTTCGGGGAAGTTTCGCGATTAACGATAAGCGATGCCCGAAATGTACGAAATGATTGTAAACGGTCGTCAAGTTCGATTGCACGAGCACACACTGTGGGGCAATGAAATTTTTATTATGTCCAATTCGAGAAGGTGCACGAACGCGAAGACAGGAAAGTGCAAGCGATTACGGCGATAAATTAATCTGATATTGAGGATTGTGTGTTTGATTGTTTAATAAAGCTTAATTTACGACACTTTAAAGAAGCCCTTAAAATAATTTCCCACTAATTATTGGAGGAATTATGATTTTCTTTTTCTGCGTTTTCTTGTCGATTTATTAAGGTCGTTCGGTAAATCACGTTTTATCACTGCTAACATTATTTTTGGTTTTGTCAACGATCTGTGGAGGAAGCTGGGTCGTCTGTGACCCGTGTTACTTGCGTGTACAGAGGGTTCGCGGAATGCAGGGGTGGGGCGAAAAATTGATTCACCTGGAATATTTCTGGGATTTAGGATAATATGGAGAAATTTTAACCGTTATGTGATTTATGATAATATGAAGAAATGTTAAATGTTACGTGATTTATAATAATATAGAAAAATGTTAGATCTTATGTGATTTATAATGATATGGAAAAATGTTACGAAAATGTAACAATTGTTGCATGATCTATAGGGGGACACAGTGCGATGTATTATAGACACTTTTTACGTGGATAGAGACGTAGAGAAGATTTCAAAATCATCTCTATCTTTGTTTCCTGAGAAATATGGTTCAGTACTTTTACATGAAAATCTGACAAAAAAATTCTCTGATGTATAGGTAAGGAAATCGTATGACGGGGTCAAATATGACCCAGTTCCACTTATCATCCAATATAAATAATTACACGCGAAAAATTTTTTTACAAATCCTATCTTTTCTTCTACTGCACATTAGAAAATTTTATTATAAATAAAATCCGAAACTTCTTTACATTTTACTCAACTCACCCTACACATAAAACACATCGATAAATTATTCTCTGACGAGAAAATCTCCCTCGGAGTACCATTCCACCGACGATTCATATTTTCCGCATGATTAACGACTCACCAAGAAGAACACACCACGTATAATAGACTCATCACCGTATAATTACCCTTTATAATTTCGACTACACGGCAGGTTAATGAAAATCCTTAGGAAGAACGTAGTACCTAACCGGGCATAATACACGCTCGAGCCTACAAAGAGCCGCTAAATTCGCAATAAATTTCGATACAGCGGTCTCGACGAGCGCTAGCCGGGTTGATTTACACGCGTAACTTTCAGGTGCTCGGTTGAATGATATTCGTAGGAAGGCATTCGCGGCTAGTGCCAGCGGTGAGAATGGAGGAAGAGAGGTCGGTGAGTTGAAGACAAGGAAAAAGGAAAAAAAAAAAGAAATGTAACAGCGACATTTGGCCGCTGGAGAGGCCAGAGGGAATGCCAGCCATACAATCCCTCGAAGTGATGTGCGGAAAGGATCACATGGATGTGCACCTCTCGTTCTCCCAACCCTTTGAGGGCATCGTCTCGTCCAAGGGCCAACACGCCGATCCACGATGCGTCTACGTTCCACCGTCCACAGGGCAAACTTTCTTCTCCTTTCGGATAGCGTACGCGAGGTAAGATCGCGAGAGATTTCACTGTTTGACGGTTATTTTTGCGGAAGGATCTTCACGGGCTGATTCGATTAGAGGATTTAGAGCCTACGGTGACGATAATGCGCGAGATTGATTACACTGCACGGTTTATCGCGAGCTCCGTGGAGAATCGCTAACTTGCGAGTTTGAACGGAACTTACGGAGTTTCGCGGCTCGCTGCTGCGACAAAGTGTAATTGGATAAACGAGCGGGATTAGCTGCGACTGTTATATGAATGATTCGTTCATTCTGAAGGAGATTTGCGATTTTTAGAAGCATTTTAGCGTTTCACGAATGTGCGTAATTTACAATCGAAACAGAAGTTATTTATGTCTTTGGTTCAGAAAACTTTGCATTTTTAAGTGAAATGAAATTATTGAAAACTTTTCTTATTTCAGTCGTGTTACTAAACCTTTTTTGCTAACTAAAGAAAAATTCGTACTTTAATCTTGATCTACCTGTCCCACTGTTTTTCACTCGTTAGTCAATTTTTTTTATAATCAAAGAAAAGTTCACAGTAATTTGATCTTGATCCATGATTCACTTTCATGCACAATCTGCCGTTTGATAATAAAACACTCCACCAATCCTGCTATTTTTGCCCAAATTTGATTTTTAAATTAATATATAACAAATGCAAATTTTTGAAAAAAATTCTGAAAATTTCACATGCTTGTGAAATCTGCCATTTCATGTGCAACACCCTCGATTAATAATCTCTATTAATTTACATTATCACCAATGACGAAGCGACAGAGAGGTGACAATTGAACCCCAAATATCGAAATAACCAAATGTATTATCAAACCGATACTCTAGATTCTGTTGGTCTGATCTCAGATGCGGTACCAAGCCAGATATGCACGGACAGTTCTACGAGAATACCGTTGTCGTTCAATACGACAAAGATTTACTCGAGGTCTGGGACGAGGCGAAACGATTGCGATGCGAGTGGTTCAACGATTACGAAAAGACCGCTTCGAAACCGCCGATGGTGATCGCGGACCTCGACGTAATACAGTTAGACTTTAGAGGTACAGTTCCTTTTTTTCTTTCTTTTTTCTTATACACCACAAACGCATTTTTCGCGCGAACGTCACTTTTAACGATCCACCAATCACTTAACATTTATCTGATACGGATGTAATAAATCCTGTCCGCGAACTTCTACATACACTACCGTCCAAAAGTTTCGAATCGTTATTTTGTGCAGTACAAATTACACAAAAATTTCCAAACGAAAATTAGCAATTTTGACAAAATTTTTACCGCTCAAATCGAGGTAAATTACCTCCAAATTCAGGTAATTACTATAAATCTCTACCAGGTGAATTTCAAATTTATAATAAATTAACAACGTGTTCGATAATTAACGTTAATTGGCAGATTGCTAACTTTTGGCCGGTAATGTACGCTCAGCATCGACACGATTGATGCTCGAAACTCGAAAGAACTTCTCAATCTACGATCTCGAAGTTCACTTGTACGTCGAGTTCAAGCGATTTATGTCGGCCCGATTTTTACCGATTCGCGGTACGTGTAGAGAGGAGGATAGGCGAAACGACGAGAGGTACACGTATCCCGTGTGCAAAGAGTTTAATACGAGGTAAATGATCGGCACCGTACACGGTAACTCGTGTAGCCGCGGTTGACCACAGGTGGAACCGCAGCCGCGCCACTTAATTTCACTTTATGCAACATGTATAAATCGCACCTGGCACGTTTCTGCCTAGAGAGTGGCGGCGGAACAGGCTGCCGCCACCGAAACGGAGAGCAAATACCAGAGGTGTATACTATTCTATCGATATTACAGGCGACAACGTGGATTGTTGGATGGAAATTCAACACGGCAAGGGACCCTGGGCACCTCCAGTTTCGGGAATAGTACCGCTTGGCTCTACTCTCACCCTGGTCGTCGCTATAAACGATTATCGAGGTAACACGAGGGAACGAACTGCGAAACGAAACTTTCTCGATGTTCTCCGTAGTTATAACCCGTAGAGCATAAGCGGCGGGATACGCCAGTAAGTTTGGAAACGAGGTTCCCGCGTTAATCTGACTTTTGGTAATTGTATCGATCCAGGGGAGTTCGACATGCGTGTGAAATCATGCGTGGCCTCTGACGGCGGTGGACACACGATACAGTTGAGCGACGAGTTTGGATGCGTGCTCAGGCCAAAGATGATCAGCCGATTCTTGAAGGCGCGAGGCTCCGACGATCGGGCGACAGTCATCACTTATGCCTTCTTCCACGCGTTCAAGTTCCCGGACGCGTTGAGCGTGCATATCAAGTGCAAGGTAAACAACGATGTTGGCTAATGTGAAGCAGACGGGACAGCTTACGATAAAGAAAGGAAAAAGAAAAGAAGTTCGATTACCTGGTTGAAGAAAAATATTATCACTTCTCGCGAATGTATGTAGAGCTGTAAGTGTGCCTTGTGTTAAGCGGTGCTCGTTGAATGGAAAGAGTAAATGTTTGCGATTGAACAGGTGGAAGAGAGGTTTAATGAATTTACACGGTGAAATGACTTGGACTTATTCGTTATGTAAATTCGCTTGTGTATATATATATATATTTGAAAAAAAGAGAGGAGAGAAATGACGACTGGGAACGTCGAAATGATAAGTTGTTTTGATCAATGTCAAGGTCGAGATCTGTCGTCACGGTTGTTTGGATCACTGTCAACTCAGTGGATCCGTTGGCCACTATATTCAAGAGCGTAAGGATCAGCTACGACCGCAATACCCACAGACCACAGTGCCGCCCACCGTTCACAACGACGACAACAACAGTGCCGACAAGAATAACGAAAACGTGGCGGGAGTAGGAGGAGGAGCTGAGCAAAGCGACGGTTCCCTTTACGACGACATCATTCAGGATGGCGATGAAATGACCTCGATAGGGGGTCATTTCTTGGGTGTGGAAAAATCGGTTCCAAAGGCACAAGCGCAGACGAGTAACCGGCTACCAGCGCCGGTAGTGGAGGCACCCAACGAAGAAGTTCATCCTGACGATACTGATCTCTCGGGACCGTTCTTAGTAAATATATACTTTTTTCGAGTCTTACAGTTTGTAGTGTTAAAGAACAAATTATTCGATATCCTCTGACAGTTGAAGAGCGATTGGCAGCTTCCCAAAAGCGAATTTTTATGTAACTTACAAGGTGATTGAAAAGTTAGAGGCCTGAAGATGATACCTAACTTTGGCATTTTTTTTTTAAGAAAATTATTCACTCAACAGAAAACTTTTCATGGGGGCTTTATCATACTGTCCTTGGAGAATGTGAAAGTATTTTTTTCATTTAATTTCTTCGCAAAATGGCGACGCTACAGCTGCATCGCTGAACCTCTATTTTAGATAGACGCTCACTATGTTGTCCTCTGCTGAGACACGATTTGACTGACAAGAAAAGTATCAAAACTTTTCGTCGTCTGCATATCAATTCCAATTAAGAAGTACACAGGATTTAAAAAAAAAAAACAAAGCATCGAGTATTACAAACGATATATTAGCTACAAAAATTCACTTTCCTTTAGAAACTTGCTGACGGGTCATTTTTGACCCGGTTCATCCTTCCAGTATTAAACATATCACTAACGAAGATAGAAACGAGAAGATTCAAGCCCAGCGATAAATTCCCTTCATCCACAAGCAGACTGGAATAATTCTCCCGTTCATACAAATTATCACGTTCACTTTCAGGATCCTCCGAGGGTGACACGATACGAGAGCGAGCAAGATCAATTCCCTCACGGACCGCGTAATCTCGAGGAAGACAGCGCCGCGATACCAATGACACCTCTCTCGTCTCCGAACGGCAGACGAAAGAGATCGGTGGTGGTGTCCGATAGGAAAATCCGCAGCGCCGACGTTGGCGTGAGCGGTTTGTACGAGGTGATCTCGGAGGCTGATCTAGCGTTTAGCCCGGACACTCACGCGGAAGCTGTGACAGTCTTCCAAGGTAGAATACGCGAAGAAGTGGTATACGGTATCTGTCTGCCGATGCCAGGTTTCAGCGCGCTGTTCATCGTCGTGGCGTTATCCGCGGTGATATCCGCTCTGGTCGCCGGAGCGATGCTCCATCGGCTGCAAGCTCAACGCGAGGCGGTCGACAGCAGGAAGAACAATAGGGCGGTGCATTCTACAAACGGCTGGCTACCATACGGGTTGTTGCGCGTTCGCTGCACGACGAGACCAGCTCCACCTCATCCGGAACAAATTCAACAAAAACAAACGAGTCCGGTCGTCACGAGTCCCTCGGTAGAGAGAGGCTGACGATTCGCGTGACTTTTGTGACCAGTAGTAGTAGTGGTTAGCGGCTGTGTTACGCTCCATGAAAGACAAATGTGCAATAATAACGCTGTACAAAGTATTTTAAGTGCGTAAAGTCACGCGCCACAGGTTTCTCTGTTATACGAACGATAACCGGAGACGATCGTGTTTTATTCGAGAGAGAGTGAGAGATTGAGAGAGAGAGAGAGAGAGAGAGAGAGAGAGAATGTTCGGCCAGTGTGCTTTTTTTTCTCAAATCGAGCCGAACGAACTTCCTCCGTGACGAAAATTCTCCTGTAGATTTTTGAATCAGGAC
>NW_017100281.1:2135151-2151369 GCF_001263275.1 Habropoda laboriosa | reverse complement strand
TCGCGAACGAGAAAGCATTATTAAACGATTATTCTCGAGAGGCAATTATTGGTATTGGGTAAGTAAGGAGCATAATCACGCACAGTAATATTCACTATAGGATGAATTAATGAAAATTCGCAAAGAGAGGATGATATGTCGAAAGGAACAATGTGGCAGCTCTAGCTGTGAGTATTGTAAAAAAGAAAGAATAGCTTTTCACACTTGACATTGCGAATGATATTGTTAGAAAGTTTATTTTTCTTCTTTTTTTCTTCTATTTCATCGATCCAGTCACAAAGGCAATATTCTTCTTCTTTTTGTTCTTCTTAGATAATTCATGAACGAAGAGGTGCGCATTAAATATCTCCCATGAGTCTGTAGTATACGATTTAACGCGATTTATAAGATTTTTTTTTTTTTTTGTTCTATACCGTTAGTCGTAAATGCGTCTTATAGTATTGCGCGACTGTTATCTATTTAATGATGAGTTTACTAGAGGTGCTGCTAACGAATATAGTTGAACGATTCCATTGAAAAGGTACCGTTATAAATGAAACTTAATACGATATAGGAATTTACCGATTAACATAGAAAATTTTGTAGCCTGTATGTACTCCTTAAATTATTATCTGAAATGTTTCTTCTAGGAAATTGACACTTCGATACTTTATCATTGATCGATAATAATAAAATGTTGCTTTCACGTAAAGCGAAAAAGTGTCCTCTGTCAATTGCAAAGATTTAACGTTAATCACTAGCATTGAATCATTACCACATATCTCCGTATGTTTCAATTAATAACAATGTTAAAACGTTTGATTATTTTATCGAAATATATAGTTACATTTTCAAAAAAAAAAAAAATTTTTTTACTCTCGTTTTTAAACATCGTTTCTATAGAATGTACGATTGAACATCCTATCCTTGATTGACGAACGAAAAATCCATAGACGCTAATAATTTTACCCATATTGCAAGGTATACGTACACTTTCTTACCTTTTATTGCTACTTTTTACACATAAATCTTCGCTTATCGTCGATACCGTACGTAAAAGTTTTGGATCAACGCTAATTCAACGAAAATTGAGATCATAAATGATAAATAAATGGAAAAACTTTGTTTTCTAAAATTTCAAAGTACAACGATCACTCACTTTATCGAGAAACCGGTTACATAGCTCACGGAGGACGCGACAGCGCGTCTAAATCATGCGAATATCGAATAGCTCGTTACCGACAGTTACGCTAATCGCTAGTAATTAGGGAAGAAACTTGGAAATAACAGCACCTCTAGAGTTAGCCCTAAAGAGGCTGAAAATGACGGCTAACTGAAAATGGGAACGATATACAGTAGTGCACACATAAGCGTCCGTCGCTATCCCCACCAATTCTTGGAAATGGGACTTCGGAGTGGAAACAAAGTATTCGATATCGATTCCTGAATCTGAACAACTGACACTTGATTTATCGGTATCCCACCCAGACGCGTCTCCTCTCTTTGCTTTAGTTAAATTCGCAGAAGACACCTCCCGACTGCGGACGCTTATGTGTGCACTACTGTATATCGTAAATATTTTCGGAAAAATTCAACGATGCTTCTTATCAAACTGAAATTTTTCTCTGTTTCCAAATACGTATATCGTTATGTTAGTGTAATAACAAAAAAAAAAAAAAAAAAGAATTCGATACACTCTATCGAATATATCCATCCAATTTAACCTTCCGTTGACACACTTCACCGTCCAAAAGTTTCCATGCAAAAAAGAAGCCATCACAACGCTGATATTTTTCGATGGTTTTTTCAAATTTCTCTCCGATCGGTGTTAACCGAAGGTTAAACGAACATCGAACTGCCCCTCGGGGGCTCTTTGAGTTAGGCGACTAGGTAATAGGCGAGATTATTTAAGAATTCTCGAAGCGCAGCACGAACTTCCGAAACGTCCAGGAAGACGTTTGGTGAATCGTGAATGGGATCGCCGATCCTGAAATACCACATATACGTAATTATACATATAAGTAAGAAGCGTATATTTGGAGGAAAAGGAGCTTCTCGCTTTAACGAACTCGTGCAAAAACGAAAAAACAGAAAAAAAAAAGACAGAGAAAGCGACAGTTCTTTGTACAGGAAAGTGAGGCTTCTCACCCTCGTAATCCCTTCATCTTCGTATTACGTGTTGCGTCTCTCTTTCGTTTCCGCCTTTGTAATAAAACGAACAGAGAGAAAGAGAGAGAGAGAGAGAGAGAAAGGTTTTGCCTCTCCTCTCTCTCCTCTTCAAACCAAGAACAGATTAATCAACGATGCGGTGTTTGGATAGATACACTTTATTTTTTACTTACTTATCCAAACGTTTTTTACAAAGCGCCAGAAGAATTGTAACGCGTTAGGATTATCATATAGGTTTATAAATATTATGTATACACGTGTAAAGAAAAATACGATGGAATTATTCTTGTACGCTTGGAGAAAGAGAGAGAGAGAGAGAGAGAGAGAGAGAATTATTAAATCGAGTATACAGCGATCACCAATTATTATATACAAGCGAAACGATACGGTAATAATACATTACAGTTCGAGCGAGAAGAAACAAAGAGATCGAGATTGTTAATTGAAAGGTTGTGTTTTTTTTTTTTTTTATTTAACATAAATCAATGGTAATGCCAATAAATGTATTTACAGGACCTTGACCTATTTCCACAGAACCAACGATTATTATCTCTTCCCGTGTTTCTTATTTTCCGAAATGAAGGAACGTGAGCATTCTAATCAGGGAAGATTCTGAAGTGATAATCTCTGATATTGATCAAACTTTGGTAGATGAGAGTACTCGAAGAAATATCTGACACGTATTTTTTTCTTTTATCAGAAATCGTCCTCGTTGAAGGGGTGAAAATTTGGTCAAAATTATTTATTATTTTTTACTTTTCAAATTTGTTGTTGAGAAATACGAAATTCGTCGATTAACGCTAATTTCTCTATCTCTAATAACTTTCGAAAATATCGAACCAAATATGTTTGTTACTTCCATTTTTGAGGGCCATTTTTACCATTTCAGTGTGAACTATTGCAGATAAAGGAAAAATACGCGTCAAATATTTTTCATCAAAGAGTTTCATCAATATCGGTGATTATCACTTGGAAACGTTCCTTCTTAAGAATCGCCGATTTCGAGCTTCGAGTGAAAAACGTCTAGTAAATATAATTATATTATTTATTCATATACAAAAGTTTAAATACTAGTATTCTTGTAAAAAATACATTATCTCGTCGATGAAAAATAATTTATGAACATCTTTATATTCTACGTGCTTACGTTAGCATTAAATATTATATTATTATCCTTTTTTACGCTATTACAAGCTACTGACTATTCATTTATACATTTCGATCATGATACCTTGCGTTTCTATTTTTTTCTTTTTTTCTTTCTATCCACTTGTCCGATTAACGTTTAGTGAAATCATTTTCTCACATTTTCTTCTTTTCTTTTCATTTCTCATCGTGAAAGGTCGAAACTTGTCGTAAAAAAACAGGTGATTCGTTGTTTATTGTCTGCAGTTTCACATGCTTCAACTTCCTTATCAATTAACGAATATAATATTAAGAAGAGATAAAGAGTTAAGTTACTCTGTGTTCGAGTTATAAAGAAGAAAACTTCCGTAACATGGCAGCGTGTTTACAAACTAACGTTGAAAAGTGTCCACTTCACTGAAGGGAGAACCTTCGGGTTTTCTATCTAATTAATTATCTTAAACGTTAAAATTATCAAAACCGAGGATAAATTTTCATTTTAATAGTTGCACGACAGTGACTGGCTCTTACGTGGTTACAAGTGCACAAAGATAAAGCCGCAGAAAAATTCCGGACATTACTTACGTAGTTAAATAAATAACATTAAAACGATAATATTGTCAACAATATTTAAAGAAAAAAGAAAAAAGAATCAACGAGTTTCTTTCAACTGTATAAACTAATTCACTCGCAATGATTTCAGCCTTCGACGTACCTTCAGTTACATATTAGAAAATACGCAACGGGTAACGATAAAAAGAATTAACGACTAAATACCCAAATACCATGGTCCCGAGATAAATTGTAACAAGGAAGTCGCGAGCGCAAAGTGTTTGATTATCTTTGACTAAATTTTCAAGTGTCTTCTATACACAATCGCCTGCAAATAGGCTTGAGCGTAAGTTTCATTATGACGAAGCACAAATCCGTATTAACTCGATTGTTCAAACAGAGAGTATGCTTATATTTGACCATTTCTTTTGTTCTTTTCATTACCAACAATACTCTGTCTGATACGCGGTGATACACAGAATCGTGCTTGCGACATTCTGTAGCCTCTACGATACCTGAAATGGCGCGACCAAGAGGACCGGTTTCCCTGGCATCCGATTGATTAAACTTAAAAATTTCACGCGAACGGTCTTCGTCTGGCCCGAAAAATAAATACGTGGTAAGAGCTAAGTCGCCAGAATCCGTGGTATAAAAGAAATTCTGGCAGGCTGGTTTGTTGAGCTACTCCGTTCTATCGAAGTGTTATTTAACGTTCGTTGGAACATCCTACGCTCACAATATATTCGTCGTTCGCGTAAACAGCATTACCCGATCGATAAATAATTCGAACCCGTTTATCTCGATGGAAGGAGGGAATCTCGATACCCGGCGGAGATTCACCGTGGAAAAGGTAGACTCGATCAAACGGCATATCGTCTTTAATGTTATACTACGATCGTTCGTAACCTACGAGTAGAAACACGTCCTCGTCGACTTTTTAGGCATGTTTTGCTCCCCGTTATAATACGTCGCGGTCTTCCTAACTTTTCCTGAGAACGGTCTTAGGCGTAGACAGAGGTAGGTGGAAAGTATACAGGAGGACAGTAACACGGCAAGAAGTACTATTAGAGTGACGACAAAACCTGGTGTAGTCATGCAAATCATAGCCGCGTTCGCGGTATTCTCGTTCCGTACGGGAAACACCATTGTCGGACCGTTTGTTTCACCATTGTTGGACTCGTCGATGGAGAACGTCAGGTCACCTGTAGAGACCACGCGTATTATCCGATTAACACCGACCGCTTTCTGCGGTGTCGGCACTATTTCTCGAGATTTCCTTCGCCTCTCGTCCCGTGGACGTCCGGCGGCCGCCTGTAAATAAGCCTCCAAAGGAAGCGGAATAGGAGGTGGTAGGCCGTAACTGGAATCAGGATGGCCACTAGAAGGAGGATGATGATGATTCTCCAAAAGACCTTGAGATTCCAGTAGCAAAGGGGACTCGGAGCATTGCTCCGGACATTGATATCGACAGATCTGTATGGTGCATTGAAAGTGTACCTCCATCGAGTCCGGGAATTTGAACGCCTGGAAATGTGCATAGGAGAGGACGGACGCTGAAGCGCCGAAGTTTTTAATCTTCGTGAACCGGGACATAAGCTTGGGCCTGGTGATACAACCTCTCTGGTCTACCAATTGTATAGGGGCTCGTTTGCCGTCGTGAGCCATACAGTTTCTCACGAGCATATCGAACTTAGAGTCGTCGTCCTTTATCGCGAGTACCATCGTCATCGTTTGACCGATCTTAACAAGACCGGAGACCTCCGAAGCCCATGGACCTTTGCCGACCTGTATTTGCATCCAACAACCGACGTTGTCGCCGGCAAAGTCAGCTCTAACCACGTCCAGCATGTCGACCGGGAACGGACGGAACGTAACAGACTTCTCGTACAAGTCGTGCCACGTGCAACGTAGCTTGCGCGCCTGGTCCCAAACTTCCTGAACTTGCGGATCGTATTGCACCACGATTATATTTTCGAAGTACGTCCCCGACCCGGATTCGGCGCCGTAACCGTATAAACCATTCTCCGTATTTCCAGCTGTGCCACACGCGTGAATACTAATCTCGAAGTTAACCGAGGTACGACCTAAACCTGCCGGCAAGTGCACACAATTAACATTGCTGTAATGGCCTTTGCTGAAGACTATACCGTAGAACGGTTTGTCGAAGCCTAGGTAAACTTTCATCAGATTTTTCTCGCACTTCACGTCCAATGAAATGATCTTCGGCATGTCGGGCGTGGGTGCCGGCCACGGTTCCGCGCCTACCGCTGTGTTAATACCGCCGCCCGTTGTGTAGATCTTGTCGATCGCCTCGGACGGTGTCTTGGAAGGTGGCAAAGGTGGCGGCGGACCGTGATAAGCGACGTTATGATGTGGTCTCGGATGCGGTAATCCCAGGCCACCGCGACTCGGTGGAAGTGGAAGGGGATGGCCCCTGAGACCACCCGGCTTATAATGGTTACCGCCAGCATCCTTCTCCCCTAACGATTCTAACGCCAATTGATCCGAGCTGTTTATGTCGTTGTCCTGTCGATTCAACGCTGAATTATCGTTCCGGTTGTCCTCACCTGGAATCGCCTCTACAACCTCGACATCCTCCGTTCGAGCCAGCTGCGGACAGAAAAATTCATACGGCACTCGATGAAAACGTGTCCCCGTGCAAAGTGAAATATATTTTGTAGAACATCCGCCGCGGGGAGGAAAGGGATAAACGATGAGAAAGCGTGAAAGTAGATTGACGTTGTCGGGCTACATAATTTGCAGACGTGCAACGTTTCCTTTAAAGAACGGGCCGGCCGCCTTTATATACTCGGTGCCCGCCGGTGCAATCAGCGAATGTATCCGTACGTGCGTACACACGTTCACCTAAATTATCGTGTAACGATGCATGAATTTACCTCTGCACGATCTCTGGCGAAGGAATTAACACGACGAAAGATGTGTCGGTAAATCCGCGTTATTCGTTACACGCTCCTTTGAATTTTCCAAACGATAGAAATTACCTGTACGCGTGAACAGCGTGACGACGAAATGAAGCCTAGGAGAGAGAGAGAGAGAGAGAGAGAATAAAAGGAAGGGAATAACGATGGATTTTCTCGTTGTTGGCCTGTTGGCCTGTTGTCACAAACCGAAGATCCGCTCAAAGAGCCTATCTCTGCTCGTGCGCATTCCTGATGGCCAATACAGGAGACAACAGCATCCGATCAACAAACCCGTTCTGACTGTTCGACGAATGACGGGTTCGGAGGGTCGAGGAGGGGCGACCAAACGACGGAATAGGAGCATCGGGCCTGTGTAGTGGCTGATTGCGTCACGCGTGACCCTGGGGCATAACGGACCACCCGTGTCTTTAGCCGCAGGTCAATCGGCCAGCACCAACAGCGCTTGGTATACACACGTTCAGTTTTCCGCCTCAGCCCTCCGCTGATTCCGACATCTGCTTATCTCACCGTGGCTTTCCAGTCTGCGCGTCCCATAATTCGACGAAAGCTTACTGGGTCATCTGTGAACGAACCCATGATGGATTTCGATGACGGCGGTGCGCGCTCAACCAGAAAAGACGATGACCGTCCTTCAGGAGAAACGACTTTGGATGGTTTGCATGTCATGTCGTTCTCGTTTCCATTCAAAACCTCTCTTCTCGATGTTAAATCGTCCGTCGAGCTGTTTCCATTAACGACAACGTAATAATGGAGTAACATTTGCCACGTGTTGTCGCGACGGTAATTAATTTTTCTTTACGCCGGACGATTATACTATTTGAGAAGAAAAAAATGGGAAATTATAGTGGACAGATTAAAAGGATAACGATTATCCGTCCGATCTCCGTGAATTTCTTCTATCATCTTAGCGAGGTATTTCATTCACAGTCTAACTCCGCTTCATTCACCTGGCTGAGCTCGTACAAGAAGCATCGCGCTCCAGCCAGTATACACCGTCGTCTAACGTAATCCTCTTAGAGTAGCTATAAAATATTTTTATCGAAGAATGCAGATTACGATTGGAAAGAAACGTGTTTCTATTACGTGTATCGTTTCCTTCTTGTTTTAACATCGAGTACGGACAACTTTCTACGAAAGTCTGTATTAAAATTAGTATATACGGCTATAGGTTTATACGTCTCTGGTAAGAAAACAGAAAGTTGTACGTCGAATAATTGCAATACGTATATACACGATCGAAGCGCCATTCATTACGTCTGAAAGATTTTTACGTGCTACTTTGTAAGTTTGATTCGAGAAGGGAGTTAAAGGTAAAACATTACTTGCAGACGGTAAGCGTGACTAATTGGCACGGTATTTTATTCACAGCGTGCCTTATGACTTATTAAACGGAAATTAAAAGCGGCCGGTAATTGGTAAGAAAAATAATGCGTTGCGGTATTAAGACGAATATATATATGTATGTATATATATATATACAACGTTCGAATCTCAATTTGTTTTGTGTACACGTTAAATCACCGTGCAGAATGAAATTTCCGCTCAATGTGAAATTCTCCTCGGGTACATTATACACTTTTGACAACGATAATAACGCGTTTCGCCGGTCATTAATTTCTTAGATCGGTGACGCGAAAATATTTAAAATGTGTACGCGGTCCGGTAGAATGAACGGAGCAGCGAACGTAAAAGCAAAAAAGTAACGAACGAATTGAAATCGTGTCGGGGTCCCCAAGAATGTGCACAGGGTGGGAAGGTAAGATCACGGAACCGGTCGTTTCGTGCGCGATTTTTGCGCGCAATCTTGTAAGACCGATTCGTGGTGAAGGCCCCGACAGTAAAACGTTACTTCGTAGTAGACGTGGATGAGCCGGATCGGAACGCTGCGCACCATTTCAAGACATCGACCGGGCCTCGAGTCGCCCTTAGCTCTGGGTCAGAGCACTGGGTAACGGCATTGCAGGCTATGTACCCACAGCGATATCTGGGTTATAATGTAGTAATTACTTACGCAGACATACCGACCTACCCTCTTTGTAACATCGCCGTGTTTTTCTTACCTCCGGACGGTTTTTCATCGTCAACTTGATATTTCACACTTTTTCCACTCTTTCGGTCTTTCCGCTTACCGAACGTTCAATTACACGTTTCGTGTAACCCATCTTCCGGAGTATAAAAGATCGTATTGTACGTTCGAATTTTTATAGTGTAATTAAGTAAGGTGATTGTTTAGTGATTTAAAGTTGTGAGAACGTTAGGTTAGGTTAGGTTGTTATATTTGAAAGTAAATAGAGACAATAACATTTGTTCAATGGATTACAATAATGTAGTGACAAAAATGGAAATTAAATACGATATTTACTTACCCCCTTTAGTAGGAGACAGGCTAATATGAAAATTCGCCACCGCATACCGTGTTGGCGTCCACGGTGAAGTGTTGTAAATGTACCGCTGAAAAAACGTTTTTTTTTCTCTGTTAAGTGTATATTGATAATTTGGAATAGCTTCTAGATTTACAATTAATAAAATGATTTACAAGCGTATACGTACCTAAAATAATTATTATGCGTGCTTGTGCAATTTGATTTTTACGATCGAGGTAGAAGCGTGTCGATAAAATTATTCCCTACCCCCCTCTAACAATGAGACTAACGACCAGTTGATCGCAGTCTGTAATTGAAATGCGAAGAAACAGTGGAACGTTAAGCAACGCAGCGTGAATTCTTAGTTGTGCCTCTTTTATCACACTCCCGATGAGCGTACGAGTGAAACGTCATAAAGAATTGTTAGTAGAAAATGCTGAACGAACCGGTCCATCATTGGACGCCTGGCTCGTGTTTAATCGTCAATTATCAGACACGCTCGCCTCGTGCGACCACTAGGCCACCTGTCCCAAATTCCTGCCGAATGTCCGGGTTTTCGCTCCGTTACCTCGTTATACTCATGACACCAGACTGCCACGATCGACAACTATAGGTATGAACCGAATCGAACCCATGTCGCGTTTTGGAAAATCACGGATCGTTGCAACACGTTGCATCGTTCATTGATCGTCGATGCTCTGCTGTGACTAGAAAATAACAGGGAAGAAGCGAAAAGCGATTTCACTATCGAAACGATCATGATCGTATCTGAAACTGTGCTTTTTCATCCATGTGAAAGTATCGAAGAACGAATGCAAACTATACCTAAATAACGACGATACATACATATGCATTACACTGATTCGAGAATTTTCGAAATATTTTTTCGTAACCTATAAACGTTTCCTGATCAGTCGTTTAGCGACGAGTATATTTTTTTGAACATAAGAGAATGGAAAAAAACGAGATGACTCAATCCACGATAAATCGTGCGATGAATTTAAGATGCGCATGACAGTAAATGAATGTAGGCAAGTAGGTTTTCACCTATCGACCTTCGACATACGTAGCGAATCCACTTACGCGGATCTAATGTTAATAATGTACGGATCTTCGACGATAGATGTCGTCCAATTCCAGGTCGGACCATAAACGATACGTACGACAAATCACCAATTTGGGATTTGAATAGCCGTTTATGTATCTCTTCGATGGCAGCGCGCTGGGAATTTCTGAAAGGTTATGTGTAAACTATTTCAAGCCTCCATTGATCTCTGCGTAATTACGTACTTCGATTCGATCGTAATTCAACGCCATTTCAGTTTTAATTTTTGGAAAATTCTTTGAATTACGATATCAACAACACTCTCTAATAATGTAACCACGATAAAACAGGTATCGTTTCTCTCTGTCTAAATGCTCATATACGACGTTGTGGTTAACACGTTCCCTTGAGAAACTGCGTGAGTATCGAGCTGAAGGTAATTACGACCCACCAGTGATCTATACCGAATTCCGTTAGCGCAGTGAAATTACAAACGTTTATTTATTGCTGGCATACATTAGTTATTATAATTCCGCTTTTGAAATTCGTGCCACGATAGATCGCGACACCTGTTCTTTCTTTTGCCACGGGGCTGTGCTTGAATAAAAATCACCGGCGGCTGTTTACACGTTCGTTGTTCCATGTTAACCATGAATCGGGCACGCCGAAGATGTGGCGTGATGCCAAATACATATAACGGTTCCACCGGTGTGGTAATTTCGAAGTCAGGCATTCGCATAATGAGTGCGTACCTAATAGTGACCCATATAGAAAGGAGTCGAAATATCTTCTTGTTCCCCTTTCTTTCTGATCGTCACACTTCCAGAATGGCGAGGGCTAACTTTTAAATTTCGCACGTAAAATGTTTGTGACATTGAATATATAGTGTAATAAAGATTTGACAATTAAATACACCTTTTCTGGTAATTAATAATATTGATTTGTGAAATGCTATTGGTATTATAAATAAACGTTAAGATATGAAAATGTAGCGAGTAAAAGGAATTTAAATAAAGAATACTTGGTTAAGAATTTATTGATTTATCATCGTTAGTAATTGCTAACTCTTTTATGCAGAATGTATTACCTAACTAAAAGTTACTAAAAAATTACTAAATTACTTCTTTCTTTCATATTAAATGTTTTTAAATAGCTGAATTTAATTATTTATTTATCGCTCTGAGATTACTAAGAAAGATAAACTAAAATATGAATATATCTAGATTAGACTCTAACCCTAATCATTTTTTCATAAAATTTTATAATTTTTCATATTATCATAAAAAAGATTATTTTCGAATTCATCACATAGGCGTTCCATAACACATTTACTCATGTAATAATTTCATTAAGTTACAAAATAAAACAAAACATCGTCAATGTTTCTTCAAATATAGTGACGATCACAATTGACACATAGTAAGATTTATCGACCAATAAGCATTGCCTATAATCACTTCGATAAATCCAGTGTGCAATAAACGTTAAATTTCTCTTTTAAGGCGCAGTCATGGTTATTTGTGACCGATAGTATATCTATGATATACATGATGTATACATACATACATGATCTACATTACTCTATCGTCTGTAACCTAGCGAGCGTATGGTAATCGAGCGTAACGAAGCAAACTGACAACTTGATGGCAACTCGATGCACTTTCGTTGTAAAGGTGTCGTATTGCTGATCGATCGTACGAGATACCGCAATCGATAGTACACAATGAATGAATATCGTCTAACAGTTAGTATCAGTTAACCTTCTCCTTTACTATACCTACATTCAATTTTACGACTTGTGTCATTCACGATCTAGTTACCTCAACACGAATAACTCTGTTGTATCTTTCTCAGTTACGTTCATCTCAGCAACCATGTAGAAAATTGCATAGCTAAGTGTTATTAATCATCCGATTTAATGTTACAGATATGCTTGAGTACAAGGACTACATTACGAATATAGATAACGATCATGTTCATATTATCTCATCATCGTTATAATTGAAGGACAACTTTAATTTCGAATTGCTAGACAAAAATATGATTGATTAAATCATGTGAATTTCGTTCGTATGAATACGTATTATTTGCTAATGCGTTAGTACTTTTGGTAAAGATTATGTACGTCTAATGAAGAAAAGAAGAAAGACAAATCACATCGTAAAGTGTGTGTGTGTATATATATGTGTTGTGTGTCGTTGATTTCTGTGCCGACTCTGCGAGATTCATCCTGACCGACTAGCAGCCACCAACTGTTGCGGTCATGTGCACATTGATAGAATGAACGCGGTCACCACGTGGTTGACTATAACGCGGCGCATCGTATAATTTCTGCGGACGAGACATCAGCTCCTGTCATTATCAACGCATTAGGGAAACATAAGCGACGATGTTTCCGCTGTAAATAATAGCTTAATCAATGGTGCAACGATAATTGGATTACACCTTAGCACACGACAATTACTCAATAATTCATAAACGTCATATGATAAATACATCCGGAGGATCCCATGCTTAAGCGTTTATCTGATACGAAGGATGACATAATGCAACATGAAATTTGAATGGAAACGCTTCTATAGTAATAGTACCTTCTATATGTATGTATCGACAGCTCTCGATTAATCGTTATTAAAACTCCCCATGTCTAAGCGGTTATTCATAGACGAAACGTTATAATTAACTAGATTACGAACAACATAAAAAAAAATCTTACGTTTTTTTTGCAATCGGGAAGCAGACGCAGTTGGGACGCAGTTGGAGACGCTTCTCTTTTATTTTTCAAATCCCGTGTGAAAGATTCGCAACGAGAAAGAGATGGAAAATACGAGCGACGGCGCACCGCACTGATTGAACCACCATGTGCCAAGAAATCTCCGCGTACCCGCGCGGTCGGAGGCTCTCTAAAGCACAGTCAGTTGATCTCGGCCGATTTGAGTGGCGCAAAACGAGGACGAAACCGACGAACGCGCGAAAAGGTAGGACCCGAGAGACGTTTGGTAAAGCCAGTCGCGGCCGGTTCGTGCTCTTCGAAACGATCTCGTTAAGTGTCCTCGGAGGTTCCCCGTGCGACTGATCTCCTCGTGTTTACCGCGATGCGCCACGATATCTGTCGCGGCAGCTAGAAAGACGTGTTGCGGCGTGCGTGGCTACGGCTCGATGGTGCACGCGAGAACTCGTGGAGTCGGAATGGGGTACACCTGTCCGATATAGAGAGTATACTATAAACGTGGCGGCCCGCCCCCTGACCCAGACACACGGTACAGTTATATAGGTCCCTCACGAACCGGAGGATATCTCTTCTCGTCCGAGCCACACTCCTGACGACCACGACCACGACTCTTGTGGACGTGGTCGCGGTCGTGCTCCTATTCGTCGTTCTTGTCCTTCTCGTTGTCCCTGTTGTCGTTGTCGCGTGTATGCGTGCGACTTGTCAGACATACGACGCCGTCGCAACACGCGTCTCTTTACCGTCTTTCTGTATACGTGCTACCCGGTCTGCAGGTAAACGATGATCTGTGTAACCGGTGGAATGCATGAACTTCACAGACGCGAGCAATCCCACTTGAATGAATTCAGTGTACTTGATGACTTCATATGTACAACTGTATCGGAACGGATCTTTCGGATATCGTTGTAATTGAAAGGTTTCAGTTGTAAAATTTTTGCTGTATTGTAACCTTATAGATGTGTACTTATAAAGCTCATTGACTGTAACTTTTAATATTTATCATTGATACTTTTTTTTTTTAAGGTTCGTTGGAAAGTTACTTGGATCCGATAAAATTGTACGATATAAGAAGAAAACTTTTTAACATTAGAATTAAATCATGCTTGTGGAAAATTTCATTAGCAACAAGTTTCTGTAAATAGATTAATGTAAGCTAATTTATATGCTTACGTAGATCGAATACTATTTAGATAGAAAATCAATGCTATGTAGTACCGTTCACGTCTCTATTTCGCATGAAGCTTTAGTTGTGTACTACACTTTCCTCCTAATTACTCGGAACAATGCATGCGCATACACGCAGCCAGCGTATGAACGTAGTAAATGGGTGAATCAGCCGACAGTCAACCAACCAACCAACCAACCAACCACCAACCGACCGACCGACCGACCGACCGACCGACCGACTGACCGCACACACATTGGCTGACCTATAGGTGAGTATCAGCCGGCACTCGTGCTTTTGTGTGTAACAATGGACGGAATCTTATTAGTGATGATCATTGTTCGGTTTCTCCGTTAACATGTGTAAGGGCAGGTCTTTTTAACAATGCAAGTAACATTGAACCAAGTTTTTCTTTTCGTTAATTGCTTGCTTCTTGTATGACAAAAAATTTCAGAGGTAATAAATTGGAGAGAGAAAAAAAAAGAAGACAAATACAAGGAAGAAATACATGCAACGGCAGTTCAATAGATGAAGAGACCTTTCCAATGATTGATGTAAACTTTATATATATTGCTGTGTGACGGCAACTTAAAAAACAGACACATTTCCGTACATGAATACACTATTGATACATTAATATATTACATGATTATTGATTACTACGAGATCACAAACAATAGTTTTGTGCACGCCGCTGTCGGAATGACAATGTCGTTAATAAGCGATTGCGCTATCGCTTGAATAATATATTTACAATTGCATTTACACAAAATACCTACAATTTCTTTTCTGCGTATTTACATTAAATTTACGATACAAATAAAATACATCGTACATTGTAATTCGATCGTTTGACTCTTTATGCGGCTCTGCAAGCGCTTGAATGTTAGTAGCGCAGAGATCTTACGCCTACAACCATCGTACTTCAACACGCGACTGAATAGCGCAATATCTTTCAAGACATAATTTATCAAATACACAGAATCGTAAAATGCAGAGTTTGAAACAGCGTTAAGCCGTCGTTCCTTGTACACGGTATATGTCTCTGCCGTTATAATTGACACGTTACGAAACAGGTATTTCGTACATCTTCAAATCAGATTAAAATGACAGTTACGACATCGTGTCGAACATTGAACATAGCGAGTGTTATGAGCATTATGACAGCTTCTACGTAATGTTTACGTGCAAGGCAACGTACCTCGCGCTCACATCGATTGGTTAAATTGATACGGTACTATATACACAGTATAATGTTAAATCATGATATTGTTGAACTGTAACTTTCATATTGAACATGTGAAGTAGTTTCTAAAATATGAATTATGTCCGTACAAAAACTTAACGATGATGCGTTTTAACTTCAAACCACCTTTTTTTTTTTGTTAATATATTGTCTTCGATGTATTACGCTATCTTATCACGGTAAAGTTCTAGAACATATTTTAGAAACCATTAGGATTTGAAAATCCAATTTGATTTTCATAAAACTTTGTAGATACTATTCAACATTTGTCTAACGATGGATCGTCGTGATACATGTTCACGATCATCCACACAATTAATTAAATTGTTCTATTCGGCCATCGCTTGCGTGCTTGTATTTATACTTTGTTTCTTCACCAAGGTGCTCTTTCTGTCCATAAATGTAATCGAAACGAACAATTCCACATTAACTACGTGTATTTCGTAACATAATTTCGGCAAGGTTTCCATGTATAACTATATGATCGCAGTGGGCCAGCACCGAAAATATAATACAAGATATAATACAAGAAAGAAAAATCAATAAAAATACATCGAATTTAAAAAAGTGTTAAAAATACAATATCTTATAAAACTATATGGTTTGTATGGCTTACTTAAAGCTTTAGTAGAAATTATGTATGCAAACATTATTTAATTTACAATGAATAAAAGAGATACTTGTTGCTCATTTTAATAAAAAAATAAAACCGAAATATTGTCTGAGCATCAAATTTATGGGTATTTTGGTATTACTAACTATATCTTAGAAGCTTTCTTATTGTGAAGTAAGCCTTTTGGCATGCATCTCAAAATATTCTGCATTCGAAAGTTTTTAATACAGCCGTATTTACCTTAAAAAATAGCATACGGTGAATACTACATAATTTACTGAGGTAAAA
>NW_017100281.1:2134766-2135139 GCF_001263275.1 Habropoda laboriosa | reverse complement strand
TCAATGTAATATTGTGTTACGCGAGAGCAGATGCTGGTAGGGAACTGTGCTTAGGTTTCGTCTTGTTTAGAAAAACCTTTATACAGCCATTAAAATCAGCACTCACGAGAACATGTCCACCACAGCCTTTAGTACGCTGCTCAACCACAGGATCAACGGGAGGAACATCCACGGTCGAATTACCTAGATTTTTTGCATATTCTTTACTTTCCCATTGCTCTCTTTCTTCGATCTGTTTAATAATACTATCTGGATTTGGTGCAAATACTGCACATGTTACTACAGCGTTATGAGCTTTTATACCTTCCCAAAAGTCATTTCGATCTCTACGTACGCTTGAAAATTTTGAGTAATCATGATGTGTTTTCCAGAT
>NW_017100281.1:2129821-2134755 GCF_001263275.1 Habropoda laboriosa | reverse complement strand
TATATTGCCCGTCAGGACTGAAACTTGCTTTAATTTGACTACTGACATTAACATAACCTTTGTATTTGCATGATAAATTTAAATCACGTAAGTCATACAAGCGTATACGGCTATCGTTCGAAGTAACTAAAATTTTATCTTCACCAGGCATAGGTTCGATACCGCTAATTTTTCTTCCCGTTGAATTTTTACCTCTTGTCGATCGAACGTGTATTTGCGTATGATACTTCAACTGATCCGTGTTATAAAATATACATCGACCATCGTAAGAACCTACCACTGCGAATTTTCCATTTTGACAAAAATTTGCAGCGGTAATTAATTTAGTTTGCCCATCGACTTCATTCCATACAGCTACCTTTTTGTCTGGAATATTCCACAGTCGAAGTTTACCATCCAAAGATCCCGAGAGAAAATAACGATCATCGCGAGGATGAAATACTATTGCTGTAACAAAATCGATGTGTTGAAAACAACATAAGCATTCCTTTCGCGATATATGCCAAAGTCGCACAGTCTTATCCATTGACGATGATAGGACAAAATAATTTTTAGACCAGGAAACGTCCAATAAATCCGACGTATGTCCGGTGTAAGTGCAAAATGGCTTTGGCATAAAAGGGCTTTTCGTTCCTTCTATTTCACTGAAGGCACTAGCCACGACGTTGGGATCTTCCATAGATTGTTGTGAAACCAAGGATTCTTGGGAAGGAGTTGGACTAACTTTTTCGGCATTGTATTTAGCTCGCATGTCTTGAAAATACGTAAAAGCATCACGAAGAACCCAAATTCTTAAAACTCGATCTTGTCCTGCAGTGGCAAGTAATCGTCCGCAAGCGGAAAATTTCATACACCAAACAGGACCCACATGTTCACCACTCAAGTCTTGAACATGTTGTAAACAACTAAATTCATATGGTCCTTTGTGACTATTGGACGCTTTTAGTTTAATATATTGCTGTTCACCAGGATAAACTTCATCTACTATATCCATGACATCTTCCTTGTGTCTTGCATGAGATACTTCTTGTGCAATAGATTTTGCTTTATCCATCGTCTTTTTAACGGTAGATCCTAAGAATCGTTTTAGTTTTTGAGTTTTCTTTCGAACTCTACCAACGGATACGTCTTCATCGGGTGGTATACTAGACATTTTACTATCAACACTTTCCTCGTCACTTTCTTTTTCTTTCTCTAGACTAGAATTACTTATATATTCTGAAGTAAGTCTCATAATATGAAGTGACAAAGGATTGATACACTGTGGTAGTTTATCTTCTGCTATACTTAATGGTACTCTTTCTCCAGTATCTAGGTTTAGAACAGTCACCTGTTCCAAAATCTCCTAAAAATAATTTATATACTGCTATTAACACATAAACATAAAGAAACGATATCCTTATGGTTTTAATCAGTGACATACCATATCTGTTAGACGTTTCCCAGAATCTGTTCTGGTTCTTACAAACATATTTAACTGTTGAACCATATCTTGATCCCCTGCTGATTTTCGTCTTTCTTTTGATCCTTGCGGACTTAAACCAGTCAGTTTATGGGGACCTAAAGAATAACGGCCAATACTGTTACTGGACATGGATCCTAATGGACTACTGGATTTCTCGCTCGACCTAACACTCATTAATTCAGCTTTCATTTTTTCTACCCTTTCCAATTCTTCAGATGATGGACCTTCTGCTTTTGACTTATCTTCATCCTACATATAAACATAAAAAACAATAAACAATTTAATTTAGAACAATTTAGAAAATATATTAATGTAAGTATGTAATATTACGAACTTGTGGTTTAACAACATATTGTCCCTTTGTTGCAGATCGAATATCAAGAGAATGCTCAAATTCTCTAGTAATGGATTCAATAGTACTTGCTGGGCTTGGTAGTGGTGAAGCCGGTAATGTTAATTCTACTGTAGAAGGCTAAAATGATAAATTTACATTTACTTGTCTGATAGAATAATGTTTTAGTAATTTTGATAAATATTTTTTACGTTATAAGAACATTATATTAAGTAATAAATGTCGTACAGCAAGATCAGTAGGCGTTTGAGCTTTAGACTTTTTTTTACGTCTTGGTGGTGCGATAGGTATACCGGCCACGGTAACGTCTTCATTCGACTTTCCATTATTCTTAGTACTAGCGATGACATCAGGTTCTTGAAGCATAATAGTCTTATCATTTTGTGAGTGAGAAGTGTAACTGGACCTACTGTTAATAGAGGACTCCTGAAGGAGATCCCCTGATAACGTAAGGATGCTGGAGGACTGGGACACCTTACCAGATGCTGTGTCCTCATCTTTGCTTGGAATACTAGCAACGGAGGACATCTGGCTTTCGCGGGTAAGGATCGCAGAAGAGGGACACTGAGTTACATTTGATGCAATTGGAGCAGATGTACTTTCCCCACTTCCAGCTAAAATTCGACCCACTCGCCCTAAAGATGTCATACTTTGTAAACTAAGAGTATCATGTTCTATGATCCTAAATGGATGTGTTGTCTTTGAAGGAGTAGGATAAACACCCTCAATGGATGATGTTTGACTATCTGGAGGGGAACTGTTAATTGGGATATCATCATCCTCTGTTTGCATACGTTGCCTAAGTTCACGAAATCTCCTTTTTCCAACAATTTTATCTGTACTTGATTCTTTTGCATCTTCTTCCTATTCAAATAAGTATTTTTTTTTAATTAAAAGCTGATGCAATATTACCTATATAATAATGTAATGTTAACAAGTACTTACAGATTTATCTTTACTAAGTATAAATTCTATAGGTACATATTCCTTTGGTTCTACAATTGGCTTAGGTTGAGCAGGTTTCACAAAAACATCATCATCTGCTTTTTTGGAAAATTCTGATGTGTCCTTATTTTGTATTTCAATGTTGGTAGAATCACGCTGTTTATTTTTCCTATAAAAATCAAACATTTTATTAGAACAAAAACAATTTTTATAATATGAAACAAGATTTATATTACTTTAGCAAATTGCTAAATTCATTTTTAAATTACTACTTTATTAACATAAAGCTATTTATATTTACATTTAAACAATATAAAAAAGACAAAAATATCTATAATTTTATATCAGAACTTATTACAAGCTTGTATTTAAAACAAATAAAATATGTAAATTAAAACACTCATTAAAACTGAACTCATAAAGTGTGACTGTATCAAGAGGATTATTCACTAAATAGATCAGTAATTCTTCAAATGTATACTAGAAAATTTTTTTTTTTTAAATTTCTGGAACTATTACTGTTAACAATTGGAGCTCTAGAATACTTGCAAACATCAGCCCTGAAATAACTGCATACACTCATATGAACGACTGATTTAAGTACTCAAATTCAGACCTAACCAAAAATAATTAGTTAAAAACACGATACGAAAAGAAAATTCAGACAAAAAACGCGACGTGAAACAAACTTTTATACGCATACAAATTTCGAACGGAATACAATGAATTAAACAAAATGCAAATTGCGAGTCGAATTTTATAATAGATATTGTTCATAAGCAGTATCCTGATAATTATGGAATCTATACAAGAGTATTTTTTTATCGAATGTATAAAATATATAAAAAAAATTTTGTTCAAGATTTTTAACAGAATCGTTTGACAAGCGAGAATTATTAAAATTACCGTGCACTGTGGTCGAAAGTATCATCTTCCGCATCAAAAAATTCTTCAGAATCGCTGCTTCCAGACATTGTCGTCTGCACTGAGTGATCGGTAATAATACTCTTGTCCGCATCGGTACTGTTAAGGCACGTCACGCGTTTCGCAAAATCGCGAATACTAGGGCCAGGTAGAAGCGGCCACAGGATCGCAAGCGGCACGAAGTCATGATTTGACTTCTAATAGCGGTTACACAAGTGCACAATTCTGTGCTGAATGTGCTGGTGCGTATTTCAATTATCCTAGTTCTTTTAAACGTAAATTAGCGATGCGAAAGTGGTAACACTGCACGAGTCCATCCAATAAAGAGACTGCGTCATGGAAAAGAGTTGTACGATTGGTGAACAACGAATTTGCAGCCTCGAACTCGTGCAGCTGCCCGCTCGCCAGCATGCCTGCTGCAAAGGAGGCGAGCCGTCACACAAAAGCAAGATGGAGGATCTCACAGTCGAAGTATGCGGCGAAAACGGAGCATATTATAAGGTTCGTTCTGTGAAAAGTATACAAAAAACAGGGCGGAAGATTGAGGCCGTGGATAGACCAACTCACGACCCGTGGCGCGGTTCTAATCTCACAAAAGAGACGCCCGTACTTCGCGAAAGCGCGGTCCTCAAATGTTCGCGAGGTAACGCGGCTTCCTCCGACGCCATGTCTCGTTTGACAGGGCGTGATTTTCGTCAGCTTTCGATGTTGCGATTCATCTCAACGTTTTCCTGATTCACGAAAACGCATTTCCTTAATAACGGAATTATAAAAACGCTACTCTCGTGGGTACCCCGAAAGCATCGCGATATTATGTCTGAATGTCTTACGCCACTCGCTGCACCTCTGATTCCTAAACGAATGACTTTATATACTTTCTGTTTCATTTTTTCAGGCCTTTGTCACCGATGTCTTTGAAGACGAGGTTCTGGTAACTTTCGAAAACGAGTAAGTTTTTTTTCTACTTTTTAAGAAGACTGTAAATGTTCATACACCTAAAAGTTCACCCTGATACTCTGTGCTAATAACAGTGTAGTCTCCTGAGCACAAGAATTATACTATTTTTATCAGCTACACGAGGTCTAATATTTCTAATAGTTGAGTCAACAATCTCAAAAAATGAATAAATTTTATAAGTATTATTTGCTACCACTAGTTGAACAATTATAGTTTTTATATTTTTATTATTTATTGCCGTTTTTTAATATTAATGATAAAAAATCATTAAACGTTATAAATGTACATAAA
>NW_017100281.1:2127435-2129637 GCF_001263275.1 Habropoda laboriosa | reverse complement strand
TACCTATATGTAAATTATATATATTTGTTGTATAGAGATATATTTTTATTAATGAATACTTGCATATATCCGTTACTTTTGTGAGAATTTATTACAATTTAAAAATATTATACATAAAGTATTGCAATGTTGTACGAGGTATTTTTATAGATATTTAATACATATTATCATATTAAAAAATGATGTATTATATTTTAGCTGGCAACCAGAATCAAAATTTCCATTTGCTCAAGTACGTCTACCTCCAAAAGATGTTTCGAAACCTGAATTTTCTGAGAACATGGAGATTGAGGTATTTTCTAGGTCCAATGAGCTTGAAGCATGTGGGTGGTGGAAAGCAGTTATTAAGGTTAGTAGAAGCCTTTAGATATTTCCAAAGATTGTTTATCACATAACATATCTACTAATGTACAATTTAGTAAGCAAATTTATTTAAACAAGTTTTTGCTAATTTTCATTAGAAACATTCATTTGTTAAAATTATTATTTCAGATGAGTAAAGGCGGTTTTCAAGTAGTCGAATATTCGGGATGGGAATGTTCTTATACAGAAATTGTAGCTAGTGAGCGACTAAGAGCAAAAAATCCTAACGCCCCCATCGATAAAAATACATTTCACAAGATCGAAATCGAAGTACCTGAAGATCTAAGAGAATTGTATGTATTATGTTCCCATTATACAATTACGTAAAATATTAAAGTCTGGTAAGATGCGTGCTGTATTATAAATCTTTTTTTTCGTACATAGTGCCAAATTGGAAAATGCGCATAAGGAATTTCAAAGAGCGATAGGGGCGGCAGTGTGCCGATATGTGCCTGAACGAGGAGTATTGCTGGCCATCTCCCGTCATGAAAATTTACATCGTCACAGTAGCATGCTCCAAGAAATGCACTTTAGAAACTTATCGCAAAAGGTGAGTTACAAAAGTTCGTGTAAGTTGGTATTCTTTAAATGCTTCGTATGAATGTAAAATTATTCAAAATACATTTCAAATAAATTACATGAACATAAATTAGAAATATAATTACACATCTGGACATATTATATTTACACCTTATACAATAGTTCATGTATATGTTACAGGTATTGCTTTTAAAAAGAACAGAAGAAGCTGCACGTCAACTTGAGTCAACTAAGCTTCAAACAACTGGGGGGTAAGTAACAAATTAGAGTTGGTGTTGCAATTAACAAAAAATCTTGTGACATTTAATACCTGCCCCTATCCATACACTGTCCTGGTTACCATCCTGTCTGTGGTTTGCATTTACTGGCAGAAAGAATTCACAAGATTTCCAATCATTAATTAATATGTTTGCTTCAACATCATATAATTTTCATGAATGTCATGTAGTCACATTACGAGTGTTTATTATACATTTTCTTCTCATTTCCACATGTTACAGTTGTGATTGTATATAAGGTACTTAATAAATTTTACATACAACGTTTTCAAAATCCATATAGAACTTTGTGTGTCAGTTATCATCTTACTTTTTATATTTTTTCTAATCACAAGAGCACGATGTGCATACAGTAATAAATTTGCACACAATGTGTTTTTTCATCTGTCTTTAGTGAATGTCACTTTTTGCTGACATATTCTTTTGTTTATTTCATAATATTAATTGTTACATCTAGAATAAATGCTATTTTTCATTATTTGTTGATTACAGTCATCAGTTTTTTTGTAATAAATTAGATTAATTTCATCTAATCTATATAACAATATATTTTTTCAGTAAAAATTTAATCTAATTTTACTGCATTTGCTTCTCTAATTTTTGAATTATCATGTTTATAAGTCGACAAAAATGTCTCTAAATTTATTTACAAGTTCAGATTTACTGATTTAGAGTAGGGAGCATTAAACAGCACTTTCATGATTGAATTTATAATCAACGTAATTATTTATGAATTACAGTTACAAATAAATAAAATCATTTCTAGTAATAATTAAATTTATATATCATAAAATACAGGCTAGATATGCATGTATTTGCAAAATTATATATACTTTTTCAGAGCATCACATAAAAAGATTTTAAATTATTGTCATGTAGCTGTTTACATTGGTCTGAAACAAAATTCATTAAGCAAAGTGCTTCTACATTAATAATCTTATAAAAGTTTACAAATATCTTCGTAGTTTTAGACGCTTTACGTGTTCCTGCAGTAAACAATTATATGTTTCAGCTATTAATA
>NW_017100281.1:2125476-2127389 GCF_001263275.1 Habropoda laboriosa | reverse complement strand
TTAGTAAGTTAGTAGAAATTGGAGGTAGATTGTTTAATGTTAACATTGGACACTAATTCTTTTTTACACAGGTATGTTTACGAACATTTAATATAAGAAAAACATGAAATGAATATACAGTGTTACATATTATTTTTGAATTATAAATATACTGATATCATGTATATATAAAAAGCAGTACAATGCTACACAATTTTTGTGTCCCAATATGGGTATAAGAATATTATAAAAAATTAATTTTACATACATATTTTGGAAAGTAGATTTAAATGAAACTTTACAAATTTATTGGTAAGGAGCAAACAGACAGAATGGCAGGGACACAGGATAGGGCCATCTCATAATATGAATTTCCATCAAGTTACACCAAGAGTTTCTTTCTCATTTCAGCAAATTTAGATCTTCAAACTTTATATATCAGCGTGTCTCAGACTTTGAGGCAGGAGTGAAAACAAATTCAAGGTGAGATCACAGCAGCGTGGTTTAGATTTAAGTTTAGCTTATTGTATCATAAATTACACAGCTGCATTTTTCAAATGAAAAATGAAATTACACTATAAATGTGCATGCTTCGGCGTTATGTAGATCATTCACTGAAACTCAAATGCTTTAAGTACACTGACATACAAAATTTATTATCTATTCTTTTCTACTTATGTGTTCTGTAGTAAAATTTTGCGTGATTGATAAAATAGTAAACAAACATAAACGTGTAGCTGTGATCTGTTTCCATTTCTTTTTTTATATTTATGTGTTTGAGTAGAGTTTTAAGTTCATTAATTTGTCCCATATCAGAAATTATATTCTGGCCTGCCAATGTTTGAGAAACACTGATATATTAAGTGTTTTGCACAAAAACCGAATAACTGGTGGCTCTATCTTATATATTTTCAAATGTAAAAAATTCGTTTATAAAATTCTAATAAAGGTCATTAAAAAATAATATTTGATATATAACAAAAACTTTTATACTAAATAATTATTAGGGTATTATGATGCTTCTAACTTCATTCATATGTAATATCACTTTTCCCTTCATATTCATTTACAAAATTTTGAATTACCTTAGATTTTTTTTACAATATTTCATATCATGTAATATTTATACAGGAGCATAGTACATTTTATTTGTCTAATGTAACAAATGTAATAGCAAATGTGTTCCAAATTGTATTAAAATAAGTTTTTTTAGAATTAAAAATGATTATGTTCTACTCTATTTTTAATGTAGGAATTATTCCTATTTTTCTTATACTGTGTTATGTTATTTTGGAGTAATCAAATTTTCTAAACTTGTTAACATATTAAAATTATCTTACTTAATTTTTCCTGTTACTATAATTTGGGAAATTAAATGAAATTTATATGAGAATCATATAAATCATGGAAGGAACAAAAGTTTTTCTTACAAAATTTATTCATTTTTTAATAATGACAAATAATGATTGAGATTCTTTTTCTTCTTTTTTTTTTTTTTTTAATTTAAAACAATCCAGATTATAATATGTGGTAAAAAATAATTTTCTTATTTTTATAACAAATATACATATGCATGTTTCATATTACATTGATATGGTTCCAATATTTCAAATCCCAAACACTTTACTTTCAGTGTATATATATATATATATACTTTTTTAAATAAACCATTTGTATATTTGTTCCTGTTCCATATATTTTTCATTACATTAAAATATACATCAATATTCTGTGTGAATGTATGTACGCGCGCGTGTTATGTGTTACTACAAATATTTAAACATGTCTTGCATGTTACAATTAAATTAAATTTCAATTTCAATTCGATATATGATTTATAGGAAAAATATTAACATCAAATTAGACAATTTGATCTTAATCTAAAAATGATTTTATAACATTTGCTTGAGTATCATTTTATTATTATTTATAAC
>NW_017100281.1:2124407-2125374 GCF_001263275.1 Habropoda laboriosa | reverse complement strand
ATATTAAGTTTATTGTCATTATACTGTAATGTTATAATATAAAAATGCATGTTATTAAAAAAGATTTAAATTTTGTGTGATTAAAAATTAAAAATTTATTATGCAACATATGAAGATATATTAAAAATATCCACATATATATATCGTTTCTGCTATATTTTTAGTGTTAGTTGTCAATATTAGTGGAAAAACTAATATTAGTATTCAAACAACAGTCATTAACTTAAAATAGTATTAAAACTAATGATACTTTGAATTTTACAACTGTAATTTGATATAATTATATGTATATATATTTATTATGAATTCTGCATTGTTTCAGCAGAAAAGTGTTTATTATCTATATTTGAAATTAAATATGTAAAAAAGGAACACTTTATTTTTTAGATACACAGATGAATTTAATGTTCGAGAAGATTTGATGGGTTTAGCAATTGGTGCTCATGGGGCAAACATTCAGCAAGCAAGGAAGGTTGATGGAATTACAAATATAGAATTAGAGGAAAATTCATGCACGTTTAAAATATATGGAGAGGTAAAATTCAACAGAAATCTTTTTGCTTTTTGCATCATTATTTTTGACTACTGTTTTACTTAATTTAATGAATAAGCATAGGTTTGTTTAAGAATTATGGAATGTATGAATTTTATACAAAAGATATATGTATATATACATTTATATATGCATATAAATGTATATAATAATGTTACAAAAATTATGTAAATTGCGTTTATTTCATTACAGACACATGAAGCTGTCAAAAAAGCTCGTTCTATGCTCGAATATAGCGAGGAATCTATACAAGTACCACGTGTTCTGGTAGGCAAAGTAATTGGAAAGAATGGTCGTATAATACAAGAAATTGTCGACAAAAGTGGTGTGGTAAGTGTTATATTTACATAATTATCAAAATACTTAATGTTATTTTAATTTTATAATAGAAATATTTTTTAATACAATTACAAT
>NW_017100281.1:2118012-2124228 GCF_001263275.1 Habropoda laboriosa | reverse complement strand
ATTTTCATTTCGAAAACAAAAATTAAATTAATCAATGTAGATATTAATAATAAATAATCAAGAAATAAATATTATAAATTAGACATTAAGTTTATACATTGACATATACATATATAAAATGTGTTCTTAATATGATTAATAAGGTAATTTAGACAGTTTTATAAATTTCAGGTACGAGTAAAGATAGAAGGAGACAATGAACCGCAACCAACGATTCCAAGAGAAGAGGGTCAGGTGCCCTTTGTATTTGTTGGTACTGTTGAAAGTATTGCCAATGCCAAAATGCTGTTAGAATATCATTTGGCGCATTTGAAGGTATAGTAATATAAAATACTTCAATTTCAGTGTATTATATTTGAAATAATATGGTTAATTTATACATTATTTTAATTTTGTATTATTTGTTTTAAAGGAAGTAGAACAGTTACGCCAAGAGAAATTAGAAATTGACCAACAATTAAGAAGCATGCATGGATCAACAACAGGACCAATGCCCAATTTTCCTCCAACAAGACGAGGAATGATTGCAGGCCCGGAGGAAGGTGGTGGAGGTCGTGGAGGTCGTGGTGGCCAATCTCGTGGACGTGGTGGCAGGGGTAGGCCTTCTACCAGACACAATGCCGGTAATACTATTACTGACTATATCAACAATGTAGAGAACACACAAAAACGTAATGGCAGAAGCGGTGGACCCAACACGAGAGACAGTAGAGAACCCAGAGATTTTAAAGACAGAGGGCGTGTTGTCACAAAGTAACATTTGATGAATTGTTGAAATTAAATCAATGCTAGGATTATTACTATACAAGATTTATAGTAGAAACTCATTTATTCGGATTTGGTGGGACGACTGTTTCATCTGAATAAACGAAAATCTAGATTATCTCATACTCACTCCTGTTATCATCTTCCTAATCTACACAACGCTCAATACAATGCAAATATATTTTTCGTGTAACATACGTGACTTAACATAATACATAATTTATTCGGTCTTTATTACATAATGAACTATGTACTTTTAATAATCTGTAGAAAAATTGTATGTATCTAAATACTTCTTTACGCCTAACAGTTGAATGATAAAATAAATTACATATGTAACTGTACATTGAAGAATGTCACTTGAAAAGATTCTTTTTTTTAACATTGATACATATTTTCTAAAGAATTATTTTTCTTTTACCTGTTGAGTCAAATAAATGAGAAATTTCAATGATAGGGATTCGGATAAACGAGTTTTTACTGTAATTCATTCTTTGAAATACTCTTTAAATAATATATTTACAAGTTTCTTTACAACATTCAAAAAGTTAAAAGCTTAAAAATTCGTAAATGTATCAATATAAACATAAAAAATACTGATTGAAACATATACAAATAAAATCATTTTTTTTAGTGTATTAATTTATTCATAATTTTTATTTATGTTAAAGTCAGAATGATTCATTTGTTTAAAAAGAATTTGACATTGATTTATATTTTTTTATAGTCGTTAGCATTTTTTACTGTTTGATTATATAGATTTGAAGCTACACTTGTTATAAAACCGTTTCAGCTATTTAGTTTTTTACCTGTACATCGTTATTCGTAATTCATTGTGTTTTGTCATAATTACTTTATATTGTCTCAGTTAATGTCTATAGGTACATTAACAATTCGCATTTGTAAACATGTCATTACATAGAACATGGAGTTATAACATAATAGAAAATAACTGTGCAACCATATGCATTTGCATGCATGTGTTTAATGGAAATGCATGTAGTAGCTAAGTAACTCATGGTGTGTGATACATTTGATTTATTGGTTATTTGAGAAATAAATAAATAAGGTATATAATTTTGTTTTGTGTGCGAATTGTCTAATCACATATATCCTAAGAGTAATTAATTTTTATGAAGTAACAAATATTCCATGTCAAATTTATGATATATACCTGTATAACAGCTTTTGAATCCTTCATTTCACTAAATGATATATTGAATGTAATTAACTTTAATTACATTTTAAACATCAACAAAATTAAATGTTGTCTTATCTATATAGGTTGTTTGCAAGTTGATAGATAAGAAATTAAGGAACAATTATGTTATTATTTTTATTAAAAATGTACTTATATACGTTTTATAATAAAATTTATCTTGTAAAATCCTCCTCGTGAATCTAATTTTTAACTTATAAAATAGTAGATAATAACGATTACGTGCATTTTACAAATATCTTTACTTACATTAATGTAATATAATAAAATTATCTTGTGTAGTTTAGTACTACACATTAATATTTTATTTTTTACTTAAATTCGTGCGAATTTATATAAGTATAAATATTTAATGGTAGAAGAAGGAATTTAAAAATTAGTGAACTTGATTCCAAAGATGCCTCTTCACTTCCAATTAATACCCTTAGTTGTTATCGTGGGAAGCATCATTGCTAATGTGTTAAATGCTACATTGATCATCATCAACTACAAGTAAGGATACTAATCTTTCATCGTTACGTTTGTTTTACAAAACCATTAAAATGTTTATGTTCATCATGTTGTGTTAACGTTTTAACTTAGTTTTTGTTATAAATATTGTTTAATTTACAGGATTACGTCGAGATACCTTAGATGGTAGTGAAGATCGAGTAAGGGATCTACCTCCAAGAGGTGGTCATCAAGGAGGTGCAGGCAATTCAGGGTACATGGGTAGACAAGGTCGTCCTCCAACTCAACGTAGAGATCGTAGAGATGAACGTCGTCGAACAACTGATGATGAAGACACAGTTCTTGATAGTCAAGATGTTTCAAGCATTGATAGAGGTAATAACATTTTTCAGATAGTACTTCATAGTAGAATAACCGTTTCGTCCTAAAGATCATGCAATAGTAAGGTGCTTTTGAGAGTGGCATGGACTGTGCAACAAACACTTGTGACCATCTAACACTAACAATATCAATGATTACTAATGCACGCTACTAACGTATGCGATGTAGCTTTTTACATAATCAGTTATAAGAATATTTGAATTTCAGTAATGTGTTTGTACTATAATATAAAAAGATGGTCACAATGGTTTGTATATGCATAGAATCTGTATCAAGCGTGGAGGGAGGACCTAAAGGCACGAGGCGAAGGCGACTTCGACGTTCTAGACAACGTAGTTCTACACCAACAAATAATCAAAAAGGTAACTACACAGAGCCGAGAAATTTCATAACATTCTTTAGGACGATCGGTTTCGATAGAGTATAACATTTGGACATGGTATTAAGTATGTGTTTCAGAATGAGCATTAATACTTACACAAAAACACTTAATGTATGTATTTGTTCAGGCAGTAATGCCGGCCCAGCAGACCAATCAACTGTAACTAGTAAAGAAGGAACACCAGCAAATGACGTTTCTACTACTAACAACAGTTCTCAAGGTCCTAAAGGCCAAAGAGAACTACGATTTCGTCCTCCTCGTATGCAACAGAGCAATAAGCCTAAGGAAGCTCTGGTTAATGGTACCAGTGGCTAAACAACCATTGTGGTCAACAACTGCTACTTACATATAACACTACACTTGATGAGAGCTATTAACACCCAGCACATAACATGACGCATACCTACGCAAGGACTACACGATTATGGAACGCGACATGATTAGTCTACGCTCGTTGTTAAGACTGTTTGCTACCGATAAGAATACGACAGTTGTTTAAGAAATCGTCATTCTCCTTAAACACATTTAAGGACACATATTAATATCCATGCATGGTTTAGTTTAATGATAGTGATTATGCTATCATGTTTGATATATGGATACATTCATTGGGAGATAGTAGAAGCATCTGGTAAAAAAGAATCCCCTGATTGTGAAACTGTGCCTCATTTTTATACCAAGCTCCCAACTTGTGTGACAGTAATTCGGATGTACTATAAAGTACCTCTTAATCACTTGTGAAATGATCTAATAATAGGCTGGATATTCGTGGCTCGTACGTCAATTATCAATTCGAACAATTTTTGCCTAGATGTGTCGCTGTATTTACAAAAGAAAAAAAAGAAAAAATAACACAATACGTACAGGAATGCAGGATGAAATCGATTTCAATGTCATTTTTATTTTCTTAAGTACTGCAATGATTGCAATACAAATTTTTTGACATATTTTAATATATATTATGAATAGAGGTACGTGTGTTGTGTTATTTTATATCCATGTTTTTAAAAAAGTTATTAAACATCTTGAATATAACTGTTTTGCGACTAAACTAGGACAAAACATAATGTGATGCAAGAAAAAGATGCATTTCCATTGTTAGTTATAACAATGGTAGGCGGCAGCTGCATGAAATCTTGGTTAAAAGGTGTTCCCAATGATGTTCCTTCTATTTACTTCACAAGATTGAGTTTTTTTTTTCTTTTGGTTTATGATTATTAGTAGAGTTATTTAACAACACTAGATTTTTACGTTTCAATACTGAGTGTTGATTAATAATACCATGATGAATGCTAAAATGACTTATTTGATTGTGAAAGAACACAAATGGGTGTGCACAAGAAGTCGGTTTTTATTTCCGGGTTCACTTTTCACGTAATTTAGTCTTTTTTTTATTACAGTCTAAGCATACTATATCAAATATTAGGATTTGATATGACGTTCGTTTCTGCATTGTTTCGCATGATTTAAAAAGAAAGTAAACGTATACTTAGTAATACCAATGTATGATGTGCCAGAGAAGGAATGATACATGTTTTATGATATCTAGCTGAAGTGCAGACTTAGCGCATACCTTTATTACTATAATACTACTTAGTCGAAATGTGGATGTCTGAAAAAATAAACTAGCTTTACTATACTAAGCTATAAAATAGATATGGCTAACTGTTTTAAATTGGTTATCAGTGAATATGAAAAATTACCTGTCAATTTAAAACAGTTACCTCTTCTTCCGGATATGACAACAACTAATCGGACGTGTCTTATGGATTTTGCAAAAGCGCATGGCGGTTGATGCAACACATTGACACCTAACAAAACTGCTGCCATTTTATCTGAATATTCTTATGGCAGCCAAAAAAAACTGAGATATCCCCCAACTTGCTTGTTTCAGATACATTTGTATTGATTGCAATTTGTGCATAATTTAAGAATAAAACATTTCTGTACATAGAGCGGTCATTAGTACGATGAACCACAATTTTTTCAAAACATTGATAATCGTTTTCTAATCTTAACAGTCGTTTTAAACTACAACCTTCATCCCCATCCTTAACTTCCATAACATATTTGTTACTAAAAGTGATTACTATTATGCTTAAGTTTTGTTATGGAGTTTTTAAGATATTTATAACACGTAAATTACAATAAATATACTTTACAAAATTTTCAATTTTTTTAAATTAATTAAAAATTTTGCATAGAAGCAAACGAAATCACATTGCAATTGATTTATTTAAATTTTGTATATCTTTAATGTTTGAAAAGCGATTTAGTGTTGAATTTGTAGTTTTGTAAAATGCGTAAAAATCTAGATTATACTTAAATATATGATAATTTACCTGTCTATTTATTATAGTTATCGTTTGCTTCTGTAAAAAAATAAAAATTCATTTGGTAGAAAACAATTGCGTTTAATGTAATTAACTACAGTAGTTGTGAAAATTCTTTTATGGTCACAACACGCATTGCAATTATTAAATGCAGTGAATGCAAGTTACAAATGTGTAAAATGATATTTACAAATATAAAAAGCAAACTTATTGTGTTTATTAGTATACATTTTTAAGGTCTATAAATACAGCGTAAATTTGAATAAAATAATATTGATAAAATATGTTGCAGGGCATTAATTTTTCAATAAGTTACATTAGTTAATTATAGGATATAATTTTTTAATATTTGAAGCTTATATTATTCATCGCAAGTTTATCGATTCCACTGTGATATTAGAAATACCAGATTAGCGAATAAGAACGCGGATGAAAATCAAAATTCAAATAAAAATAATGCGAATGAAGAACGTAAACTATATAATATAAACCAGATTACCAGTCTCATTATACATACATCAGTATTTAGTGAGTATTATGCACATAGCAATTTTCTATGTACAAATAAGTGTCACAAAACTACTGAACGAAATGTAATTGTTATTTAACAGTTAAAAAGTATAACATTAATATTATTATTTAATAGTGAAATAAGAAATAAATGATTAAATAAATAATTGTATTAT
>NW_017100281.1:2112495-2116583 GCF_001263275.1 Habropoda laboriosa | reverse complement strand
AAATAATTATTAAATAATAGTTTCAAGAATTAATTTTATATTAGAAAACTATCACCTTTTTTACGAATTCTTTTTGCAATAAATTACTTTGTTAAACAGTTAATGTTGAGATATTGATGTTTAAAAATATCATTGGAATTACAAACTTTGTTTTATTTCTTTAGTAAACTTTTTTACACTTCTTTTAACTATTTTTTTATTTCTTATATTTTTTAAACAAGTTCGTAAGAAAATGTATACTAATAATTGAAGGAAACAATTTTAGTTTAATTTGAGATTTTTAATTTTAGCGGTATTATATCAAATGCTTTCATACAGCGGCGCTGTATACACATTCCTGTATTTCGTTCACTGCGTTTCTCATCTAAAATATGTCCATGATAAGTCTGTAGTCGGAAGCCGTCAGCTGTTGTGTCAAGTGAACGTTCTTAACCAACAAAATAAGTGAAACTTATCAGTAGTGTGTGACCGTAATAGTGAATCTATTATTAGTTATTAAAGGTGTTATAGGTTTGAAAGTATTGGTTAACAGAAACCAGGTACGTTTATACGTTGGTTAGACCGACTTTAGTTCGTGTTTGCTCATGAACTTTCACACCTGTGTTAATGCTAGTCATCTATATGTAAGGTTTCTCAGTATTCAGTTCAAGCGTGTTTGTTTTATTTTTAAAATAAAATTTGTTTTCGAGGAAAAAAGATTCGACTTCAATGGAACACGTACATATTCATTCACATGCATACTTTATGCAATGTATGTATATGTGCATTTAAGTTCATTACAAATGGCGATTATTTTGCATCTCTTACAAAATTTACATTTGTAATAATCATAACTATGTCTATATATAAAGATTGGGTATTTAAGCTTTTTTTTTTACAAATTTACGTCACATTGGTTAAACTGAGGTTATACTTATTCATACATTTCACGAATTAACAAGCGTGTAATATAATATAAAAATTTGCATAAAAACACTGTTTATATCTGACGACTAATCCACAAATATAGTTTACGAATTTATAATCGGATTTTAATGTTTATAAATTTCTATATTCTACTATAAATCACATCGTATCACTAAGCACTATTACGAATTGGACATGATTAAGGCTATGGACACACGTCTGTTAAAACAGCGAACGTACTTTCGACTGACCTTACTAACCTAGTCATACTGAACGTTTCATTTACTGCAAAAATTTGGCAGAATAACATGGACTTACCAATAGTTTTATTTTCCATTGCGGTTTTTATTTCGAAATGTTCATTTAATGTAGCGACAATTAACCATTGCTTATTTTTGTTAATGCGATACTTACTGTTTAATATCTCCTATAAAATGAGGCATTTTTCAATTTCGAATGTTAAAACCTTCATATTCACTGTATGCGTAATACAGAATATATTATGCAGATGTTAATGATGGTAAAACTGAGGTTAAAAGTTGCTACTTGTAGGGTTAGAGTAATAGAAACACATAAAGTGCAACAAAATTCGTGCCGTTGTTGAATGTACGGTTGTAGCGTGTATTGTCCGCCGAGAGCATTAAGCGGACGTTGATGACAACGGAGATCGGTGTGCAACTGATCACATTCATTTCAATCTTATGCAATAATGGACGTTATAACGTTCGTTGTTTTAATGGACGTGCATCCGTAGCTTTACACATTTCGATTTGGGCTTTCAATAGAACAAACAATTGTTATCATATAGCAGTACGATGGTGTTTAATTCATTACACTATTATCAGAATAATAAGAATAAAGCAGCTGATAATACTTCTACGTGTTAAAATGTTTCATGTTACATATTAAAGATTTCGAAATACTGATTATTTATGCGTCTCATGAACGTGGAGAAATCGTAATTGATGACAACTACTTTGACAGACTGCATAATTTCCTTTTTAGTGAAAGTTGAAAAGTAAATATATGTAAAATTTCAACATACATAAAGAGAATTTATGAGAAAAATTATCAGTAAATTTATGCGACTGATGAATTATTAGGATCGTTTGCATGTAACAAGTTTGTGCTTAGCGAGGAATTTGATGTAATGATAATATTCAACAACTTTATGGAATTTGATGTAATGATAATATTCAACAACTTTATCATTATATTATCAGAGTAATAAATATGTTAGAGTTTTCAAGTTTTATTTGTAATTAATCTTACTATAACTAAGTTGAAAAGATTAAAGTTGCAATAACCTGTTCTTCACGTTTAAATACGATCGATATAATTACGTGTTAGACTACATGTGCACCTATGACGTAAAATATAATCGCCTGTAAACCGCATGTTTAATACGTTTATATTATGATATAGATTTTTTTAAACATTAAGCATTATAAACTATTTATACATTATCTGATCTGCGAGTAATATGTGGCAGTAGATCGTAAAATGCTAAACATGTAACAAAAAAAGTGTTATAAGTCGAATTAATTTACAACTTCTATACTTAATATTGTGTTCATACTATTTAACGTAGATCGAGTTATCTTAATCCTGTGAAACGAAGAATGCGACTCTAGTGATCCATAATATCATTCGGGATGTTCAAAGAAAATGATAGCACTTCAGGAGGCTGCAGCGGTGCAGTTCCTCGACCACGAAGAATGTTACCACGATTTTCTTTACGCCGATTATTGTATTCGAGTCCGCTTATTGGTCGACGAATTGCGAGGACACCTAGTTCAAGCAACAGGAATACTAAAGGTAATAAATAATACCTGATAAAATAAACCCTAGAAACAAATGAAAAATCAACATTTTTTTAATATTATTCATTTTTTTTTTAGCAAAAGATCCAGCTGGCGGCAAGATTGCAGATGTTGAAAAAGGAGAAGCTAGAGTAAGTAATGGTTCGAGCCATTTTCAATTTCAGAACATAGATCTACAACGTGCTTCCAGCAAAGGCTCTCTACTTTCTTCTGCCAGAGAGGTATTTATAGAATATGCCCGTGTGATGAAACTTTGGGAAATATTTGGTTTACATTAAACATATATTACTTTAAATAATTGTTACAACAGAGTAATACAAAGATAGTAAAGTAAATATTATTTCAGAGCAGTGAAAATGGTTTAATGAAGTGCCCCTTGTGTTTTGCTGAATTACCAGTGGAATTCTTTCCTGTTGTTCAATCGTGTCATCATCGCAGCTGTTATGACTGCTTTCAACAATATCTCAAATTTCAAATTTCCGAATCTAGAGTTAATATAGCATGCCCTGAATGTTTAGAACCACTACATCCAAATGGTAAATGTATTTTTTTTTCTTTTTATATAAAATAGTGAGTTTTATTGTTAATGGCATACACTTTTTTAAATAAAATTTGCATTTATACAGACATTCGAATGATTTTAAACGATCAGACGCAATTGGAAAAATATGAAGATTTTATGGTACGAAGGGTTCTTGCTGTAGAACCTGATGCAAGATGGTGTCCTGCTCCAGATTGTAGTTTTGCAGTAATTGCTAGTGGTTGTGCTTCATGCCCAAAATTACGTTGCGAGCGACCAGGATGCGATTCTTACTTCTGCTACCATTGTAAAGCACGTTGGCATCCTAATCAAACATGTGATGCTGCCAGAGCCCAACGTACTCAATACTACGAACGCAGTTCTTCCCTCAGTTTTAGTCAGAGTGACTCACAGCATAGTGTGTATTATACTCAAAAGGTCTATAACTACTGTAACATATATATATATATATTTTACACAATTTCTTTTTACAGAGGATGATATAAAACCATGTCCAAGATGTGAGGTTCTCATTGTTAAAATGGATGATGGAAGTTGTAATCATATGATTTGCTCTGTTTGTGGTGCTGAATTTTGTTGGTTATGCATGAAAGAAATTAGCGATCTTCATTATTTAAGGTATGATCTTTTTCATATTATTCATTTTTATGTTGTAGTATTTGTATAATTTTTTTCATATTCTGTTTAATTTCAGTCCTTCTGGATGTACTTTTTGGGGTAAAAAGCCATGGTCTAGGAAAAAGAAGATACTTTGGCAACTTGGAACTTTAATGGGAGCACCAGTTGGAATTGGTCTTGCTGCTGGTATAGCTATACCT
>NW_017100281.1:2097016-2112307 GCF_001263275.1 Habropoda laboriosa | reverse complement strand
ACAAGCGTATATTTGTACATGTATATCTTATTGCAGGTATACCAGTCTGGGTGGGAAAAGAACTATACACAAAATATGAAAAAGATAACAAACATAAGAGGAATGCTTTTATCGTTGGAGGAGTAACTGCGTCCGTAAGTTAAAATTTTATTCTTTATATTTATACATAGTAGATTTCATTTTTGAATTTATTAATATTATTAGATATATCGTATATGTATGCTAGATAAAGTAACGAGTATTTTACACAGTAGTACTGATTTGGCTTTGAAAATATTTTTCTTAAACAAAAAGACTAAAAGAAAAGAAACATTGATTGAAAGGTTGTAATAAAAATATTTACTTCCTGATAGACATTACTTAGGAATTATGTTTACATTTAAAATCACTCTACAGGTTCATGACAACATCAGAGTATATTTTATTTATATAGTTTGTACAAAGAAATGGAATAATATAATTATTGCGTATGTGAATTAGCGATAACAGAATATCGGTCTTATAACTGTTGCGATAATTGCGGGAAGAAATTTAGTCATAAGAAGAAATTTGAACGAAACGTTTAACTGTATTTAATTGGCTTAAGGAGAAAAGTTTTTTTCTTTCTTGTGGCACGTGTTTTTCGGCAATTCTTTTATAACGTCGAGTTGTACTTAATTTTAAAACTTTATATAACGTTTATTGATATTTCGGTGGCTCGATTCTCTTACTAAACTGTAGGATATACGTGTTGCAAGAACAATCCAGTATCGAAATATTTTCAAAAACACAAAAGTCTAACATCGATTCTATTTTTATCATGTCAATTAACTTGAATGTGACCTCGATTTCTTCAACTACCCGCAATTACATCATTATCGACACAAGCCTCTTTTTTTTTGCTCGAGATGAATCACGCGAATCGCAATCGTAACGCGAATGGCTAACGGATCGAATTGTCGAACGACGATCAGTCCCATAATTTCTCTTTCATCGATTTACATCTCGCGTAGAAGTATTAAATTTGCTGCAGCACTATCATGGGCGATAATAACGCTGACTAAGGGTCGTTTTCGCTGGCGGCGATCGCAGTCTCGTCAGTAAGTACACCCTCGCCATGAAGATCTTTTAGAACGTCGATTAAGCGTTGCTCGGTCTCGGGATCGCCCAGGGCAACGTCTACGGATCCAATACAAAGAAGAAGCGCGAGAAGTTGCGACCGCCTGTAGTCCTTGTTCAAATCATCCCTCGTGTAACCCAAATCTTTCGGAATGTCGACACCGAGACGTGAGCACGTGTTGGTTAGCGCGTCCCAATAAATATCAAGGAAAGTCTCTGAGTGCTTTCGGCGTAGCTCAGTTGGCAAAGAACTCACTAGCAACAAAGCGATGTCGTTAGTCGGTCTACTATAGGTAACCATTTGCCAATCGAGAATACAGCACTCAAGTCCAGACGGTCCTTCCTTAAAAAGTAGATTGTTGCACCAGAAATCTGTGTGTGTAATTAGCGCCAATGGTCCTTCCGGTGCAAGAAGCGCGGATATTATGTGTTTAGTTCTAGGACGTAGTACTAGTAGAGCGTCGAGTATCGTTTCCAATCCGGGTGTGCTTTTCAAAAATTTCGCAAGCTGTGGTAGGCCACGTTCGACAAGCTGTTGATACGAGTCTGTCGCTTTTGCTGTTTGAAAGAGGAATGGGTAACGTTCAGACAGAGGTTGTCCGTCGATTATTTTCATCGCTAAAGAATGCGCGTGGATACGTGCAATTGTATCTAACGCGACCTTTGTTTGATCGTACGTCAAACCTTCTCGAAATTTCACGTTTCGAAAATCGGAATCACGTAGATCGTGTAATACTAGAATCGAGTCTGGTGTCGTTGGGTTGTCGTCCGATTCGTCGGCTGGTGTGTAATGTGCATGATAACACACCGGAACAGACAAATGGATCTCCTCGTTCGAATTGTCCTCCTCGGATATTAATTGCTTCTTTTGAAAATCCTTCAAATCTGGCATAACCTAACGTTAAACAGATACAGAGTTATCATTTTACGGCTATTAATTTGGCAACGTGTAAAATTGTCTGTGTATCAATCGATCAGGCTTACCTGTGTGTAAAATTTAATCTCTCGAAGATCGAACTGGCCTTCGATAACGAAGAAACGACTGAACGCATCTTTAGGAAGCTCTTTCACGATAAGTGAGAGGTCTTGTGTGGTGTTCGAGTCGTTCAAAGCGTACTTGACTTTAACGCGAATTATAGCGCTGAGCGCGCTTTCGTTACTCATACAGCCCGGGCTTACGTTACGCTCGATTATCGTGACCTGTGTACATTACGGGTTAATTTTTCAAGCGATTCAACAACACTCGGGGTAGGCTACATCTTCAAATGTCTCGCATTTTTTTTTTTTTTTTCATTGCTAACAAAAGCATTTATAGGCTGTTTTAAACGATGCCGTGCAAAAATCCCTATATAGGCAATTGTTAAAACTGTAAATCATAGTTTCTACCGAACTAACCGGTTTTTTGTGAAATTCCCTTAGGATACCACCGAGCCACTCCTTGTCAATCTGCTTCTGCTCCTCACCGCAGGAAGAGTCTTCCGTGTCTTCCCAATCCCAATCGGTGTCTTCCCAATCCCAATTCGCCATGGTTTCCTTTCTTCAATTTCTCTCTCTCTATCTGTCTCTCTTTCTCTCTCTGTCTCTCTCTCTCTCTCTCTCTATCTCCCTTCGTTTGTTTATTCAATTAATCCGATTAATTCTCGAACGGTCGTTATTGTGCGAGGTATAATATTGTCGGTCCGAAAAATGAACGAAAAAAAGAAAAACCGTGAAAAAGAAAAAGAAACGAATAGAACCGTGTATGCGCGTGTGTGTGTGTGTATTGTACTTGTAACGTTTCGCGTGTCTCTACTCCCCCCAATCAATGCCAATAAAGCACATGTACGTTCTCGTGTACGATGATGCACTGGGAGAACGCGTCTCTATTCGACTGTTCACATATGACCGCACAAGCGTGTCGTTATATTATCGAGGCTTCGTGAAATCACCACCACCGTTAATGAATGGATTCGTCGCCGTGTCCCTTCCTCTACTTCCTGTTACGCCGACCGGTCCTCGAATATGTTCGGGCCGGCGTAGTTCGCCTGCCTCTCATCGGGGACTCTCCAAGTGTCTCCGCGACACAGACACACCCTTGCCGCAAAACTACCCAGACCCGAGGTTCTCCAGCCGGACCGTTTATGATCCCCGTAGCCACAGTGTGGATCTTAAGGTACCGACTGACACGATGCACGCTCCATCGTCAGCCACCTAGAGGTGGATGCAGGCCGCAGGGTGGGACAGAGAGGATCTCCCATGCGCGCACTCCTACCCGTCGATCAATATCCTTCCTTCCGCACCTCCCGCACCTTCTGCTCACCGTGCACTTTCTCTGCCTCCTGTTCCGCTGCCCCACGCTCCTTTCCACGCTCGATGGAAATCTAGAAAACAGATCACCGTGCGCCAGTAATCTCTTGGCTCATCGTGACACGTTACACGACTGCCCGAGATATATTTATTTCACCACCCGATGCCCGACCATTCTTCCTTTCGTCCTCCAAGGCTGCTCCGAGAAATTTTCACTTTTCCCCGAGACCATGTTATATGAGCGTTACCTAAGTACGCGCAGACCGTGGAAAAAAAGGAAGAGTCAATTTTGGAAATTTTGGGGATTTACGATAGATCGATGCGCAGGCTCTGTTCTTCCGTGGAGAACGATTAATTGGATGTAATTAGATTGTTTGGAGTTTGATGTTAGAGTGGAGAATATTTTAATTTATCGAAGTTTTTTTTTTTTTTTTGAGGAAAGTTTTTTTTTGTAATAATGAGATTTCGAAAGAACTTTAATGCAAACGCAGAAATTCGTACAATTGAAATTGGAGCATTTCTTTGCATTCACCGTTCGCATTCTGTCATTTTCGCGAGCGCAAATTGGAAGCGACTTATGAAGTACATCTAAAACATTCCAATTATTACTGTGTTTTTCTTTCTGGAAAAAAAGTGCTTTATAAAGGAAAATGTACAATTCTAAATTGTACAGCATGCATTCAGAAACTTCCGGCAGTATGAAACCACGTAACAATAGATCAACTATGGTTGAAAGTTTGCAATGTACTGTTAGACTTTTCTGCCTTGAAATTTTTTCGTTGGTCGATAGTGAATGACGATTGTATTGTCTTTCAACCGAATGAATATTTATTGTTCTTGCTGACTTGTTCGTAATGAATTCTATTTTAATAATTGCAATTACCGGCAAATTAATAAAAAATTTGAATTTATAATTAAACGTGTGTATAATACAATTTTCCTACTTGATTGTTGCAGGTTTTAGTGTCACCTATATTAGCGGGGCTAGCCGTCAGTATTGGTGTACCAATTTTATTATTTTACGTTTACGGCGTAGTCCCTATTTCACTTTGTCGAAGCGGAGGTTGCGGCGTTTCTACAAATGGAACGGGAGTACGATTTGATTTTGACGATGAGAATGAACTTATGGGTTCGTTAGGTGTTCGTAACGCTGGAGGTAAATATCCAATTCACATTTCAATATATCGTTCATGAACGTGTTTCAAGTATCTACGTAAAATAAGATGAAAGATCAAATGTAATTGAAAGAGTAATCTGTGTCATAGATGAAGCATCGATAGATGTTGCCAGTCATCGTGGTGGTAATCCTTCGATAGGAGAAGCATCTCTTTCGTTAGGTAGCGGAAGTCAATTGGAAAAATTGGGTCGGGAAAACGATCGCGAGAGTGCCAGTAACGTAGCTCTTGCTGGTACTAGTCTCGCGGGAAGTATAGCTTCTAGTGTCCTGCCAGGAGGTCAGAGGTAAAAATCGTTTCTCTTTTTTGTGTAACGTACAGCGATCAGAAACTTATAGATATAATTCGTTTATTTGAAAACAGATTGGAAGTTCAAGCGGATGTGACGTCCACCCAGCGATTCAGTTTGTGCAGTGAAACTGCCTCTGCTGCCACCAGTTTATCAGAGAAATCTGTAAACGCATCTATTGCTTTGGATGATGGCGCAGCTTCTACGAGAGCTTTGGCGGGCTCTGTTCTTAATTTTAAAGTATGTTGTGTTTGTCGAGAAATGTTAGCAGGATAAATTTTCTATGTTAATTGTAATTATGTTAATTGTTCAGATGGATGGAAGTTCAATCAGCGGTGGTAGAAGTACGGAAGGAGAACAAGGTACAGCATCTGTTGCTGGTGGTCATATGGACTCAGCAGGACAGGCTACATCTTTGAGTTCACTCGAAGAAGTAGCCCCTGGTTTAGCAAAACGAGCTCGACGCAAACCGACGCTAGATCGTCAGTGCAGTTATTCTAGTAATTGGATTGTTTTTGGAGAGGATGGAGATTCTGAACGTGTCAGATTCGACGATCATGTTAGTTTCATTGAAGGGGATAAGGAAGTTGTTAGCACTTGTGGAATGAATAGTCGAAGTGCAGGAAGACGTAAACGCAACAAGGAAATTGAACAAGAAACAGATGCTCAAAAGACTACGAAGTATGATGGAATTTAATTCAGTTATTTCACTCTCTTACGATCTTTTCAATGACAGTACAAATTGTACTTATAGTATGTTATCTTTATTTGTGTATTTATATATTTTTTTCAGAAATTCTACCGGGGAATCAAAGGTTGACTCCACAGATGACAACGTGTCACGGGAACGGATTAACGTTGCCACTTTAAGAAATGTCTTCTTCCATAGTTCTACAGTATCTTCGGATCGTGAAAAGCGACTATCAGTGATAGAAGAACCGTCTCCCGTAGCGGCACAGAATAACGGTGGTCGCTTTCCCACACCTTCTGATGAAGGATGCACCACTGCTAAAGCGGAGGAAGCTTTACGCTTTTAAAAAAATAAAGACTGAGTATTTACGTAATAATGTACAAGGTGTATTTTTAATCATGGTCACGGTTCTTAGGTGTGTATCTGCACCTTTAGATCGGTGAAGATTTTTTCAATAACGTGCCACAAAATTGTTCATAACAATAACAATTATTGTTTATTTTTTCAATTTCTATGCATTCTATTTGACGAGAGGAAATAGTTTAAAAGGCACCGTATGTTGTAAATGCACGATTTTCGCATACTAAATTTTCAGTCCGACAAGAAAGCGCACTGGTATCTTTATTATACGTATGAGTCCTAGTAACTCTAATGGTGTGTATGCTCCATAAAGATAGAGAGGAGGTACGTATAATTTTTTTAGCGTGAAAACAGTGCATTTGGGAAGTATGAATTCCATAAAACATTTCCTGTTCTCGTCGTGTGGAATGCATACAAATAATGAAGTTAACATTAATTTTTCTTATTACAAACAATTTTGCAGTGTTCTTTTCTTTTGACTTTTAGAAATCTCCACGAATGTAACGGTGTAGATTTATCCCTGAAAGCCATGTCCATGATTAAAAATATACCCTGTACATGCGTCCTTTAAATGCGAGACATGTAGATGCGTATTTACATATATGTGTATATATGTATTTAAGTGTACACCGCGTGCGTGCATTAATGCTGAACTTACTATATTTATACACACCATGTATAAACGTATTATGAATGCAAGGAGAGGGAACAAACTGAAACTAACTTTGCAAAGCAAAGTACATCGAAGTAAATAACATGTGCATTTATATTCTAAAAGTACGTGTGTATAAATATGTGTAATATATGTATATGCACGCGCAGACACACCCACACATACACACCGGCCTCAAATCTGTTACAAAAAATATCACAATTAATTTTTTCATTTTGTACCAACGTTCTGTTGTGCAAAGATAAACATTGTTATGCGCGAAAAGTTAGGTTCCCGTATACGAAGCGTAACGTTCACAGATGTAAAGTATCAAATCTGTTAGAATTTTTCTATGTATAAATAGGGGAAGCTCAGCAAAAACTTCACATTTTCACGCGATAAGAAATAGAGTAACTATGTGAAGATTTAAGAAACAAGTTATAAACGCTTTATAAAGTTGCATTTTACGTCAAATAACAATTATCATTTTCTATGCATGATACACTTGTCAATTCGTCAATCGTATTTCCAGATGTACAAGTATTGTAAGAACCTTTGTACATGAACATTTTCTAAATGTTGTCCCTCGATGTATGAAAATGTACGTAGTATAATGTACGTCTTTGAAGGCACTGAAAATGCCTTAACAGTAAATGTTACAGTGTTTTAGGAGAAGAAATTAACATTACTATAAAACAAGGTATGGTAGTCCACTACTTTCAGCTTACATTTATTTATTATTGACCTCCAGTGATTTATATATAATAATTTCAGGTGCTTTATTAAGCATATCAAAAGCTTTGGTTTGTATTTCTTGCCCATATATTCACATTTACATAATACTAAGCATGAGTCCTAACGATCGTAATGAGAAATATTGTAAACATGTTTGAGCAATCTTATGTTTCATAAATTTTTTATTGTAGGTTCTAATGAACTTAAATATATGTACATAATTTTGTAAAATTACTGTTTCAATATATACGTTTTTTGTTTGTAAGTAATAACTTTGTTACATATTTGGATAAGCTAATGTCATACATTTGAGTGATAACAATCTTATGAAAAGCTTCTACATGTAAAAAAGGAAAAAAAAACAGATATGTGGACCCAGAAACCGGAATTGTGAAATGTGACATAAGCTGCTATACAATCTGTATATACAGGGTGTAACTGAAATGGGTTGCCAAACTTTAATATCGTATTTTGCTATTTCGAAGGATGAAAGAACGGTCATATAAACATAGGTCTAAAACACTGTCCAAAATATTAACACGTCTCAGATGTTGTCGAAGACTGTCAAAAGTTTCTGGTTTATTTCGAATTTTGTCACATGCAGGAATAATTTGGTTTCTAAGATTGTCTGTAGTAATAGTATTACTATCATGCACTAAAATTTTAAGGTGTCCCCATAAATAAAATTCCGAAGGACTTAAATCAGCAGAGCGTGACTTACTGATATCTTGGAAAGGAAGAGTTTCTGAACCTATCTTTATATGATCTTTTTTCATCTTTAGGAAGAGCAAGATATGATACCGAAGTTTGGTCACCTATTTTGGTTATACTCTGTATAAACAAGAGTAGATGTTTTAATTAAGTAAGTTGTATTCTGAAAGTGTGCCTAGAGTAACTAGTACACAGTATAAAGTATAAAAAGTAAAGTAAATTTAATGTAGAAACATTTTTAAAAGTATGCATTTTTACCAATATTTTTACGTATTTTGAATAATGATTTAAATATATAAATTAAAAAAGTACGTTTCGTTGATGCAGCGCAGTTTTAATACGTTCATATGTATAACTTATAGGAGTCCACAAAGAATGAACTTATACTTTTACAATAATTAATATTAGTTTCTGCAAATATTTTTAGTTACTGTACATTTTGTATGAAGATTACAGTTCAATGTATTACAAAAATGTATGTATATAATTTTTGTTCAATTTTTTGTTTGCTCATTACACTTCTATTAATACTTACTATTAACACTTAATTGCAAATAATTACATGTGTAATGAAATTAAATTTAGAAAACTGAATGAGTTTATAAAGTATTTTTATTTTAAAATACATTTATAACATAATAATAAGCTATATTGACCTGCTTAAAAATAAGGGGGATTTTTTAAATAATTCGTCAACTTTTAATTTGAACAACTCACTTTGGATAGGTTCATTTAATTGACACAGAGGATTCTTTACAACATATTCTAAGTAAACCTGCAAAACATTAATTATATAGTTTCATATTTTTTTATATTTACTAAAAAAATTTTCTAAGTATGTAGCAGTACAATAATAAAATATACAAGATTTATTTACTCACCTCTTTGTACAATTGTTGTAACAATTCTCTAGCATTTTGTGTAGCATTATCTGTATTTAACACAAATTTTAATCCAGATGGAGTTTCAAAATAATGCAAGGTATATTTACTGGTTTTATAATACAAAAATCCTTCCTTTGGGTCCAGTGGAGATATTTTACTTACAAACGATTTAATAGAAAATAACATTCCATACATCAATTTTGCTTCCTAAATTTTCAATTGACAAACTTTTTAGTTACAATTTTTACATAAATTACACAAACGCTTTGTTGTAAACAAGTACCTTCATCGATTTAATTAAAAAAAAAACGAAAAAACTGTTTATCAATGATTTTTTCTATAATGATTTAAGGGAAATTTAAACTTAGAGGTTATAAATTGCATACATTTTATAATTTTTAAATAATAATTTGATGTAGTTGCTCGTACATACCTCTTCTTTCGTGATTCCAGATTTGTTCAACCTATTCCATTCGGCATAATACAGTAATGTTCCATTTTTGGAAAATATGTACAAATTGTGAATTGTCATAATCTTGCTTTCACTGACGTATTTCTTGTGTTGTATCAATAGTTGTTAAACTTAATCGATTACTTATCGACGGTGGCATAATAATATGTTTTCTACAAATACCTAAAGGTGGCCAGACTATTGCATTTCTGTTTGTGATTTTTTTTATCTTATATTGTATCATAGTCAACGTGTAATTTTATTACAGACGAACTGTATATACATTATGCCACAGACGAGGTATAGAATAGACTTATCACCTAATGTATTTTTATGTTCAAAGTTCTGAAATACCGATCGTACAAAATATCAGAGGTTTTGTTACGCCCTCTACGATATAAAGCGGTGAATTTAGGAATTATATACAATCCAACCATAAAATATAGTAAAGACGACAGATGTAAAAGGTTCTTTGTTAAATTGGCATGTAAAGATATTTACATACACTATGCTCATTTTAAATGGCTACTGAGACGTATTCAAAATACTACCTATTTTTCGTAAGCCGTTGTTGAGTTATTAACTTTCAAAGTTTACGTGCCATCGGCATAGCGTTGTCGGATATATGTACTACTTACTTATATATGTCCACCGCGGTCAGGAAATACTAATTATTCCATAATTAAAATACTTGAAAATAAGCCAGAAACTGTATTTTACTACCTACATTGTTAGTAATATTAAAGCAATTCAAAATTAATTGTAAGTATTAATTAAATATAGTAGAGAAATGAGTTGAAAAGGATTAAGCAAGGATAGAGAATTTTCAAAAGTGAAACTAACGCCATCTCGTGTCTGGTTCCGCGAACTAACGACTCATTACTAGGAACACAGAATATAAACAGAGGTATTAGACAAGGAACGCATTACTGTGCGAGAAAGACAGAGAGCAAACGCTTCCTATTGGCTGGCGGGCCGCCATGCTCCACCTATCAAGCCCTAAGTAAAGTTGGTCAGGGAAAAATCATTAATAACTCAATAATTACAATGATTCTGTAAACTTTTAGAATTGAAGAATGAAGTGTGGACCTTCAGCAACTTTCCCATATAGATTTTAATGCACTAGACCCCTTCAATAATTAATTATTAACAATTTTAGTACGTGATGTCGGGAAGGATACCGCATACCGTCAAGTACCTTTACGGTTTTTCAATAATTTCATACCTTTCTACTAAATTCTCATGCAACTAACTAGATGCATCTGAAAGCTAACTCCTTTGGCTGCATTGACATATAATCTTTACTAACATATTCGGTTCAGTTTAAGAGTTATTAAACATTATATGGAAGAATCTCCTATTCAACATACTGTAGTATAGTCAACTGTTATAAACAATTGGTAATATCTAATAAAGTACATGACGTACGTATATAAAAATGATTGCAGAATGTACATAAATGTCTGTACTATATTCTGCATGCTTAAAAGTGCACAATTAATCATTCATATTCGTGAAAATAACGAAAATCCTTTACGTTTGGCTGGGTCGAGTGTAGTACTCACCCAAATATTTAATATCTCGTGAACCATGACGGATATGTTAATCAAAATATAACGAGAAACTAGCTAAAGGAATAGCCTTTGGAATGCATATATAAAAGTGTATAAATTAGTTGTGCAAAGTTACAAAATTACTGAAAAACCAGAAGAGTGTGCCAACATCCCGTAGTAAAATTATTAATAACTAATTACAGAAAGGAATTAGTACAATAAAATCTATATGGAAAAGTTGCTGAAGGTCCACACTTCATTTTTCAATTCTAAAAGGTTACAGAATCATTGTAATTATTGAGTTATTAATGATTTTTCCCTGGCCGACTTTACATAGAGCCTGATAGGTGAAGCATGGCGGCCCGTCAGCCAATAGGAAGAGTTTTCTCTCTGTCCTTCTCGCAAACTAGTGCGTTCTTTGTCTAATACTTCTATTTATATTCTGTGTTCCGAGTAACGAGTCGTTAGTTCGCGCAGCCAAACACGAGATGGCGTTAGTTTCACTTTTAAAAAATTCTCTATCCTTATCCATCCCTATTCCCTTCCGTGTCTAAATCATTTCTGTAGTGCTATCCTTACCTACCCGTATTTCTTTCCTTATCCTACTCAATTCTGTATTGATAAATACCTGGACGAGTTATCTTTCGTTGTAAACACGGCTAAATAAGTCAGTAGATATATCGGATTGTGTGGGTAGAACTGTTCACGATCTTTTCACAGCAGTAGAACACGCCCATGTGATGAATCATCAACTACTAAACAATTACGTTACTTTTTATTTGTAATTTCATAGTTACGTTTAATTTTAATTCCAACCACTACTAATGTAATCTTGTTCTATGCTAAATCGGTAACGTTGGGAGCGACACAAAAATGGTAAGGGTCTTCTCGGCCCCCGTGCCGGGGACACAAATTCCCATAAGGTATTAAGCTATCCTGTAAGTACGTCGTCTGTGATAATGCTTTAGACGAGGTACAAAACCGATCTATCATCTTATGGGACTTTATGTCTTACGTTCTGAAATACCGATCATGTAAAAAATCAGAGATTTTGTCATACTGTCTGCGATAATAAAGCGGTGAATTTAAGAATTATATATAATACAATCTAACTATCAAAAATTGTAAAGTCGACAGATGTAAAAAATCCTCTCCTGTTAAATCTGTCTATAAAGATATTCCGCATTAAAGACGTTAGAAAAATTTCGACCTCTGAGAAATGGTTGTATTCATCACTTACTCCGAATCCGAAAATTTTCTATAAGTAGTGTGAGTCAATTATTTCTCAGACGTTGAAAATTTTTCTATTCGTTGCTTTAATATTTCAAACACAGACATGATACTTACGTTTGTGGTTGCAATCAATAAGCATTACTCGTGCCACAGACGAGGTTCGTCTGCGGTATTACAGACGAGGAATGAGATCTGTATTCGATCGTATTTGTTGGCAGTAGTAGAGATCCAGTAATAACCAGTCGGAAATAACGAGGGAAAAGTAGAAACGGTGGCGTTAGCGTCGTATCACAGACGAGATCGAATTGTTCTCTCTTAATTATTTACGATACCGACGGGTTTCGTCGGGGATATAGGAATTTCAGTTATCACGCGAACCTATTGCACTGGTACAAGACGTACTCATGGTCGAAGCTCCGTGGCGCGTTTATCGTTTCGAGCACTTTTATTAACGCGCAAAGGTATCGTGGCAGACGAGTACCGAGCTCAGCACATAAAACGTCGCTTTTCGATCGGCCCTCCCCTCCAACGTCGAGCGTGCCATTTGGCTTTTCACCGTTTAAGTAGAGTCAAGGGGAAGCTAAAGCCGACCAAGCTCGAGAAGAGCTTTACCGTGGAGTCATATAATAGCTACGCGAACGACGCTATGCAAGTAAATACGACACAAACGAGAATGTAGGAAAGTAAAGCGGAGAATAAATTGAAACGGCGGGCGCGTCGTTGTATAATAAATTATGGATGATATGCACTGGTACAATGCCTATGGGCAGTGGGCTTGCAAGATGAGTGAAAATTAAAAGTATCATCGGTCGTGTTTGTGAAATTGAAACGAGCAGAAGATAAGTAGAGGGCTCCGTAGTCGATGGAAACTTAACCGTGCAATATTCATTGTTTACAGTTGAAAGGTATTGAAAACATTCGACGAGTTTTCTTCTTAACCGACTGGATTAGACATTTTTATATCGCTCGAATATTTTTTTGCTATATTCACGCATACATATATATACGTACGTCAAATCATGCGTACGTGCCTTTAATATCGACGAGAGGTTGTTAACAGTGGTTGATACGAAAATATCACCGTATAAAACGTACGATCGAATCGTCAGTGGCTAGAATGATTCGATAACAATGACCTAAGCTGTAAATCAAATGAAACGCAGCAGCGTACGCGTCGAACCGACTGTGTTTCGAGTGCACGATGAGCTTCGAGTTTGCTGCACACGGGGCTACGCGCTTGTGTAATATAATCACTCGTTGGCCAAATGTTTGAAACAGCCAGCTTAAAATGGTACACATATAGAGCCGTAGCCTGTGCTACCAGGACTATATTGACCCTAACGCAAGCTTACCAAGTTTGTCCAATACCGTCCCTTCCGCCGTGGTCGCTTGTCTGTTAATTTCATTCGCAGCGGCTGGTGCACCCGCGGCGACTTGGCTCGAATTGGTTAGATTCAACTGATTTAACGGTCAATTTATCGATAACCGTTGATCGTGCGTCTCCCTTCTAGCGAAACTGTACTACTGCCAAAGGGAGAGAGAAAAAAACGTTTTTCGCAACGGTATTTAGTATGCGATCGAGTCGCAATAAAGCGACCTACGATAAACTAATTCTGCGTATTGACAGAGTGTAGTAGATATCGCTTTTACCGGCAGTATTACATCGTTGTGAGTCGCAATAACGACCACGCGGCTGCGACTTTTGTTCGTTTGCCTGTGTTTGTTTGCAGGCACGTTTGTTTGTTTGTTTATTTGCTCGTTCTCTCGTTCCCTCGCTAGTTCAGCCTTATTTGTTGTTTCTCTCTTTTTCGATTGGCCCCTTTCGAAATTCACCAAGTTCCATGTGAAATTCGAAAATTGCAGCCAATGAACGAGCCGAATTTTTTCGCTGATCGGGCAGGAATTTTCAACGTAGAGCTTCCTTTCTTCGATATATACTGATCGTGTCTTGAAGTGGTAGTGGTGGGAAGGGAGGGAATCCGCTGATCGGATTACTGTGGAACTGTGAATCGAAGCCTGGTCTTCTTTTGTTCGACAGTCAACTTTCTGTGTGTCGATTGAGTTATTCAGAACAGATTCTTTTTCGTTGGCTTTAGCACACGAAAGTGACTGCAGTTTTTTTTCATAGTTCCGACGGTTTTGGTGATTTATGAGGGCATAAATGGAGAAGACGGAGTAAGACCTTTATTTCTGACAGATTTTTCTTGTAAGGTTACTGCGTGGGGATGAACGATGTTATGATAACAAACGAAGGTTTCATTAACCGTTTTATTAACGTTATGGCAAAGAGCATTTCCTTGTCCAACTGTGCAGTAGAAAATGATCTTTCGCGTTGTGTGAGAAAGAACACTTATTATTTCCTTCTTAATTAACGTTTCATCATTGGGATGTAGATTTATTTGGAACGATGTAAAATTTTAATTAATAATTAGTCAAAAGTTTTACTAGTATCTTATTTATTAATTTTGAAGCGTTACATCGAATAAATAAGTAAATAAATATATAGATAAAAGAGCATTTCCTTGTCCAACTGTGCAGTATAGAATAATCTCTCGCGTTATATGAGAAAGAATTATTTCCTTCTTAATTAAAGTTCCGTCATTGAGATATATGTAGATTTATTCGAAGTAACCTAGAATTTAAGTTAACAATTAGCCAAAATTTCACTAGCTACTTTACTTATTAATTTCGAAGCGTTGCATCGAATAAACAAGTAAAGAAATTCGATGCAACTTCTTAGTTGCGTGTGAAGACGAGAATCGATGGAAATTCCTTGACGTCACGCGGCGGCGTGGCACGTGATTTAATCCCGCGGAAATCCCCGGAAATATTTCGCGGTGCATGCATTCCACGCGCGGAGGCTGTATAATTCGCGAAATTTGTGAGTTACAGGTTGGATCTTTATAAACGATAAGCCACAGCTTTTGTTTGCCTCACAATCACGAACGGGTGCGGCGCAGGAGGATTCCATATGTGCCACCGGGAAGCAAGTTTGCAAATCGTCCCCTTTATCCGGAACTCGTAGAGCAGATTTGTTCACCTTCCCCATTCAAAACCGGTCCCTCCCCCTTGCAGCAGCGCCGCTGCATACGCGATCGGGAGATAGCGAGATCATCCTCCGCTTGTTCTGCCGGATATAAAACTTTTTTTTTCTTTTTTTTTTTCTCACCAAC
>NW_017100281.1:2090660-2096872 GCF_001263275.1 Habropoda laboriosa | reverse complement strand
TTTAGGCTTATTAGATTTTTTTCTCTGTTCGTATCGAGATGATAGAAATAGTTTGGTACAGTTTTAAATGTTGTTTGTGGAAATGTGATTTAAATTTTATTTTGAAATCTACTTGATTTTTGAAATTGAGAAATTTTGTTGAATCGATTTGTAATCGTGGAGGATATGTATTTTTTTAATTTTTTAAATATCCGGACTGACAGATTCATGCATGAAAATTACTCATCACTATGTTCAGTTATTATTTAGGTACTATTTTTATAAGGTTTGCCTCGTTTAGTAATTGAATTTGTATGAGAAATGAGGACTTTGTTTTTCAAATTTCTTGTCTCCTTACTTAATTTGTGCTGTGATAATTACTTGTTGCATATGACAATAATTGATTTAAGTATGAAGTTTTATTTTATTTCATTCGAAGCCACAGTAAAGGATATATTTATCTTCACAGAAAATTTACTCTTCGTAACATGTTTTTCTACATTTCAATTTTTTATCTTAAAATTAAGTTCTTTTAATCCCGCCAACATTTCCCATTCTTCCTTATCACCATAAATTTCTTTCGATCAACAACACACAGATAGAATTCGTATACAATGAAACCTAACCTACAAAATGTAACTTCCTACATAACCTCACTTTTCTAATCACGATCGAAGTATTCACGGTTAAATTTTCAAAAAGTTTCAAGCTTCCTAGAGTCAGAATTTCTAATATAATGCAGAAATATTGAAAGGTTTCAACAGTTTGATGGAAATGAAAAAAAAAAGAACATTTCTAAGGCTGGTACGAAACGTTTCAAAGGATTTATATACATATTTCGCGTCCTCCGACGTTACAAAGTCAGGCTTATTGAACAACTGTGGTTCGTTTGTAACGTGACGTATTATTCCCAACAAAATATCAATTCTTTTCAGTAAAATTGTACCGTTCCAATTTTCCAATTTTTAGCTGTATCTGTATTACCTTTTCTCTGGTAATATCTGACGATGTACAGGGTGGGCCACGTAAAACAGCTATTTTTACACACACTTCAAGCGGTTTCAAAGTGTGAATAAAATGAAAGAAAAATTCTTTTTATAAAAACAATAACAAAAAACGAAAGGAAGCTTTCATTTAATCAAAAGTTTTAGAGTTGAAGGTTATTTTAAGGTTGTGTTATTATTTATTTATGTAAGAAAATATAGGTGATCTTGAAATAAAAAAAATAGAAAATATGGAATTTATCAAAAAATTTTTCTTTCATCTTCTTCTTGTTTAAATTTTTCATCCAAATTTTCTCGCACGACCGTAGATAGAAGATAATATTAGGTGGTGCGTTTCACATGTCCCACCCGGTAGATTTATTTAATGGGTTCGATATCCTTTATTGTCGATTAGATTGAATAACGAGAGTAATTAATTGATCGGGATATAAATATAATAGGTAATTTTGTGGCAATCGATTCAATTGGAAGTACATATTAAGCGAAATAAGCCTCGGATACTTTCATGGATTATTTAGTTGGAATATCTCTGAAATCATAATGTTTTATCTGTTGACATGGTCGTCATTAATATAACGATAAAAATCATCCGGATTATCGTATCTTTAATCAGACTGTTTATCAAGAAGTAACCGGAAATCGTGTGACGTATGCAAATATCAAGTATTTCGTTCGAACTTTTATTGCGATGTTTTTGTCAAATCGTTATCTTGAGCGTTCTGTATCACTCCGATCCAAAGAAAGAATTTGGGATTCATGGTAGAAATGTTTGTGCAGAAAGTACTTGAATTTGATACCACCGAAGAATATTCTGTTGCTTCATTTTGTATTCAGTGAAATTTTTGCTTAAATTCCTTTTTCAATTCAATTAACGCTGTTATCAGATTTTCAGCGTACAGTTAATCCTTGAAATTCGAGCATAAAATGATTCTCCAGTTAATTATCGTTATTATTATACCGGTAAAATCACTAATTGCTTCACAAGTGGCGTACAACATTGAAAAAATGGAAACTTTTCATTTGGTATTTAATTATTAAAAAAATTTCCAAATTTTATTCAATTTTTCTTTAACCCCCTAACGCTCACATGTGCCAAAACTGATCAATTTTATTTTTTTTTTTAATTATTTTCCAGGCGTACAGAAATAAGTTTCTCATTTATTTATAACGGGATTATAATATACTCATTATTTATTTTAATATATTTTCCCATTTATTTATTTATAACTGTGACCTACATTTTTGCAATAGAAGAGAAAGAAAATAATTAAACAAAATTGCACTTTTTCGAGGATCAATTGTGCACGTGTATGACACGAGCATGAGCGTTAAAGGCTTAATGCTTCAAAGGAGGATGTTAAGAAAGTGCCAAATTTGTACCTCTTCAGGCACATAAAGTTTTAACGAGGCATCATTCTATAAGCCCTAAGGCATCGTAAACGGACAATTATTTATGTCAATATGTGATGGAAAAGTTATAAAAAATGTAGATGAAGTTGACGGTACTTCGAAAGGCGAATTGAAACTTTTTGACTTGAAATGATCATAACTTCGAAATGAATGCATGAAATGAAAAAATTCAAACGCTGTTCTACAGAGAAAAGTTAATATTTATCTAAATATTTGGCACTTTTTTAACATCCTCCTTTACCATCTCGCTGTATCGCTTTCACCAACTATACCTCGTTGCTTTATCAGCAGCGCATCGATCGTATCGCGGCTAACGGAGAGCTGTCCAAACATTGCCGTCTGACTTTTATCACACAATGCTCAGTATGCGTGTCGACGATTGTTCATATGCGGTTCAACAGATTTTTAACTATACCGTTTATTTATCGACGATCACACAAAAATCTACGAAGAAATGGGGAACGGCCAGCGCAGAACATCCTTGAATACCTTTGTCGTTCCGGTTTACCGAGGGCGCCGCGCGCGATCGTTTCGATATCTGACCATTCGCTTTAAATATCCTATTATCTCGAGTGAAATTGAGTCAAGAGCAAGAGTATTTTGTCATCGATAGTCGTCCCAAACTTTCATTCACGATATCTCTTTGATTATTCAATTTCGAGGGTATAATTATGTTACATTATCCGTTTAAAGTCGAGTTTTAAATAAATTCACAGATTTTTGTGAAACACCTCTGCATAAGCGCAGGTAAAAAAATAATATCGAAATCAGATTTTTCCTCGAAAAAATTTCTAAATAGCCTGCATTCATGACGAATAAGGTAAAAATAAACCTATGGCAAATTTTTGTTCACTTCCAGTGAAACACCCTATATAAGGGTAGTTTATAAAAGGTAGATTTCTGTTGCATTAAAAAAAATGATATCAAAATTAGATTCTGCGACCCAAAGAACTTCTAACCAAAATTGTCAATGGAAGCTTCCTATAAAAAAAAAAAAAAATAATATCGAAACGAAATTTTCGAACCTGCCTCCGTGAAAATGATCAAAATTATCAAAATTATCAACGTCCAAAATCACATTCCATATCAATTGGCACATGCTGTGAAGCACCCCTGTATAAGGGTAGTTACAAAAATAATATCAAAATCAGATTCTACGATCCAAAAAAAAAAAGAAACTAAATAACCTGCAATGACGACGAACGATGTAAAAATAGCTCCACGATTCTCGATCATCGTTCCACTAGTTGGAAGCACTGTGGCGACGTCGTCTCAGAAGGCCCGGGTCGCTTTTGCTTGCGGCCACGTTCCTATGAAGTGGCTTCGGAGCCCACCTCTCGATAATGGCCCGTACCGATTATCTCGATATCTATCGTTATATAGTCCTCTAGCTATCGCGAGTCTCCTCAGATGGTCGCGATTGCGGTGTCGAAGACGACGAGGCTAGACATCGAATCCGTGTTACCGTCTCAACAGTGAACCATTCCATTCGACAGTATCCACGTCTCCTCTACCATGACGAATACCGACAAGAATCCACCAAAGGTAAGCGCGCTTGTGCAGCAGCCTGGATCAGCCTATTCTCAGGTCCACCAGAGATACAAATGCAACGTGAACACGAGAAATTCGTTACTTCTTCTGCACAATGGGTCGAGATAAAATCCTATCCTATCTCCTAAAAAATCAGAGCAATTGGGAAAACTGTACGTTCACGCGGGTGTTCAGTGCTGTCTCGAAGATCTCCTTCCAAGAAGAATTGCCTTGGTGAGAGGGACAGAGTGAGGATGAAAACACAGTGAATTAAACGTTTACTTGAATTGGAGTTTCCTACGGGGAAGTTCGATACGTGGTGTTCCATTTGAGGAATAAACGCGGGGTAAAGTTGAAGTTTCCGAAGGTGGTAGAATTTCGATCGGTTTCCAACGCCGCGTGATTATCCGCGTTCTCAATTAAGCGGTACGCGAGAAAAGGCTTCGGTTTTCCTCCTCGTTGAGTATATACACGCACACAGAGAGAAAGAGAGAGAGAGAGAGAGAGAGAGTTTCGTCACTTGAAACGCGTTGGCGACAACGTTCGTGCAAGAGTGCACGCGGCACACTCGAGGGAACACCGCGACGCAGTCTCGTTCGGAGAGGGGCGTATACAGCCGCGATCGCGGCGCGCCGCGTTTCGATGCGCTGACAAAACAATGGCATTGACGTCGCGCGGAAAAGAACAGCGGTTTCACCGGATCTTATCTGTTCACCGTACGAATAGATTAAACTACCGTTTCTCGTGCCATTACACTTTACAGATAACTTCGCTAGATTCGAGCGTTCGGCGGATCTTGTTACGTAAACCGTAAGGTGGTCCTCAAGCGGCGACGCGAAGCAGTTAAAAACTGTAACAGGGTGATCGAGAATCGTGGGGTTGTTTATAAGTTGTTCGTCGTGAATGCTGATTATTTGGGAGTTCTTTTGGGTCGCGGAATTTGATTTTGATATGGTTTTTTTTTTTTGGTTTCATGGAAAACTACCCTTATACAGGGGTGTTTCTGTTTGAAATGTGATTTTGAACGTTGATAACTTTCTCTGATAATTTTGATAAGTTTCGCGGAGACTGGTTAGAAGTTTTTTGGGTCGCAAAATTTCATTTTGACACTATTTTTTATTTTCATAGAAAGCCACCTTTTACATACTACCCTTGTAAGGAGTCTTTCGCTACGAAATTTGGCAATAGATTTGAACTGATTTCAACGTTATTTCCGTAACCACCCCCCATACGTTAGTGTTTCACAAAAATTCGCCACTCAATTCGATTTAATTCGATTCGCCACTTTCCCCGTTATCTTTTGCCCTCATAGTGTACCGTCTCTCAGATTCCGTGTACCGGTCCTCTACTCCACGGTGATTCTCGAATTCGAAGCGTCCTTCCTTTGTGACACCCTTTCCACCCTCCCTCCACCCTCTGTCTATGATAATTTATATGATGCAAATATGACGTAACCCGTGTTATTGGCAGGCGAAGAGGGTTTCTCTCGGGGTCGGCGGTGCCTTGGTGGAGCTGCCGCAGGATCCAGAACGGGGTAGCTGGGCCAACCCCATCGAGTTTGTTCTATCCTGCATCGGGTATGCCGTTGGCATTGGCAATGTTTGGCGTTTCCCTTACCTTGTATATCGTAATGGCGGTGGTACGTATGTGTTGGTGGCTGTGCGTAACTCGTGCCATGGTTGGTATATATATAATATGTACATATACGAACGTAGTACAGAATAGTAGTATGTGTAGTACGCGCGCGTGCGCGCTTCGTGAGAAACTTCCCTACGAGGAAAAACATCTAGTCGTGTTCGCTAAACAGTACGGTCACAGGATAGCAAACGAATCTCTACTGGATTACGCGGAATGATTTATTCTTGTGTGCGGTCGTCGTTTTCGTAGAGAGAGAGAAAAAGAGAGGAAAGGAAAGAGAAAACAAGCTGAAAGCTAGATGGAGGGGAAACGAAGAGAAATAGAGAAATAGTCCAAACGAACACACACACATACACGTGAGAGTACACACGCGAGATGGTGCACGCGCGTGGTCGACGTGACGAAGCGGCTAATTCGAATAATTAAGCGTAGTTTGGCAGCTCGTGACCGAGCCTTCGGGAAATTTAATAAATCTTTCCTGGCTGCGTGTGCGGTTATGCCTGTTGATACCGTTGCATTCCTCTCTCTCTTTGTCTCCCTCCCGCCTGTCCTCTCTCCCTCTTATTCGCTTTTTCCATTTTTCTCTCTCTTCACTCTTTTCATGCATCTCTCCCCCTCACTCTCATTTTTTCTATCTTTCTCCATTTCTCT
>NW_017100281.1:2078558-2090080 GCF_001263275.1 Habropoda laboriosa | reverse complement strand
TCTCTCTCTCTCTCTCTCTCTCTCTCTCTCTCTATTTCTCTCTCACACATTCTTTCCATCTCTCTCTTTCTCACTGTTTCCATATCTCTCTCCTTCTCTCTCTCTCTCTCTCTCACTCACTCTGTTCATATATTTTTCTCTCTCTCTGTCTCATTCTTTCTATATCTCTCTCGCCCTTCCGATCTCTCTCTCCGTTTCTCTATCTATATCTCGATCTCCGTGCTCGCTCCGTCTTCCTCCTGTCAGGTTTATTTGCGAAACGCCGAAAGAGTGGGGCCCCCGTCCGCGCGTATCCCGAACACTTGGCTTTTAATTATTCTATTTTACTTCCACTCTCGCCGTTTTGTTCTTTTCTGTTTACGTGGCCCCGGCTCTTCATTGTTTCCCCGGCCGCCGGTGGCCTTTAATGAAAGACGGCCAAAGAGAGAAGAGTGGTCGGCCGGTTTTTTAACCTTTTCCCACTGGTAACCGTGCTGTTTCGTCGCATTAATCAGACTCAGAGGTCTGATAAGTTTTAATTAATATCCCATTTCAAGTGTGTATGATAAATCGATCCGATGTACTTACATACTTTGCTTTACTTTACCTGGCTGGATTTAATCATCAGCGAGCATTAACAGGCGACAGTGTATTGACGGAGGTCAAGGAGGTTTTTTTCTCTTTTTATTCGAATAGATATATGTAATTTCAATTCATACTCCTCGTTGCTTTATCGATGTTCTCTCGTTTTTTCTCTTTTTTTTTCTTCTCTCTCTTTGCGATAATTCTACAGTTGCGATAGTTCCGTTGTAATTGTCAGATTGAACGATTACACGGAATATTCGAGATTTATCTTCTTATTCAAGAATTTACTAAGCCTACCAGGTAAACAATGGGTAATTGAAGTTTTATCGATATACCTGTGTAAGATATCGATTATCATCGTTCGAATTATTATTCTATTAGTATCTTTTTCTCAAATCTGTCGTCGATCTGTGATTAACAGATTCAGCTAGAATTAATCATCCGTGTTATTTTCAATGGTTTGTTATTTTCGGTAGTGCAAGAGAAATAATCCATCGTTTTCCAGATTTTATTTTGAATTTGAATATTTAATTCGAGCATTTAAATTTGCATTCAAACGTTACGAATGTAAAGTGTTTTGTAAGTAGATGATTATTTTTAAAAGGATCGATACCAAATTCTACTTCCTTTCGATCGAAACTAATTAAAATTTCTGTTCCGTAACGATGCATTAAATTCATTATTACGTATTCGCCTTACGGAGGTGACAATGCATGTAATCACATGCGATACTCTAATAATCTAAATGCATTTCGATTACCTAACAACTGTTATGATATCATTCCCGCACTGATGAATTAAAACGATGGATATCTCTAGATTATTCCTCATTTATCGTTCTAATTTAGATAGCCAAGTATGACTGCGATAATGACAAACGTATAATCTACAATATTCCCCTTCATTCATAATAACTTAAGAAAAGAAAAATTCTAACAAATTATTTATAAACATTCCTCTTCAAATCTTACATATGTTTAGGCCGAACGTAGACAAGGACAGCGAATAAAAGATAAGGATGAAACCTGAGTCGAGGCAACCAAGCGATTTAAATATCAACTTTTTTAATTTTACGTTTTTTTAATCCGAAATTTTTCTTAACATATTGATGAGATTTTTCTGATAAAAATGACATCAAACACGGCATAATTTGAACAACATTTACTTATTAACACGTTCACTATCTGGTATGACAGTGAATAAGTAAATGTTGTTCAAATTATGTCGTGTTTGATATCATTTTCATCAGAAAAATCTCACCAACATGTTAAAAAAAATTTCAGATGAAAAAAGGTAAAATTAAAGAAATTATATTTTTCTATTATGAATTGTCGAGCCGTGAAATCTCGTAAAAGAAACCGAGTGGTGTAGCGTTACACGCCTGACTGACAGCGAGCGAGATAACATAGGCGCAGCAATGACGCAGCCTAGGCATAGGACCATCTGTACTGACACTTGTAGAATCCAAACTGACTGACACTTGTAGAGAATTTACTGTATCCCTGTATTATTAAATCACCGAGTGTAACGAAATATTGTCAAATAATTCTCCGACCGAAATCTTCCTGAAACGAGAAAGAAAATGAAAAAAAAAATGATCATTACACCACTTCTTAATTTTCCAAGTCAACAATTATTTTCTCCCTCGTTTCTTACCTTTTTTTTTCTCTTATCATTTTTATCACGTTCGTTCCAACCCTTTTGCGTCGTTTAACGTTTATCCCACCGCGTCGTTGGCTCTGTTTCCAGGAGCTTTTTTAATTCCGTTCGTCCTAATGCTGATAACCATGGGATTGCCGATATTCTTTCTGGAACTCGCGGTTGGACAGTATTCCGGGCTTGGCCCTAACGAGGCGTTCACACGTATGGCGCCAGCACTTGAGGGCCTCGGTTATTGCACCCTCGTCGTCATTTTGTTCGTAATAGTGTACTACATGGTGATCGTAGCCTGGACACTCTTCTACACGTTCGTCTCGTTCGTGCCTAAGCTCAGTTGGGCTTACTGCGACAACGATTTCAACACGAACAGTAAGTACCAAACGATGAAATAACAAACGATACACACTTCTTGCCCTCTCTCTGCCTTGTAAATTTTAGAAAACGCACTTTCCACTTCCACCCTCCCTCGACTACGCTCCACTTGTTCGACTTGTTATTTAGCGTAACGTAGCGTAACCGCGTCGAACGTGCATTTTATCGCCGCTGTAAAGCCCGAAGAGGTCGTAGAAACGTTTTAAACGATCGAATGACGAAGGGCTCGTCGTTTCTTCGAAATTCAATTTCTCCACTTCGCAGAACGGAAATGCCCAGAAAATATTCCTCCTCGTCCTTCGCTCCTTGTAATATCTTATACTAATAATCATTTTCAAATTGGTGCTGTTTTTTTTTTTTTTGTTAATACAAAGCTTTTCTTATCATTTACGTAAAAAATTTCGCGGAGAAAAATTTAGTAGTAAAGAAGTTCTATCAAGTTGTGCTTGTTAGTCCATATTTGTATACAGGGTGTCCCAATTTTTCCCCTATCAAACTTTCTCTTTACTTTCTTCTCGTGCTTTCGATAAATAAAGTAGTCTTCATTTTTTTCTATTTATGTAACGATTCGCGTATTGGTCTTTCATCAGAGCTGACGTGGAATGTATAGAGTGTCCCAAGTTTCTCTGATCAAACTTTGCCCTTATTTTCTATGGGTACAAGAAAAAAATGTTCTCTCGGAGGCAAAATTTGGACATCGAGTATATAATGTACATACTTGTAGCCGTAAGCTTTGCATTTTTATTGTTGTCGAAATAATAAGCAGAGGACGCTCGAAACCGGAAGTCCTCTGCAGAATGAGCTATCTCCTAAGTTTCTTCGGTCATTTTCTATTTTCTATGGATACAAGAAAAAAATGAAAATTTGGACACTCAGTATGTAATGTATATACTTGCAGCCAGAAGCTTTTCACGCTTATTGTTGTTGAAATAATAAGGGGAGGACGCTCGAAACCGGGAATCCGCTGCAGAATGAGCTATCTTTCTAAAATAAACACGAAGTGAACGACAAAGCGGTAGTGTAATTAGTGGGTGGCCTCTCTACGATCGTAACAAAGTACCTCTGCGAATATAGACACACACACACACACGCACACACGTGTGTATACATAGAGACATGTGGACGTACGGGATGCTATCACGTGTAATATCGAACCATACGCTGTCAGCTCTACGACGCATCGTATTCTGTAAACGACAGCTATTTCGTTTCAATCAGCGATAGCCTTTAGAAGGCTTTGATGTTGCTTCCTAATTATCGCGTAACCAGGGCAACGATATTGGATATGCGCCATAAAGCCGCGTAACGTCAACTCGTACAGATTGTTACAGCGGCCTGCAAGAGATCCAGTGTCAAACGAATGATTCCAAAATGATATTTTACAACAAGACCTGCACGCCGGCCAATCTGGTATGCGAGAGCCTTGGTTTTCATCAGGGCGGCAATGTCACGCATTGCTTTCACGAAGACGGAGCTAAGCCTCTTCAACAGCTTTACACGCGGGTCCTGTCTTCCGAGGAATATTTCAAGTATGCCGGTGTATATCGTGAACCGTATACAGTACTAGTTTTCTTTCGTTGTCCCGTCAATGGTAATTGCGATTGCCGCTAATTTTGCATTCTTCTTTTTGGTGGTAGTTTGTTTTGTATTTTTTTTTACACACGTTGTGTTGGGGGTGCAAATTAATTTGGGGTAATTTTTGACGAAGTTTAATGTTTATGTACGAAAAATTAAATATGATTTTAATTTGAAACTAATCTCATGCAAAATTAACTTAAAATTAATCTCTTAACATTAAAAATAATCTCAATAATCTCTAAGTAATTTCAAAATAGTCTCAATAATTTCTAAATAATTTCCAAATAATCTCTAGGTAATAATTTCTATTTTTAACCATTTTTTTCTATTTATTTTGCAATTGACGAATTCCCTCTCTGAAAAATATGGCGATTTTGAGTTGATAAAGTTCTCAAGATTTTTTTGGAAAAAGGCACCGAAGTAATTTGTAGAAAGAATGTGTTTGTAGGAATAATATTTAGTAGTTTTCTTTTATACTTTTATTTACTTTTTCTTTTTTACTCTTAGTTTGGTTTTCTGTCGAAGCAATATTGCAACGAGAAAATTTCAGCTATTTTTACTTTGCAGACTGAAAAGTGTATTTTCACGAATATATTTTTTCGCCAATTTCCCATTACATAAGAAAATGAAAGCGGTCCAGTGACTTCGTATAAGGTAACCTTGTGGCAACTCAAAGTTATAGAATGGAGTGTCAGAGTGATCATTGTATTGGACACGGAGGAGCAATTTTATGGGCAAGGACATCTCCGAATCTAGCACATGTCATATAACTCTTTTACGGAGTAGGTAACATCGAAGATGCTGTACAGATTGCTGCAATCGTTTCAGAGAATATGAAACGACGTACCAAAGCAGTTTATTGAAACAATCAATTATCTTTCGTTCTCAAAAATTGACACAAGGTTACTTTCAATTTTCTTACGATCTTCATTCTCATTTTATATAGTTCTATTTACAAGCTACGAGCAAGCTTTCTTCAGTATTATTTTATGGAAATATTTTCACTGCTAAGTTTAAACAAAATTTTTTAAAAATTTCGAGTCACTTCCACTGTCAAATTTTTATTCGATTAAAATAAAATTTGAAAAATTTCAAGCCTGCTGTGTCAATAATTATTCGATAAACTTAATTTCAAAGGGACAAATAAATTTCTTCAGTTATGATTAGTGAAATTGAACTACACTTCACAGAAAATTAAAGAGCACAATATTTAATGTTTTAAGTACTGTGCATAGAAATCTTCATTTGTTATTAAAACGATCGAACAATATTTTCCAAGAAACTGTCAAATTAAATTAAACTCACAGTCGCTTGTAAGTTCCAAAATTTCCATTTGAAATGATCCGTTTCGCGCCGCGGACGTTTTTCGCTCAGATGACGAAAGCCAGCTTCCGTTCGTCTCTATGCACTCTATAAGCAAGAAAATCGCGAAGAAAGGTAAAACATGTAATCGTGATCGGATATTATCGTTGATCGAATCCAGTGACTACGTATTGGGTCTGCACGGAGCCACGTGGGAACATTTCGGAGGCATAAGGTGGGAATTGTTAGGATGCCTCACCCTCGCCTGGATAATCTGCTTCCTGTGCCTGATGCGTGGTGTCCAGTCCATCGGGAAGGTCGTCTACTTCACTGCCCTTTTCCCTTACGTCATGCTTACCGTGCTATTGATACGAGGTAAGAGAAGCCAGAGAAACGCTTTTCGTGTAATAGAAAAGATTAAGAGACAGCTTCTTTCTTTTTTTCTTTGCAATTGCTCGCGATACAGGAAACCAGCGGTATACCTGAGTTACCTGTTTGAAAAGTTCCTAGAATCGAATGGAAAGAGACAGCTTATGTCGTTCTGAGATTATTTTTATTTTTCGATGTAATCCTCTTTAATATCGATACTCTTGGATCGACGATGTCTCGAAGATATTGTGTCGGGTTATTCTACGAGTAATTCGGTTTATCTGAGCGCTGAGAGACGAAAACCTTGTCCACCTGGAGTATTTCCTTTTAGATTTTTGTTAGACGAAGAAAAGTAGCACAGTGAAAAGAAATTTGTAGTATAACGAATTAATCATACTTCAAAGCAAATGGACATTTTTAAATGTACCATTAATTCAGATTCGTTGCAAACGAGTCATTTTTTTTTAAATATTCTATTAATTTCGACTCGTTGTAAGAGACTTGTTTTTCGATGATTTTTGAATGTACCATTAATACCGAATCGTTGGGAAATACTTATTTTTCAATTATCGAGCAGGTTGATTAAGGACGCGATAAATAGCTGTTGGCGATTTGGAGGGAAATATTACAGTTAATAAATCGCCAATGAATTGGAAACATACTAATTGTTAATATTCACAGGCGGCAAAATAACATCCGTAGTCACCTCAGTTTTTCGTTCATTCATACATGAAAATTCATAATTGAAATTCTTCCATACGATAATTATCAATTTATGAATATTGATACGCGACGATATTAAACCGGATATCTTTATGCGACATTAAATTTGCAACATGAATCAGAAGTCGAAATCGAAAAACGTGATATTCTCTGCCGTTCGATTATATGTATGTGTGTATATATATACATATAGAAAAATATAGGTTTTTAATTAAAGGGCGCATGAACTCGTATATTAACGGTTTTAAATTGACGCGCCGAAACGTAAATCACTTGTAATAGGTTCTCGGCTAATGTTATCATCCGTACAACTAAATTTGTAACGAAACATTACCTACCATTATTTATGCCGATCTCTAATTAATTCGAGTACACCGGCCGAGTCTGAAATTCGTTGTCGAGCAGCCTCTCCTCCACAACGAACACACGCCATCCGCCAATGTAATTCACGTGTTCGTAGTAGATCATTTTACCGTATTTATGACAGGCTGCATCGCATAGCCTCTGAAGGAACACCGAATTTAACCGTATAATTCTATCCAAGCCATTTCAGATTTAACCATACGGTAGCCTGTATCGATGCTATGAATACCGTGACTTAGAATTTTTCACCTTATTTACGAGCTGTTGGCATCTTTGCGAACCACTGTTTACCAGGGAAATGTTGTACTCCACTTACTACTCATGCTTTTTTAATTATTACGTCTTTAGCAAATTTTCAAATTTCTGAATTTTCTGAATTTGGCAGATTTTAGGTTCGGCGATGTGGCCATTTTGTAAATAAATTAAACGAACGAAATACTTTTATATTCTCTAAGGATAGCATAATAAAGCTCTTGTGAAAATTTTTGATAGAGTCAAATATTTTCTTAAAAAAAAAAAATACCAAATTTGGGTATCATTTTCAGGCTTCAGGTATGATTGATAATATTTTAAAATTAAATTAGCGTCGGTTATACTTGTTGGAAGGATTAAAGTAGATTATTTTATGCAGTACAAAATGTTTCATTAACTCAGCTACGATCAATTTCTTGCAAAGCCTCTTGCAATTGCGTGACAGCCTCGTGAAGGAAACACCATTTTATTTCTTAAGTTGTTACGAAAGAGGTAATTTAGATGTCTTAGTTCGAAATTGTAACTAAATCTACAGATGATTTTAATAATGAAATTTTATTTTAACTTGTGAAATATAATATGTTCAATATTAAGGAGAATTTCACATTTTTCCTCGTGTCGTTCGAAGGGTACGTCTGACCATAGACAGTCTTATTTCCCTTACACTTTGCTCCTCTTATTTGTGCACGCGTATAATTTCCAATATGTGTGTCACCTTAAAAATTTCTATAAATAAAAGCGATTTAGATTAGTAACAATTTAAAAAATCTACAAATTTTAATATTTAAATATTAAATGAATCTTTTGATATAGGTGTCACACTGGACGGTGCTTCAGAGGGTTCTCTTTGGTTTATCACACCGAAATGGTCGACACTACAATCTCCTAATGTTTGGGCGGACGCTGCTTCTCAAGTTTTCTATTCACTTGGCATCGGTTGTGGATCTTTGATCACTCTCTCCAGTTATAGTAACTTCAACAACAATTGTCACAGGCAAGTATGCAAGCACAAAGAGTTAACATTATTTAAAAAAAAAAAAAAAATGAAACAGATTTCGTTCCAAGAAAATTACGTTCTAATATAAATATGAAAATATCATATGAAAAAATACCCAAATACTAAATCAAAAAAATTTTGCAATTTATGAAAAATTCACACATTTCAGAGAAAAAATAATTTTGTCATATGTACGATTTGTTTTTCGTCGAAATTAAACGTGCAAGTAACGAAACGGTAGTGCATGAATATGAGAAGACTTTCCGGTTAAACTTCTCGATGTTTTCTGAGTAAACAGAGCAGCACGAGATGAGAATATCAGTTCTTTTGTGCTCCGTGAAAGCGGTGCTCTTTTCCATTTAATTTGTTTAATCGTTGATAATATCGATTCGAAGTAATAGCTTCAGCAAGTTTTAGCAGTTCGTAACGTGGTATCTCTTTATCAGCCGAACTTGTAACGCGCGAGAGTATTAACATTTTTCGTCCTCGGATAAAATCTAAAGCTCGCCTTTGTTATTGGCGCTTTTATTTTCACGAACGAATATTGTTTCTTGCACGATACTATTGTTCACTATTCACTTTTATATTTTCGGGGGTTACAGCACAATGCAAAAGTAATTCACCTTTGAAGCAATGTATCTCTGTCAATGAAACATTCTTCCTTTTTTTTTGTTTTTTTTTTTTTATCAATTCGTGCAATATCCACGTATCCCGAAACTTGAAATCATTCGAAGCTTTCGCAGGGGATTCGCAACGTTGAATGATGCACGTTAAGTGTTTTAGCCAGCTCTTGAAGTGCTTTCAGTCAATATTATTGTTTTTTTTTTTCAGGACACCGTTTTCAAATCAATGCTCTCGTCTGTCAGATCGAGATTTTTCACGTTAAGTCGGAACTGTCACGGAACGTCATGTATTAATATCGAAATATCCCACGAACGCGAATATTACATTTTATAAAAATACAATATCCCCCTCTCTTCTAAGGACACAATACGAGATACGCTCAAGTTAAAGTATTTTATTATGTCATCCTGAGAGCAGAAGATGTTTCTCAATAACTCCTCCGTTTTGTAACATTTTCGCTTCTAAAAAATTCCAGGAAATATCTGAAAGTTGCATTTACATCCTCTAGAAAAACAAAAATTGAAACTTTTCATTTAGTAGCTATCTACGAACAAAAATTCGCTAACTTTGCCTATTTTTAGACGCCTCGGGGTGTCGTACACCTTTAAAACCACGGAAACTTTCAGGATGACCTAATATCTCCCAGTTTCTTCTTCGGAATACACGAACGTTCGAATTGGAAAGCATTCGTGGACCTAGTATACAATAGTCATCCTAATTTATCAAACCAGTCCTTATGTCAATCCAATCTAAAAAATGTCAACGTGATCCAATTAAAATCTCTCGTCCAACGACAAAAAAGATAGCGATAATGCGTTGAGAATTTTCATAGGATCTTCAGGTGTGTGTACGCGAGTCGTCGAAGTTCTTGGCTCGAGCTTAAGCGTTTCAAACGAGAGCGTGTTCAAAGGACGGAATCCTGTGCTTGCGCGAACGAATTAACCGCGGCGAGTTTCTAATAATGTAATTCGCCGCGTAACGGTTAAACTACAGCTTCCGGGCTTACCGAGGTATTTTCGATGGCAAATCGGCCTGTTCTCATGCGATACACAGACGTTCACTACGCTTAAAGCGTCTGTCAGATATTTCATTTCGCGCGATACCGGTCGTAAGGCGAATCGTTCGAGCCATTCCTGTTTCTGAAACAGAGATCCGAGCTTTCGTCGGCACGCCAGGTATTCCACATGTTCGAAATATTGCTCCCACAGTCGTAATTATTATGATTATCCAACGTTGAAATTTCTCTCCTCCTCTCTCTCTCTCTCTCTCTCGTAGTCGTCGTCTCCTTATTAACGGTTGCAAGTCGCGGGGCGTTGTACAGGTTGTTCATCGCGTGTATAAATTATATCAGTGTAGCGTAAGTCGAACGAGCCAAGGCACCGTTGGTGGTAGTGGTGGAAACATAACTCGTCGCACCAGCTGGCCAAGTTTTACCGGTGGGCTATTAATTGTTGCTCCTTCGTTCTGTCATCTAACTGCTGCGTCTCGCCCCGTTATCCCGAGACACGTTTTATATTTCTTGCAAGACTTATGTCGCGTCGTTCGCAGAACCAGAATGTCGTCGTTCTCCCGCTACGATACGAATGTAAAACGCAACGCTACCTACCCAGCCACCTTTCGTTAACGTGATGCGTTCCATACCAGCTTTTATCGCGCTCGACGGTCGTTCGCGAAATATTTATACACGGTTTTAAGACGTCTCGGGTAAACGACACGGTTCGATACAAATGGCGAGTGAACTCTAATGTAATGACTCCTGTGGAGAATGAGTGTGGTGAAGGGGTGGCTTATCGATCATTTTGGCAATTTAATCGCGAGATTTTTAGGAGAAATGCAAATTTTCGTTTTTTAAGTGTAAATAATTGATTATTTGTCTTCTTTCCAGTTTATTCAGGTATCGTAACACAGGATTATCTTATCTTTAGGCTTCGCTGAAGGAATATTACAGAGAGCTCGTAAATAATATTTCCACCCATGTTTATTCAGACCCTTTTGTTCTTTTTTAACGAGTACTACATGGTCCTGTAGTTTAGAACAAGCTTCCAAAATTTAGCCTCAAAGTTCTTCACCACTCTGTATAATTCCAAGTCTTGTACGCGAGAAAACTTGTTAATCTACTTTAACTGTAGGAAACTGCCATTTCGCATAGAAAATGAAAAAGAGTGACGTGTTCAATTTAAAACTACGATCGATCTACTCTCCCATTTACAAAGAACACTATTCGAGTCGGTAACGCTGTTCTCTTTCTCGCACTTTTCAGAGACGCGATTTTCGTCACGCTCACGAACCTGCTCACGTCCATTTTCGCCGGTTTCGTGATCTTCTCGATCATGGGATTTCTCAGCCTTCAGATGGGCATTCCGATCGAGCAGGTGATCCAAAGCGGAACAGGACTTGCTTTTATCGCGTACCCGGAAGCCGTGGCACGGATGCCGTTGCCTAATCTCTGGGCGGTGCTGTTCTTCGTGATGCTGTTCATCCTCGGTATTGGTAGCCAGGTAAGTACATTAAACGGAAACGATGCTGGCGAAACTAACGAGATCGATCGACGGAATATTCTCAGCTGAGAGGTGGCGGTTCCTCGCGTTTCAAAAGCTCGTTAATAAATTAAGCACTTTTCGAGTTAAAAAGAACAGCCCGTGGAAGTCGGTCCGCGGCTGCGAAAACAAAGAGAGAAGCAAAGCTTGGAGGCTGGAATAAGAATGGGAAAGGGTTGACG
>NW_017100281.1:2076866-2078530 GCF_001263275.1 Habropoda laboriosa | reverse complement strand
GAAGAATGAAAGAAAAAGGCATAGGCAGTGAGGCGTGAAGACTCTTGAAAATGAAAAGCATCGTATTTCCATGTTGTTTAAAGTTTAAAGTACGGCCTTGCTCTTTGTACGGCGTCAGCCTCCGTGCGTGTGAGAAGAAGAAGAAGAACGCAAAAATTTTTCGTCCTACCGAGCCGGCTAAGAAGGCGCTATTCAAGTGCCCCGGAGAACCGGAACGCCAGTCGCTGTATTCGTCAAAAGAGCTGCGGGCGAAAATGTGCTCGCAAGTAGCCAGACGATCGTGCCCGTGTTACTTTTGCATCGCCTACCGTCTCTCCCGCCTCGGGGCTCGTATATCATGGAAAGAGTTATGGTTTGCCGTCCCAGTGAAATCCACACCTTTCTTCTCGTCCTCGTCTTTCCTTCCCTCCCCTCGTTTTTTCCCTTCCTTCGAATGAGAGACCGTGGAAAGGTAAACGAGCGAGGCAGAAAGAAGGTAAGATATGTGGGACAGGGATAGTCACCGGGAAAGGGAGCGAAAGAGCCTTTGTTTTCTACATGCCTTCTCCTCTGTCCTCCCTCAAGCTAGCACGTTGAAGGGTAATTAAGACGGACTGCGTCAAAAAAAAAAAAAAGGAAAAAGAGAGAAAGAAAGATAGAAAAAATAGAGGGTGGGATAGAGAGGGAGGAGAGAAAAAAAGAGGATGTAAAAGGGGAGGAAGGGTAACGAGAATCCCCCGGCGGGCGAGCATCGAATCCCCGAGTAACACAGTCGGTCGTTGCTTTTTACGATACACAGTTCGCAGGCGTGCAGGCGATAAACACCGCCATATTGGACCTGCGACCAGATTTACGAAAACACGAGACCTACGTAGTACTAGGGATATGCGTCACTTGCTGGCTCCTCGCTATACCGATGGTGTTCGACGGTGGTATTTACCTATTCACGCTGATGGACTGGAACACGGCTTCTTGGGCTATACTATTGATCGGCATTGCCGAGGTCGGCGTGGTAGGCTGGTGTTACGGCTGCAACAAATTCCTGCGTAACATAGCCGAAATTTTTGCTACGCGGTTATTGGTGGCTCAGCTGGGTCGTGCTCGCGCCTATCACTTGTCTGGTAAGTGCATTGCAATCGCGTCCCTCGTGTCCATGTCTTGACGCGTTTACAGTAGTTCCGTGCCGGAGGATCTTCGAAACATGCCCCGGCCCAACTATGCCGAAGTTATTCGCCGATAATTAACTGGAACGTTATCCAACTTGTTTTACAAACGTCGGATACCGATGTGCAGGCACTTTGCGCGCTGTATCAATGAAAGTACACTGCGGCGAAATGCTGAGAACGTTTCTGGCAGATTGTTTCCAAGATTGCGCTGTTAAATTTCAATGTACTGTGTTGAATTATCGGTGATGCAGAAATCGTTGTTTATGTAAAAGTTGGTCTGGTTCAAAGATGAGATGCAGGGGTAAATCTTGTTGGTGTTCGCTTGAAAATTATTTTTGTTTATTTAATAATTAATTTTATTGTTTAGCTATTTTTATATTTTATTGTTTACCTGTAAATTAATCATTGGTTAACTGTGTTAGTTTAATCTTAAATAATACTGATAAATACAAATTTACGTTTATTTTGTTAGGTATGTGTTAAAATATAATTCTTTAAAAGTGCACGAATTTGTTTATG
>NW_017100281.1:2067283-2076506 GCF_001263275.1 Habropoda laboriosa | reverse complement strand
ATTTGTTTATGAAATTGAAATTATAAAAATTTCTGTAGATAGTAATTTTATAAAAGACTCAACGAACATTTACATAAATAACTTTTTTGGGGATTTTATTAGTTTAAAAATATAAGGTATATCCGAGTGTTTTATTGAAGTAATGAAACCTTATTTTCGAGACGAAGATACTTCATTTCTGCCAGGAATTTAGTTTTGCATTCCCTTGAAAATGAATCGAGCGGCTCGCGATAAAAACGGGGGACACTAAAAGTTCGTTCCAATTAAAAAAAAACACGAATTGTTAAAAAGCGTAAATAGTTGAAAACGGCGTTGGTAAAAAGTTGAATCGTTGAAGTTTTATATGTAACAGACTATGCATTTATATCAATCTGTTATTCCTTTCTATAAGAGCATGATAAGAGTTTATAGTAAGGTTCATTAAATCGAGTTTTCGTTAAGTGCCCTTCAGTTTGATTGACTTTCAAATCTGTTCTCTCTCTGTTACTATTTTCCTTTTTTTTTTTTTAACGAAATAAAAGCTTCACGAATAGATTTTATCTTCTATATATTTGGAAAAATAAATCTACCTTTTTTTTTTTTACATCTTATCGAGACTTTTGTGCGATATTCAGGTTAACTGTCAATTTGCAAGTCTGTGTAATAATAAATTTGTTAATATCATTCGCACCGTATAATTGTACCTTTTGAAATAATTTTTTAATCAAGGCACGATCGTGAACAAAGCAGCAATTTTAATTTGAGAAGAAATAATGTATCATTTAACTATGCGTTTAACGTGAAAGTTTAGTCCCTAATTTCGTAGATCCTTAAAGCACGGATATATAAATTAAGAAGTGTATATTATATTACCTTAGAATAGGAAAGAAAATATTTATGTAAGTATTTTTCCAATGCAATTTACGTTAGTGATTTGTTATCCGAAAATTTAGAGCGAAGGTTATATCTATTACGAAATTCATTCTAACGTTTTGTAAACATTTCAACTAACTTCGACAGTGGCCTCAAAGCTTACTAATATTGCAACCTTAGAGTAAAGTCCCTAATAGGTACGAGTTATACTCCGAAATTTCGGTTAACTTTGAGAGGCATAACTTCCGATCAAAGCTTTATAACGTTGGTGTAATCTAATACTAACCAGATCACGTGTTAAGCTTTTCTATCAGGTCAACGATCAATTATACACTTATTTCATGATTATTTTAAATTCCCTTTTTTCTTTTCCATAAAAAGATTCATTAAGCTAAAGTTCATTTCTTATATTTTATTCTGACAAAGTTTTCCATAGTTTTAGCAATAACAGAACACACTCAAGAACAAATTCTCCTTTTATTTAATCAAACTCAAAGAGTGAATATTAAGAAAAATATTTTCGTGCAAGAAATGGCAAAAAATAAAAGGAAATTTCACAGTTTCACAAGGTCATTTTAAATCTAGATTTCAAACATGAGACAGTTTCATTCATTTAAAAAAAAAAAAAACATAGACGACTTTGAAAAGCAAAGAACAGAAAAAAATATTCTCCCATCTTTATTCACCTTTTGGAACCATTTAAATTACGTCCAAAAAACAAAAAATGTCTCGTACCACCGTAGAGCTAGAGAAGATAATTAGGTGGGCTGTGGCCCACCCTGTATTTCAACGAGGCTTACTGATTAACTTCATAAAAGCCAGCGTCTCGTATATCGTCGCGAACGAGTGTTAGAGAGAGAGAGAGAGACAGGAATTTACAACCCCGTGAAATTCGTACAGGAAAATTACGGTATGTACGAGACGAGGAACACGCACATTTCACACATTACACTTGCACGACGCATTGATTGTCCGCAAGAAGAGCATCCATCGCATCTAAATGTACAAACATGCAAATCGTCATTCATCCACTCGATTGCTCACCACCCGTACCCCTCCGATCCCTCCTCCCCCCTTTCTGTCTCCAAATAATCACATTTCCACCCCGCTGTAAAACTTGCTCGCCACCACAGCAATCATACGAATCATCCGAGCGATTAAACAAATCCGGCCCGCGCGGACACGAGCGCGAGTTCGTTTGCTCGTTCCGCGCCCAACTCCTCCTTTTTCCGGGGTGTGCACCTCATAGTTAAGACGTTAATCCTTTCCTCCTTCTAGGGTGTTTTCGCTGACGGTATTATCGCGGTTTTGCTTCTCGGTCCGCAAGCATTTAGCGCGACGCCTCGTGCCCCATTATTGATTTTCCGTTTGTTTTAGCCTCTTCCTCCGTGCCTGTCGGTCGTATATATATATATATTTTTCTCTTTTCCTTTCCCCCCCCCTGTTTTCTCCTTTTTTTCTTTTCGCTTCCACCACCTCTGCATCTCGTTTAGTAAATGACCTCACCGAAGGGGCCACGGTCCTCCTCCTCCGTGGTTATATACGCGTGCGAGGCCATGGAAAGAGAGGAAAAGAAGAGAAAAAAATCGCGCAGGCTAAATAATTATGTCCCATTTCACACCGACTCCATCGTTAACAAATGTGAATCCGCGGGAATATCTGGATCAGTGATTCGAAGCGACGAAGACACGGTGAAAGAGGCGAGTAATGATCATTCTCTCATTCTCTCGCCCGCGACGGCGGCGTGATAGTAGTGGGAGCCTTGGCCTGGCAAAGATTTCTTGGCCAAGTCCTATCGTAACACTCGCCGATCCTTATCGCACTCGATCTCTGTCCTCGGGTCGAGAGCCTCGAGAACCTCTACAGTCAGACCTGGGTCACCTTGATCGATCGACTGTTTTATTAAGCGCGACGGTTTCGGCACTGATTAGCTACGGACGACACGCATCTTCGTTCCGGATCTAATCGTCCTTTTACGCTTCTTTCTTGTCGGCGAATTTTCGTGCCATTTTCCAGGCTACTATTCCAATAATTTCTTATTGTTCATTTTCGGTGCAAGCTTTTAGGGGTTAAACTTGTTAAACTTTATCTTGTAATCGTTTCTTGCGAATACTGGTACAAGCTTTTAGCGTTAGTTACACATAAATTCGGCTAGTATTAATATGTTGAATTTTCTTACGAGCTTTTGTTACTTCTATTAAATTTGAAGGAATGAAAATTTTTTGTTATATTTTTTGTAGAGTGTCAGTTGTCACTCTAGTCTCAGGAGTGTACAAAATTTCCCCTCATGTTTGAAGAATAACAATGAAAAACATTCGTGAAAGTAGAAGTTGGCAAAAATTCGCAATATATTGAAATCGGTCGTTATAAATTTTATTTTCACAATTTTTCATTTACCGTAATGTGCGCAATTAAATTTTGCACGCACGAAAAGAAATTTATTTAACTTTCATTCCATTTATTATAACAATATATTTAAAATACCTCGAAATTCGTTTTAGTATTTTTACACATCCCGTTTAAGTAAAATACTCGTATTAGCCTAAAAACATTCTAATTTCTCGTTGCACACCAATAGTGTTCTACAGAGAAACGATTACTGCTGAAACATTCATCTCACTCAAATCCTTATTTCGCGAAAATTTTTAATACCGTGGCATTGCAGTGATACGATAGGAGTGCTCTTTCCACTGGTGTAATAATCTCGTTAAAATTATGCTAGAAACAGCGCACGGTTTAATTGTCTTCGTGATAAATGTAAGACCAAACATTTACTGGCGCAGCTTACTGTAAATAACCGCATTGTATTTCCCTTGCTGCCTAGGATGCTATAAAGAATGCACAATGTTTGTTTCTGCGTTTTTCCACATCTTGGCAGCATAACTCGGTTACATTCAACTGGTAACACCGTGCAACAGACAGACTTCTTTTTTCTCCCCTCTTCTTCTTTTTCTTCCTGTTCATGTTAAATTCCTTTTGTCCGCGATACTTCCTTGGAAAGAAGGAGAGAGAGAGAGAAGAAAAGATAAAGAAGCGAAAGACGTGGTACACGAGTGTAGCATTTTTTATACACTTTAAACGTGAAATGTAACAGATAATCGTAACTTAAACCCGGGAAAAAAGTGCGATTACGAATTATTCGTGTGGAAACGTTGAGTTTGCTGTAATTTTTATTTTTATCCTTTTCCATCTTACCTGGCTCTGATTGTAAATGTAAAATTACACCTTGTGTACGTGGAGTAACGCCAACCCGGGGGGATGATCGTTCTAACGAGGCCACTCGTCCTTTTCTTCACGGTTTTCTACGTTTTTCTACGGGTGTCTCACCTAACGTTATTACCCGATACATTTCTTTCGCCTTTGGAATTTGAAAAGGATGTTCCTTGCGAACGTTACAAGAGAGACATTTTCTTTTTAAGTAGATGGTGGTGATCTGTGGGACACTTACTAGAGTACTCGAACAAAAATCAATTTAGTATTAAACTGATAGACTCGATGATTGGTGTAATAGGTAAATAAGAAATTTGAAAAAAATAATTTTGTCAGGAAAGGGTTAAACGTTGATTAGTGTTTCTAGGAGGTATTACATGGAGCTTAATGACACGCAATTCAGGTGCACATATTTACCAATTTAGGTGTTTTATGGTATATTAAATATTGAAAAGTAAGTAAATGTTAACGAATGCAAAATGCCTTCCTAAAGCTGTTAATTTACTATTTAATATTTAATATTTAATCAAATTAAAAATTAAAATACATCGATGATTTAATGAAGGTTTCACATAAATACATTAATTGATAAGTAGTCATAAAATACTATTTTTAAAATGAATATTGTATCTATTCTGAAATTTAATATATTCGAAATTTTAATAAAAATTCTTAATACTGTCACTGTCAATTATAGTACAAAACGTGGATTCTTATCAATTCTTCTACTTAGTTTAAAAAAAAAAACATATATCTAATTCTAGTAATAATTCTGGAAAACATCCTTTAACGCAACCAAAATAAAAGTTTATTTACCACATAATCCTCGTTGCAAACTAAAAACTAAAAAATGTTCAATTTTTCGCAGGAAAAGGCGTTCGCGGTAGAATTTCGAAAGCAAACGCACCGTTTCACCTGTCAAAATTAATTCCGGCATTCTTCTGGTAAGCCCTTCCTTTCTCGAATCTCGAACGCAAATATTTCTCCCGATTACGTCAGAAGGTGACGTTATCTCGTATCATTACACACGTTCGCGCGAATATACGTGAAACGTACAGGCGAGGTCAATTTTTCTCCACGCTCGTCCTTTTTCCCACCTGTTCTTCGGGCAAACGAGCCACGGTCGCTCCGAACTTTCTGTCACGTTCCATTTTAGCGATCGCGAATCGCTGCGAAACAAACGATCACGCCACCGTCGATCGAGTGGTGGTGGTGGCTTTTCTCTTCTCTTTCGTCAATTACCAACCTCGACTGCTGGCCGATTCTAAAACAACCGATCCTATCGATAACTTCTGTCTCACGCACGGAATCGAATTGATCGTCGGTTGCAAAGCAGCGAACGAACCCACCTATCCCTCGCCTCCTGTTCTGCTCTCCTTCTTTTTCCTCTCTTTTTTTTCGCTGGAAAAAACAACGGAAACGACACGACCAAGCCTCTGCTTCGCGGTCAAATCGACCGCGATCACCGTTGAGTTACTGTCGTTTGTTTTCCGATAAGTCGGTTCCCTTGTTCCGGTCATCAGTTATCTGATTTTCATAAATAATGTGCTCGTGAAGACAGGTTTGCAACGAAGAGAAAGAGAGAGAGAGAGAATCGAATATAGACCTTTTCGAAACTTGACGCATTTACCTCGGAAACATTTTAACACCGATCCCGAAGCTTCAACAGACTGTTCGTCTTTCCTTTGTGAGAACAGTACGTGTATTTTACGTTACATGATTAATTTTCAAGGTATTGATCGCGAGTATTTATGGGCTTACCGGATAACGAACCGATACCTCCTACACTCCGCCGTCAAAGGGATTGTATAATTATGCTGGTGATTACGAAAGTGGCGAAGAATCGAGAAAATGTTGAATTTGTCGGAGTTACGCGACAATAATACGGAAGTATTGTTGAAAGGAAAAAAGAAATGAAAATTGTGGCAACGGGAGCAATTTGAGAAAGAGGATCGCGATTTTCATTTAAACAGCCGTTCATTTTATTTTGTTATTCAAAAATCGTTTAGTACCTGCTTTTACTGGTCACAAATATCATGCGCTGCTTCGATCATCTCTGTTGCTTTTGTATTTTTAACGAACCTCGTGAAAAGTTTATACCAAAAGCACATCATTCACGACTAATTTATTTACTTCACACACGCCACAGTTCAATCGAAATTAATACACGTGAATAATATAACTTGAATATTGACCACACGAGAAGAAATAATTAGCGAATTCTGCGAAGAACTGCGTACTCTGTTTACAAAGTCACGTTTATCTGTTTATTTTAATATAGAAAGCAGAAAAATCAAATTTTCTCAGTTAATATCGTTCACATTAATAATTGACCAAATTAATATCAGTTGTGGTATGAATAATATTAATAATTGGCGAAAATCCATATTTTTCCAAAGAAAAAATTCTTCAGCCCCAAAATAAATGTCAAAACTCATCGAAAACAATAGAAATCAAAATTCCATTCAATCTTTCTTAAAGAAAATTAAAGTAAATTAATTTGCACACCTAACACAGAAACAAAACCAAAAAAGAAAGAACATTAATCTCAATCATCCCTAACACTACAGAGACCCAGAATTCACTCTGAAAAACACCCATTAGAATCACACGTCAACAGCACAGAATTCATTTTCGTTCAATCTTCAGATTAAATAAAAGGATCAAAACTTACGAGGACACTCGAGGGAGAGCACGTCGAACTCAGCTCCGATTAAAAAATATGAAATTCTTAATTGGTCGTTGTACCGTCGAGCTCACCGCACCCCCGAGGAGTTTACACAAGAAATAACAGTTGATTTTTTCTCCTTCTCCTCCCTACCCCCGTTTTCCCCTGCATTTCCCGGTTTTCGTCCGCAGGCGGTGTTCGTGTATCAAATATGTACGTACGAGTTGCCTCGTTATGGCAAGTACATATTTCCCGGCTGGGCGAATGCGATCGGAATACTGATCGGCCTGTCGACCCTCGCACCGATGCCCTTCTTTTTCATCCGTCGCCTCTGGAAAGGTCCGGTAAGTTTCGTCACGAGGGTAATAACGACACCGCGTAAATCTCTCGCGGATTTCTATCGTTACTACGCTCCCGAATAAGCGGGCTAATTCGCCGTCCGATTACCGGCAATTGCACGCTATCAAATCGCGGAATTTATGCCGCGGACCCCGTAGGGTACAAGCTGAATCGAGATATCAGCTGACATAATGCCCGACAAACTGGAGATTATTATGCAAACTACTCGCCCGGTTTTTACGATACGCGGCCACCTTCCACTGTTTAGAATTCACGGTGATGGTAACAGTAACAACCTTCGATTTTAAGGCTCGAACCCAACCCCTCTGCCCAACACTGGCCCCCGTCTTTCCAATCGTGTTAAACGGCTTTCAGAACGTTCTGTACCGTTTCCGAGACGGCTTTTGAAGTTTTATCGTCGGATCGTTTCAAACAGATTTCTCCGACTTTTATGTTTTCTGTATATCGGCCGGCTCGATCGGTTCGGATCAAATTGATACAATGTAGCCGGAGGATCGAGGGGATGGAAAATGTCCGTGTGAATTTGTGCTCGGTAAGTGGTTTATTGAAAATGATTTCGAGTTACATCTTCGGAACGATAGGAGCTAGTTTTGTCGAATTGATGATCGGTGAATCTTCTCTCTCGGCTGTTTTTTTGGTGTAACAGGGATCGTTGTGAATGCAATTTGAGAACGTAGGGAAATAACGGAGATTTAAATTTGAACGGAAAAACGGAGGATGTAGAATTTTACGAGTAACAGAATTTCGATTTTTTTTTAATAAAATACACGCTTTCTTGAAAAATTTGAAAGATTGCGAAAGAGATGTCTCTTTGTCAACAATCAGCGAGAATCCTCTTGGTGTTTCGTTTAAGACGAGCTGTCAAACGTTATTTTCATATCAATTGACAAAACGAGTGGTTGGAGGTTAATGTAAACCAGGTTTCAATTAACTGCACTTCAGCTGAAGGTAAAGGCATAACGCAGCAATTAATTAACTTCTGTCGAATGTTGTGACGAACAAAGTGATTCGCGTGTATATTGCGGTCATTTCGTATTAGCATTATAATTTATAGCTGTGAACTCTGTTAATATTGAGCGGCCGTGAACGTTTAATATTTGAAAATTGCTCGCCCGGAGACGAAATTTTCAGGTCCGGACTGAACATGTCAAGGCTATCTTCGATCGTTTCTTTTATTCATGATGATCGCAATAAAGCCATGAAAGTCTGTCGCGGAAATAAAGCGGGGTTTAGTTTCTTGTTTCAGAGGGTCGAACTTTTTTAACCCGAATCAAACAAACCCCCGGAATATTCGTGGGGAGAAAATCGATATGGAGTGCCAGTTTGTATTGAAAGTTAATATTAGTAGTATCTGAAAGTTGACCGCTTAATATTAGCTTTTTTTTACACTGTCCTCAATCACCGATATGTATGTATGTACATTAATCACAGTGTTATTTCTTTCTTTTCTTTTTTTGTTTTGGATATATTTGTATTGTTGTATTTCAATCGTTTCTAACTAAACGGGTATTTGAACTTGATTTCTCTTTTCAGAAAATTAGTAATTAAAAATCAAAAATTAATAGTTCTCTTTTATTTGTGATTAATGAAATTGTTGGAAAATTGGTATTAAATTGAGGATTGTTGAAATTAAGAGAAGTCGTTCTGTTCGTTTACAGGTGAAACTTTTTTTTAAATTAACATTTGAGCTAATTTTTAAATTAGGAAAATTTCAACAAATTACAGAATCGCTGTCAAATAACTTTTTTATTACATTATTTCAACAATAAATGTTAACATTACTCTTCAGTGATAAGATATCGTTCAAAGAATCGGGAATTTTATAAAAAGTTAATTTTCAACTTTCCAGAGGGTAAATCTGAGTTTTATCTCTTTAATGCGAGACTTAAAATAGGGGAAGAAATACGTATCTTTTAGATTTGAATGTTTCGACAGAATCTGTATAAAAAACTTCTTTCAAATAAATTCGTTCTAGTGTTTGAAATTTTTGTTCAATTTCGAGCCGATTTCAATGCTTTTCCCAATGAAAATTTTGCACACTTTTATCAAAATATCGTCAGGCATTGCAAATTTTTCTTAATTTTTCATTTTTGGCAATTACATCGTTTACCATTTCAACTCCGCAATTACAAA
>NW_017100281.1:2056807-2067243 GCF_001263275.1 Habropoda laboriosa | reverse complement strand
AAAAACGTCAGCTTGCGCCTAAAAGGATCGTTGCACGGGGAAAAGAGGGATTTTCCCTGGTGTGCCCTTACTTTGCGAGAATTACGAGCGAATCGTAGCTATAATTGAACAGTAGACGAATTGCAAATTTTTTAAAAGGCACGTAGCACTGTCCGGCTAAGCCCCGCAGGATGTGCGCGCCCGTTTTAAAAGTTGCCTCCCTTTACCGTAAAATCTCGCCAACTTGGAACGTCTTAATACAAGTTTTTCCACGGTACGTAGGTAATCGTACTTTGAAACGAAAAGTTCCGTTCCGCGCTCCATCCTACAGATCGAACCTATTTCACCCGTACTTCTGCCCTCTTCTTGACCGCTTCCGCTTTGTGTTACTCGATAAATTTACTATTTCTCTTATCTCCTTTCCCCCTGTTTTCGACTCCCTGCACAGTTCGAAACTACTTGTGCGGTTCGCGGAGATATGAGACGGCTAGCTAGCGAGAGGAAAATTTTCGTGAAGAAAGGGACGCGAAACGAAACCCCTCTTTTCCCGATACAACGGTTCTTTCAGGTTCAAGATAATATTTCGTGAGAACGTTCGTTTGATCTGAAATGTTTATCAACTAGATTCAAATTTTTACGATTGAGGAGTTGAAATGGTAAACTGGGTACGTTTACCCAAATTCAGAATTTATTTTGAAAATATAAATTCATTTTATGTGTAAATTCTATGCTTAATACAGTGGTAAACGCTGCGAGTGTTGGAATAATTAATTTATCTTAGCATTTAGGATTATCGTAAGGTAGAGTTAAAATCGTAAGTGACAACTTCTCTGCGACTGAAAAAGATGAAAATGCCAGTACTTCTCACGGATATTTATTTTCCCCCTAAATCTCTAAAAGATCGTACTCTCAAAATTTTAGGGTTACCCCAAGATAGAGTTAAAATCGTGAAAAGTGACAACTTCTCTGCGACTGAAAAAGATGAAAATGCCAGTACTTCTCACGGATATTTATTTTCCCCCTAAATCTCTAAAAGATCGTACTCTCAAAATTTTAGGGTTACCCCAAGAGAGAGCTAAAATCGTAAGTGACAACTTCTCTGCGACTGAAAAAGATGAAAATGCCAGTACTTCTCACGGATATTTATTTTCCCCCTAAATCTCTAAAAGATCGTACTCTCAAAATTTTAGGGTTACCCCAAGAGAGAGCTAAAATCGTAAGTGACAACTTCTCTGCGACTGAAAAAGATGAAAATGCCAGTACTTCTCACGGATATTTATTTTCCCCCTAAATCTCTAAAAGATCGTACTCTCAAAATTTTAGGGTTACCCCAAGACAGAGCTAAAATCGTAAGTGACAATTTCTCTGCGATTAAAATAGGTGAAAGTGCCAGTAATCCTCGCGAGCATTTATTTTCACCCTAATCTCTAATAGATCGTACTCTCAAAATTTTAGGGTTACCCCAAGATAGAGTTAAAATCGTGAATGACAACTTCCTCCAATTGAAAAAGACAAAAGTGCCAGTAGTCCTCACAGATATCTGCTTTCCCTTTAAATCTATAAAAGATCGTACTCTAAAAATATACATTCTTATCAGCCCACTTTTATCTCACCGTATTTATTCGGTTTGACGGTCTGGTAGCGTGCAGTTGAAAAGGCGAGCCCGGCGAACATTGACTCGAATTGTTTGCACAAACCCCGACGCGTGTGATTGTTCAAAGAATCTCACTTGCGTTTTAATTGTCCGCAGAGGGACCGGAGTTTGTTTCGACCAAAGAAGACGTGGGGACCAGCGATGGATAAAAATGCAGGTAACGATACTCCATCCACGGCGTCCGTCAAGACCTCACAACCGTCCGGGGATAAACCGCACGAGGATTGCGTTTAGTGAATTTAATAAAATCGTCTTCTTTTTTTTTTTTTGCACGATTCTAGTCACGTCAATTCGAATGTTAGTCGGCTGGTTCAAGCGTCCGAAAACGCTCTCTTCCCTGTTAATGTCGTCGTTCTCCACTTTATATCGCATTTCTCCAATTTGAATTAGTTTCTTCAGTAATTAGAAATTTGCATACGAAGATTAGATGGAAAGTTTCAAGGAAATTAGCATTTTCGTGAAGACACACTGTTAATTATTAATTATTAACAATTCATACTTTCGAAATCTGTCTCATCTTTTCTTGCAACTTCTAAATTGACGCTAGTAAACAGTCTCTGTTCGATGTTTCAAGTAATGCTTTCATTTTTGCACCTAGATGAGCATGGTAATTAATTTGCTATTTTGAATTAACAGATAATTCATACGTCTGTTTCGACATGTTTCGTTTCTCGTGTTTCAAGTAGGAGAATTTATTGGTTCTTTTATCTGAATACCAGAAAAAATTTGGTGAATCTTTTGACACTTGAGTGTACAATTGTTTCACGTTTAGAGTGTATCACTTAATAAGAACTAATTTTGGTAACTTTGTACTGACTTTGAAAAAAAAAAAAAAATACAAACTTTCGCAACATCTCGAGGTAATTTTTCATTTACTTTGCAATCAGAATTGAGTTGCAGAGAATCATTAATTTTCTTGGTGTATTTATACAAATTTTTAATTTTTCTAAAAGGGCCTATAGCTACAATGAAAATTGAAATTTTATACGAATTATAAAAATAACATTTTTATGTCGCAGAATAGTAGAAACTAAAGCTTTCTGTGTCTAGTAAGATTAGAATTTACTTCGACACGTTTACAACGTTTAAATTTGTTTCAACAATGTTTACAGTGTTCAAATTTAGTTAACGATGTGTACAACCTCTGCCTCGAATAAAGTATCAATTCAATTTCACAACGTTTAACTTTGTTAAAGTCAATATTTGGTAGACTGTATAACCAACTCTAATAGCTGTCTAATATTTGAAATATTCCTTCAATTTATCATAATTTGTTTTCAACTCCAGTGAAATCTAATTGATCTCGTATTATTCTTTTAACAATACCTAGTCAAGTTTCATTTTCATTTACGCCACTTTCACCGTTCGGAAAGTCTTAAAAAGGTATTACTCGTGAAAAAGTCAGCGTTTTGAATAAAGTTAGGCGAGAGTGAATGCTTCGAAAAGATAAATTTCTATCGGTTGGTCGAGCGTAAAATTATCGAGCGAATCGCGCTTGTAATTTCCTGCCGGGAAGAATTAACGCGATCACGGCTAGCATCCAATAAGGAACAACTTTGAGGCAATCTAACGCGCGTTAGAAAGTTAAGTCGATTTACAGGGCGAAATTTCCGACGACGATATTGTCAGGAGAAGCGTAGATTGTCTTCTTCTGCCTTATTCAATTCGGTATGCTGTTGTACTCGCGTTCAGATTGGTTCTCCAAGCGTATAGTTGGTGAAAGCGATACAGTGAGATCGATAATTCGAACAATAAGCCTCAATAAGGTATTTATTTTTAGTATAGATTTAACGTTAGTACAATTCATCGTATACATTTTTTACACTGTCATTTGCCTTTGAATTTTCGAGGTGATCACGATTCGTTCATTTTCTGTATATTCTATAGTTATAATTAGTGGTAGTCTGTATTTTGTGAGGTGGAAAACGCTTTAATGCGGAAGAATTTGGTCAAATTAAGGCATTTGAAGGAGAGAGGATTATTTCAACCGAAAAATAGAGAAGAAAGCTGTTTGCTAAGAGAACTCGCGAAAATAACAGACAATTTTCAGGAGTTTCTGAAAAGGAACGAAAATACGTTTCTCTTATCATAATGACACTCCTTGTGCCCTTTAATTGTCCAGAAAATGAAATGAAATTTCAACATTTCGTATTACAAAATTCACAATTTGAGTCACAAATTTACCACGAATCGTACTTTTAATAATAAAATAAAATTACGACGTGCATCTAGAAAAAGTTCCAACATAAACTTGTTCTAAGCACTCAAAAATCACCGAAGAAAATCTTTCATTCTTCACCACCAAAATTATTAACATATTGAACGCAGAATTTCCCATTGATCCAATAATTCCGAACAGTACGCGTTGTTTCACTGGTAACTCGTGTAAAACAAAATAAAAAGAAGCAAACAAACAAAAGAGGGAACAGTTACGTTAACAACAGTATCATCACGAGCCGGCGAGACAATGAGACAACACGAGCGTAAACTGTGTTATACAATTCAACTTTCCGCCTAGCTATCCGCGAGCGAACGAAACACGAGGCCCGTCCCAATTGCGTGATTCGGCCTGTGTAATCAGCCCGACGGAGTTGCGCGGCCGCGTAATAAAGCGTGTTCCGCCGCATCGGTTGCAACCGAGCGTGTGCGCGAGGTGGCGGCGTAACGCGACCGCGTTATGATCACCGGCCTGGCCTCGCCGGTGGAAAAGTGGCGAATGTCGCACGTTTCCGTCCCGTGTTGCCTCCTAATTAATGCGACGGAACATCTCCCGTACGAGAAATCCCGTGTCTTCCGCGGCGTGGCAATATCGTACAGCCTCTCCAGCCTTTAGTGCGGAGATCGGAAGGCGGCTAGCGGGATAGAAAGGGAGGTGTATAGTCGGTGGAAGCGATGCGAGGTCGCGTGAAATTAGCGAGGTGTCAAAGTGACCGCCAAAACAGTAATTTGAGAGAGATAAGGAGCTCCAGCCTCCTTAGAATTGTCTTTTTTTAATATTATTTTTGCTTTAGTAAAAGTTGTGCTTATTGGCTTAGGGCCAATTTAACAACTTATTATGTCACTATCTAGTATGATGTTTTTGGATTGACATTTGCTAATTGCATAAGTAATTGTAGAGAAAAATTTTCAGAAAATCTGTAACGTAGAGGACGATGTTAACTCAGAATTGGTTCTTCCATTGCAATATATTTGCAAAATTTGTCTGTGCCTTAATCACTTAACACTCATGTCTGTGTCACACGTGATCCTCAATTAATCGTTCAATAAGTGCAATTCTACGTAATTATTTTCTTTCATTTTCTGTTTTTCTTTTCTTAGTTTCTTGTAACACTTTGAGGAAGAAAGCTGTGTGTGTGACGTGTCGACGTTCATTCTGTTCAAAGGCCCATTTTTCAACATCAATCTTAATGCCTTAATTTACGACTTCGTTATATCGCTTCCACCGACTATACTCCGTCTTATGGGGAACGTTAGGTGCGACGAAAGTGCGGCTTACGCGCCTCGCTAATGAGAATTTCGCCGACCGATCCGCACCGTGTGCACGCACGATCGATGTGGCAAAGATCCACGACGAATACGGCCCTGTAAAATTGCTCCTCGATTCTGAATTATCCTTTCTATGCATTTTTATAAGTCTCACGTGTTTCGTTAGCCCTGTGTCCCTCCTCCTTTTCCTAAGAATAAATGGAGAAGGGTGAATCCACGCGTATCATCGTCTTAGAAGACGCTCTCTTATATTCTGAACACGATATTTGGGGATAAATTTTCGAAGAATCGGATTAGGTGATAAAAATAATTCGCATTTTCGTTGAAGTAGGGAAGATTTGAGAGGTTTGAAATTGGTTTAAGGAATTACTTAAGGGGTTGCTGCGTTGCTGCTTTTTCTTATCCATGTTATAAGCTTCCAATTCTCACAGCTAAAATTTTGTTCTCACGTCGACATTTTTCTCAATTTCTGTCTCTATTGATATAAACAAATTGCTATGAAAGTTCACTATGGAAAAAGCTTGATTGTTTTAGAGAAAAATGGGTGGATTTCAAATGCACATAAAAATTGAAATATCACTAAAATTTCGCTAAATATTATATAGATCACCAGTCACTAATACACGTTTATCAAATCAAAAGCGCGGATGATCTAATATCACCGATTAGAAAATTTACTGTTAAACGTATAAACCTTTGATTAGTTTTCTATTAACGCTGTAAATAACAATTTATACGGTAAACCACGAACTAACGATTGTAATGGACAGTTTATTACCAATGTACGAATATCGAGCTTTCAAATATACTCCTAATTTGACACGTGAATTAATATTTCACTAATATCGCGACTTATTTGCCCAGTTTATTTGCAACTAATCCAAATCTGTCGAATCGAATCGGTATATAAATTAAAGAATTAATTCTCACTTGTTCGCGGAATAAACGTTACTTCCGACGGTATTGGCGTGAAAAAGGTGTGCTAAAAATCCCGCGGAAAGTTTTCACGCGGCATTCAACGGCCGAAGTTTTGTAACGTTATTATCGATTAAAATGTTTTACGCTTTCGTCGGGGATTAACGGGAAAATTCAAAGGCTCAATTACTTTGATTGCACGTTACAAGAGCAACGGTTTGCTACGTTTGTTTAACCTTTTGATTGCGGTGCACGTTGTGTGTAATTAGGTCAAAGGTGCTAAGCGAAGGGTAAATTGAAACGTTCGTCGTTTTGAAATGCGAAAAATTCGCGCGTTTTTACATTTTGAACAAGCTCGAAAAAAGAAAAAGAAACTAGAAAGCCTCGTCGAATTGGCTCGAATTTCAACTCTATTCGAAATTTTCAGTCCGGATGATTTACTGGCGTTATCGCACACTTTAACGCGCGATAACACCTTTTTTCATTATCTGAACTTTTCTCGAGAAAGCAAACACTTCGTCGTCCACGATTAATGATAATGTTTGCTGTTATCGCTTGTAATGCCATAAATTTACACTTGAGCCTTCTACTTCATCCTTAATACAAAGTCTGTAATTTTTTTCGCTGTTGCGGTATCAGCTCTAGAAGAATTTCTAATTCGAGCAAGTTCGAATTGTAGAATTGAGAAATTTTCGAAAATTTTACGATTAGTTTCTTTCCGGTTGACAGGAACGCTTGGAAAGTTGTAAAATTGCAGGAACTGGCAGCATTTTTCATGCGGTTCCATGGGATTTCCAAAAATTTGCATGTATTTTTACGATCACATCGCGTGGGAAATACACAGGAGCAATATTGAAATATTGCACCTGTTCCTAATTTCGGGAAAACCAGGCTACAATTCTACTATTTGCCAGATGTGTCCTAAGCCTGTATTTAGATCGATGATTCAACCGTATTTTAGTATTAAAAATACGAACTTTAAATGACAAACGTTTTATCTAAGACGCAAGCTTTCGGAAATAAGAAAATATAGGAATTTGATATTTCGCGTATGATTTTAATCGAGGTTCCCGGTTTATAAATTGTTAAATAAATAAACAACCATCTTCTGAGACTTAAACAAGTTCGTAAACGATATAACCGAGGGAAGAACACCGGAAGATGAAATGATGAAATACGACGAGGCAAAAGTAGAAGATGAGCAAAAAGGGAGCAAGAATAGGCCGACCATAAAGCCGCGTTTACATTAGGCAACTTTTGCTCTGCCGGCAGAGTTGGACATTTTCAAAAAAACAAAAAAAAAAATTCTGAAGAACAAACAACTGCCGTTTCCAAAACAGAAGTTCAAAAGTCCACACGCATAATTGTTCACGTTACATGTAAATCGCCTTTACACATCGCACTAACCATGCTCAGCGTTCCAAAAAGTCGAACAACGAAGCCTTACTGTTAGCATAAATCTTTTTACTCGAACGACTCGAAAGCCGATCTCCTCGGTTCGACCTAGTAAAAGTTGCCCAATGTAAACGCGGCTTAAGGTGCGAGAGAAAGAGTGGGAGAAGAAACGCCGCAGGCTATAATCTCGCGGCGATAACGAAGTAATCGTGGCGGCTAGTTTATAACGATTTAAAGGGAAATTTATATCGGCGAAGGGGAAACACGGAGAGCTTGGGTGAGCTGGCCCGACGCGACGCAGCTGTAACGCGGCGCGCGCCGCGAAATTAGGTAACAACTTCGATAACGTGGGCCAGCGCGTGCTCCTGTTTGTGTACTATACGTGTGTAACGCGCTGGCTAAGTCACCTGGCTGTATCGCGGCCGTAGTACACGCGTCGTTAATTAATTTCGTTCGTAGCCTGCGGTTATCTACGGGCCGGCAACCGCTTTTTATTCGATAATCACGATAACGGATGTTCTTTGTTGGCTGAACCTCTCTTCTTCTCTCTCGCTCATACTTTGCACGGTGAAGAACGGCGTTTAAAGTAACCTCCTCCTGCGTATTTATATCGTGGCCCGAGAAACCGGGCCAAAGTAGGTTTACGTTCTCTCTACCGGGGGTAAAAGATATCGTTGGCGATAAAAAGTCGAGAAGAGAGATAGAGAGGTGTAGGTGGCGGCGGTGGTGGTTGAGAAAGAAGTGGTTGTAGGAGGAGACGGAGAGAAGAAATCTGTGCCGCGAGACAAGGAGAAACGGGAAGGTGGTGTACGGTGGTGCATGGGCCAGCTGAAATTGAGAAAGTAAACGGCGACGCTGGGAATAGGCGAAAATAATTAGAAAACGAGTCATTTATTCGGCGAGGGGGGAATTTTGCTCGAGCAGGTCAGCACTCGCAATTAGTCTTTAATTCTCCCTAATTTTACCCCGTGCACTCGTTCGTTCATTCTTTTGGCATTGCGTCTGCGGCCATGGATGGTAGCCGCGGTTTCCCGTTAATTGAACTCGGATCTACTTGCGCCGACGAAGGAAAACCGCCGACAGAGAATTACTCCGTCAGAATCGAGCCGTGATTTCAACCGATTCCACCTGCCGATCGGTTTTCCTTCGCGTGGAGGAAATTTCACGTGGTTCGAGTATATGTGGAACTCGTGACGGATGTCGCTTGTCTTGGAAGTCGTCGTGATTTTTTTTTTTAATAGTGTTTCACGTTTATGTAGAAATTCATGGCCGTTGAAAAATTGTCGCTCTCGTTGAAAAAGCGTTTAATGAACTATCAGAGAATAATGATATTTGAAATCTTTTGCTTTCAAATCACTTCGGCTAGGCTAAAATTTACGACAATATCAAACATTTTTCTTGTCAATTTAAGGATGTCCTTTTCTATAGAGGGATTTCAATATCTTCACTGGTTTATCTAAAAGCAATTGTTAAAATTCGCTTATTTTTCGAGCAGTCAAACTGGACTACTGGTATTTCACGATTAAACAAAAATTATTGCTTATAACCTATCAAAGAATAATAATATTTGAAGTCTCTTGCTTGCAAATTACTTCGGCTAGGCTTTACGTTAATAAGGAATCAAATTTACAAATTTACAATAACAATATTAAAAATTCACTAAACAAAATTTTTTTATCATAGTCCAAGGATGCTTCTTTCTATCAAAACAAGAAATATCACAATATCTTTATTAGTTTATCGAAAAAAAATTTGGCGAACCGATAGTTGCCAAAATCTTCTTTTCTCGGATATTTAACAATATTTCAACACCTTAAAGCGTTTCGATTGTAATCTGCTAATCTCCGAGAATCTAATTCTCTCTTTAGAATGCAATAGCCTATAATACGTATTTTGTAGCATGTTCTCATAGTTTCCACGTGCCATTTTCTAAATCCCCCTATTAACTCTCCTCCTTTTCTTGCAAAAGCCCTTAAAATCTTACGCCGTTTCATAGTTGAGAGAGCTTTTAAGAGTAATCCACAGGTGTGAAATTTGTGCCATATTATCACTGTATCAACCGGCCAGCTAGGATCAAAATTTATTAATCGTTTTATTACTTGGAAAACGTACTGCATGCACGTGTGTATAAAATAGTTTCTCCCTTTGTGAAAATTCTTTCTCTTCTATTCAGCTGGTTCAGTGACATTTTTTGCGCGAGAAAAGACACGGACTTTATACATTTTTGTATTTATGTACAATGCAGCGAGTGGAGAACACCGTCTTGCCTGTTTTTTCGCACAGTCGTTGTTTGACAGTGGACAGAAATACTTTTGCTCTTAAAATGCTGGTTATTTCGTCCTTTTTTGTACATGTGTCTCTGTATACAACACACACACACACACACTATCTTTGATACATTTGTTACATTCACAGAGCTATGATTTTTTTAAAGGAGAGAACGATTCTATTTAGCGAAACGGCGGAATTCCTAAAATTCTAGGCATTACGTGACCAAATGTTCCTAGAATTTCTACCGTCGCGGTTTTCCGCGGAAACTCGAAAACCTCCGGTTCGTTTTATGTCGCAGAAAACGTTTCAAAAGCGACAGAATAAAAATCACTGACTAGAAAAGCAGTTGCCCCGGCACGGCGCTAGTAATATCGCGGAGTCTCGCGACGTAGAAGCGAGATTTTGGTACAACGGAGCGAGGCTAATGTAATGTGAACGGGCAAAAGCAAGGATTATTTTGAACGTTAACGAAACGTTATCTGTGCGATTTCCGCGCCGGGAATGAGTTCTTGTTTCTTCGTTTCGCGCGTCAAATTAACATTTCGACGGAAAATCTTCTCGGGAATACTTCGGAATTCGTCGCGATAGCGGTAATGGTGATAATGTGCAGAAGCGATGCGGATTTTGGTGTAAATTTTACTCCTACAAATTGTTATTTCAGCAATGAGCATTTCTAACACGAAATTCTTCCTAACTTAGTCATTTATTTATTTTACATAAATAAATTTTTTATTCA
>NW_017100281.1:2033816-2056658 GCF_001263275.1 Habropoda laboriosa | reverse complement strand
GAAGAAAGAATTTTGAAAAAAATAATTTTACCACACAGGTAATGTTCATTTTGTCTAGAAAATTTACAGATTAACAGAAATTCGCAGATAATCGTCCTCGCAATACGGAATAAAGATTTTTCTAGCGGTATTCCTCCACTTTTCATCGCTCTCTCGATTGTACGTGCGAGACAAAAGGAGAGATGGTATTTTGCCAAATATTTCGGCATTCTCCATCGAGCAGAAGATAAGCCGAATCAAACATTTCAACCTGTTCAATTACACATGAACGGCGTGAAATGTTCCCTCCCTTTCGCAGGGTAACCGTGCCCTGTTGGCAAGAACCAACGAAAATGGTCGCGCCGTCTGACATTAATGTTAGCTCCTTTGATCCGCGAAATACGGCATTTTAGTTCACAACGAAACCTCCTATTCTCTGCATCATTTCCGAATCTGGGGCCAATTGTAGCTTAGCCAACGTTGTTCCAAGCTACTCTTCCATTAACCGACCAGCACAGCAATTAACCGGAATTTCTATGAGATTCCGTTGCGCCCGCCTCAAAGGACGACTCGAAATTTATTGTTTCGATTTATTATGCAGTCTGCACACTCGTTACCGTACCTTTTACCTCTTCTAGTCCACCGAGGGGCTGCTTCTATCCCTCTCTTTCCTTCTTTCTTCTCTTCTTTGTGTGTGTGTGTGTGTGTGTGTGCAGTTAGCCACCTCTTTTGGTCTCTCCCATTGGGCAACGGTAACAAGCTTACCGCGCCTCTTTCGCCCTGCAGAACGTGGGCATAATGGAAGATTTAAATTTTCAACCCGGGAGTTACGCACGCGCGCGAATTTGAATTCGGATCCATTTTATAATCCGGGCTATTAAAGTTGTCGCGGAATTTGCATTTCCCCTCGGTCTCTCGCGCGCGTCGCCGCCTCACCGGAAATTTTTGACTGCAATGGAAGCCAACAGCGTGACGGAACGATGAATGAAATTCATGAAAGCGCCTGTGCACCGTGGACCCGTATACACGCGCGTAGTTATTGTGTAGACATCAGCTAAATCCGCGAGATACACTTTATTTTCTAAACTTTCGTTCGTTCTTTTTTCTCTCTCTCTCTCTCTTCTTTCTCTCGTTTGCTTAGGTTAATTTCATTGTTAGTTTCTTGCGGACGCGGGCAACAGATCGTTGATAATTCAGGCTGGATAGGAAATTATCGAGGGTTGTACGGCGCACCGTGGAACAATATACAGTATGTAAAGAAACTGCGGAGGTAGTAATTTTCCAAAGGATTCGTGGTAGAACGGATAAAGGTTGCCCGGGGTATTTGTCTTAAATGTTTGAATAGAACCGAGTATTCTCGGGGAAAAATGAATTGAACGTAGCGTAAGGTCGATTGGAAGTGATTGCGTCTTGTAGATTTCGTAGAGGCGCGGTATTGTGAGTTCTGTTCGAGGGTAGTTAGTGTTATTCGTTGTACCGCTGTTTGAGCACAGTCGATCGAAGCAGTTTATTTTTCTTCCCCAGGATGATTGTGTTTAATCGGTAATTTTGCCGGATTGAAAATATGGCTGTCTATGTTAACGTTAAATTCTGATAATTTTACTCTTCTATTACACCGTTATACCTATTCATCTATGTACACAATTTTAGTTTTTGCGTACATGTATAACAATTTATGTTCGTCAATCGTGATCGTTAATGGAAATTTGTAAATCTACGTCGAAGTTACGGCCAATGAAATTATTCGAAAATTTCTGTGCTTCCTCACGTGTTTGTTAATCACGATCGTTAATGTAAATTTGTAAAGCTATATGAAAATAATGAATAATGGAGTTACTTGAATATTTCTGTGGAAAGTTTAGTAATTTAAGAACTTGAAGACCGTTCGAATCGGGAAAAAGAAGTTTCCCAGGAATTTGTAGTTTCTTAAAACTTTCTCAGTGGTAGAGTTCGGTTCTGTAGAAACTGCGTGAAAGCGGGTTAACAGAAATCAAACTCTAGTCAGCTACATAAGGCGTATTATATCTGAGATTTCTTCGATTCGTCACGAGAAGTCTAAGTTCCGACGTGTTACCTGGGTTTCGAATAAATTTCTCACTATAAATGTATATGTTACTCAGTGTTGAACAAGGATATATTTTTAAATTAAATTTTTAATACCATACTTTCGATACTTTCTTTTGTAGTTTCGCACTCGTTATAGTCTGGAGGAAGAATGTGTGCCGAACGATTTTTCGAAATTGGATAAATTGTAAGAGCTACGAGGATTTAAATGACTCGAGACCATGTCTGACGCAAATCTTCGAAAATCTTTAAACGTGGTTCTCTCAAGACTAAGTTTCCCAACACTGTCCCAAGTTTCTCTCGGAAACTATTGGACCGATTTCTTTCCCCTCTATACTACATACTCGGAATATCTATCACTATCGTCCGAACCAAAACTCAGGTCAATATTTTCAAAACTTCACCTTTTTTTTTGTCACCGAGAAATTTAGAAAAATCGCAGAAAAAGAAGGTATCGTTTACTGTAATTGATTGTCACGATATCATTACGAGAAATGAATACGAGTATCGTTATTTCATCGTATATAACTATCGTATCAATTATCTTCTGCAGGTGTTAATTATTTTCACTATAAATTTTTTTTAGTAATTTAATAACAATATTAATCAGGAAACTGCGAACACGTTAGTTTCAACATCGATACGTGTTTCGTTATGACATTTTCTCAAGGCATTTCCGTTAATCAATCCACCTAATTAAATTGAACACGGGTATGTTTTATCAAAAGCTGACATTTAATGTTGCAGTTTGACGTTTATTCGCATTACGCGGTGCGCGAAATAATGCGAATGCAAATTTTAATCCTCGCCGTATTTACTTCGCGATGATTTCATTATCGCAATTGTTTAACCGTAAATGATGCGCGTTAATTCGTCAATGCGATTTCTAAGGAACGATATTGCAAATTTAATTAAACGCCGGACTAATCGAAGATGAAACAATGTAAAATTTGATAATTAACCCCTTAACATATGATTTCTTTTCTGACTGTGTATCTAAGCGTCAGCCATTTTACTGTTTTCGTACTGCATCAGGTAACGAAAGCTAATCTGTTGCGGATTAATTACATTTAGTAATCCTCAGTGTTACAAATTCAAACGAAAGTTAGGATTACAATGAATTCTTCTTACTAATACAACTATTTTTGTCACGAGTCTCACTCGTTGTTATAGGTTAAAGGATTAACGCTGTAAACGAAGCTGTCGAAGCAATCGAACGGAAGAGCCTGTTCGAAATTTTTCTTCGGTCTTTCTTCTTTAAGATTCAGTTGATGTTAACGATGTTTATTTTCTTATTGGTTCCTCCTTGGTGCAATCTGTTAAACAGAATAAAATCGACATAATTTATTAGAGACAATGGTCTGCGAAGTATGAGAAAGTTTTATGGGTGATCATTCACGTGATTGAAAAAGAGTAATCACCCTCTTTCTTCAATTTCTACACATTTTTCTTCGAGAAAGCGTCTTTCTTATTCATTCACGGAAATCGACGAATGGCGAAGCGGAAATCGATAAATTACCATAAGTAAACTCCCAGACAAAGCTGAAACTTTGAACTGTTTACGGGGCTCAAAACTCTGATTGACAAAGATTTCTAATTTCCGGCATTTTAACTTTCGTTAATGCAAATACAAAGATTCGCCGCGTGAAATTGCCAATCTCAACTTACTTGTAAATTATTCGTTGCATACGTAAATTGTACATGTGAACTGTGGAAAATGTTATTGGGTAATTTGCATTTCTATTTTACGGATTATCGGTAAGTTACTATTAATGAAATATTATTTTTTTAAATTCTCCTTAAATATATTAACGAAAGAGAGTTGAGAAATTTTCCTTCGCAGTTTTAGAAAAAAAGATTTCATTCTTTAGAGAAACTCATTTGTTTAAGTAATACATTTTGGTTAACATTTTTTGTAGAATATTGATTAATTTTTATATAAACTTCTAAATTTAATTGATTTCCAGGTATTAAACCAAATAAGTTTCCCAAACACAACTCCTGTGGTTATATTCACACTTTGAACACGGATTTTGGCACTTGGAAAAGATTACCCGCGAAATATTTTTTTTTTCACTAACCACGTTATACGAGAGTTTCGCAAAAATCGCCGATTTCCATTTTAAAGCTCTCCCTTGGTGTAGATTAATCTATTTTTCGTTCTATTTTTTTCTTTCATTCTCCGAGCACATATTTTTATTAAATATTGCCCAGTCTTTTCGTTTGAATAATTACGAATAAAAATCTTCTCACTTTCATATTTGTTCCAATGAATAATTTAAATCGAGTAACAATACCTATCTAAAAAATTGTATTTCGTTCGATTCAGAAATTCATAGGAAATATTAAATTAAACTATGAAATTTCCTGTAACGATGCGACATAATATAGTAATTAGTAGTGGAGCAACAATAGGTACCCTTGAAATAATTCGCACAATCTGGACGTATGTGTATCAAGTTGGAAACTAGATATTCTCGAGTAACAATAATTGCTGTCGCATAATTGAAAGCAGTAACATTTTACTGGACGTTTGGTATTACACATTCAGCTACATAGTCGATTTATGAAAAAAAAATAGTCGATAAGCCAATTTTACGATAAAACAGAAATTTTTTTTTTATTTCAAGTTTTACGACGCATCGTCCTTCAGGTCATTAGCGACGACTAGGTCCTGTTATCTTCGTTTCTATCCGATTGTATGTTATGGTAGATGTTGATGTCCTTTAGATAGTTTAAGGTATTTTCTACGTGTTTCTGTGACGTCAAGGCCGCTGTCGATGTTATTTTATATTTTTGTCTTTGGATGTGGTATCTTCTGCATTCACAGACGTTACAGACGTTACACGCTGGTGGTTCTGTTTTTTTAATTAGGTACTCATGTGTAAGTTTGCAGTGTCCTAAAACAGAAATTTTGTTCTGTTGAGAGGACACGGGAAATTTCACTTTTCAACTGGTATCGCAAAATAAATTCTTCAGCATAGGTATAAATTATAAAAAAGGACAGCGACATGGAAAATCTGTTTTCCTTCAGGTTGGGCGTGCCAAGGGTTAAAGTCAGATCTCCAGTTTATTGCGCATGGAGGCAGCAGGTCCCAGGAGTGTGTGACAAAACTCAGAATCCTCTTTATGCTATGCACTCTTGGGAATAGATTTATGCACTAGTTTGCAAGTATTTACTTTGTACACCTATAGCTACCGTGGCGAATGTCTTTACTATAGTTCTGCTGGAATATACTCTGGTCTTTTCATATTTTCATCTTTAACGTTGTTAACGTGTGCGAGCGTTGAAAATGTGTCTACGTTTAATATTCGAAGAAGGTTGTGTGAATGTTGGGACACTTTAATGCTAGTGTGGAAAATTCGAGATTCGTGACTTTTCATTGGAAAATGAGCCAAGTCGATGACGACGTTTTGAAAATTACTGTAAATCCCTTATTCACTAGAGCTTTCTCCAATAGACTACCATTTCTTCAAACAATCGAACAATTTTTCTGACAAAAATTATTTTGAAACGAGGACACTGTAAAAGTGGGATTTAAAAAATTTTTGAGTTCGCAGGCTAATGATTTTTATACACGGTAGCCTCCCTCTATAACCCGGGAAATATAGTGCAAATTAAATTCCATCGAGATCCGAATTTTGGGTCAAATTTAATTAACCCAAAGTTCCAAATTTAGAATTGATGTTCTATCTGTTAAATTTATTAGCGTTATATGGGGTCCTACTGTATTTGGAATAATTTCTAAAAGTACCTAATCGTTGGAAAATGAGTGCAGAATCGCGAGAAATTATTTCGATGAAATTTATCATTTGCAAAATTTCATTTCAGGGAAAAACATGTCACATTCGTACAATCACTCGAATTTCACACACTCGGTGTGCCAGTGTTTACTGGTAATTATTCAATTTGTAGAATCACGTTGAATAGATTTACTTGTCACTGACTTCCTTCGATCAATTTTCAAACAGTCCTCGGAGATCTCGCCTCCATCTTTCATGCGTAATTCGCCCCTCGTTTTGGCATCCGGCACTGGGGGTTAGTTTTGAAGATGTTTCAATCAAGACCTGCAGCAGCCAGTTTAGGGGAGAAGGAGCCTTCAGAGAATGTCGACCCGTGAACAGAGACGAGAAGTTTCCCGTACTTCCACAAGATGATCCCTAATGCTCATAAGTGTACTCTAATAGCGACATTAGCACAAGTGATTTATTTACGCGCTCAACAGAATTTGATACGCGCATTAATTTAGATGCTTCTCAAGTTTCGACTGTCAGCGTTTTGAACACATGTAGACACAAGTGGATCCAGAAACTAATTGCATTCCTCTCGGTTTAAACAGGGATCTATCTATCTATCGTGTACAGCATTGGCTGAGAGTATTAAGCAGCTTTATTATTACAATTTATCGAGAAAACTGTTTCTTCCAAATGTTTCTATTGTTCGTCATTCTTTGTCGGCGAGTTCAAAGGAGTGTGCCTAATTTGTACTCGTTCGAATTGGGACTAAGAAATTGACTCTTTTTCTTTTTCTATTTCGAAGATTTGAGAGTATTCTGCTGAAAGGATGTTTGAGAAATTTTAAATATTAATATAGTTTCACGGGTTTGAAGTTAGGTAGCAAAATTATTGCTATATAAATTGCATGAACGTGTCTAAAAATTTTCCGAACTGCTTGACGTGATTTCTCGGAAATTAATGAACCGATTAATTTCAAAATTATAAAAATATCAAGGATATTTGCATGTTTTACAATAGACGAAACTGAAGAAATCTTGTAAAAATTGAAATTTTTCCTTCAACTTATCACCGTTTTCTTTTTCTCGTCGATTTTAATGAATTGTTCAGATGAAGTACTAATAATCTAATCTGCAAAAGAAGAATTACGTAGAGCTTCTAGTATGGAATAAACAAATTCATAAAGATTAATTTCTCTTACACATAAAGAAAGTCAAAGGTTTCACCAAGAGCATACTTATTTTTCTGAAATTTTAATTCAGCAGAAATATTTCAGACTGATTAATAACGTTGTTAATTAATTTTAGTACGAAGGAGATAAGTATGCATTCATTTTGGGAAACAGCGGGAGAAAAGTGAGAAAATATTTCTTTGGAACAGTGCGGGGATCTTATAAATCAACCGACGAGAAGGATGGTGTATGTTGAGAAACTTGGAAAATTCACTCGCTTCCGTATTCTTGTTCCTTATCATTAGCACTTAATGAAACGCATCTGTTCTTTAAAGTGAAAATTGCGCAAGTACAGGTTGCTACTGTTACTTATTAAACAGTACTAATTTCGTTAATTTCATAAGATCATTTTATGTATAAAGAAACAGTTACAATTTTACTTTAGAAAAGTAATTCAGGCTTGTGTATTAATTTTATGGAAATGAAGAATTTTATTGATAACTTGCGAAATTGAAGCAGTATAAAACTTAGTAGACGGAGTAAGAATATGCAAGTCTTTTCGTTTGAATTATTCTTTAAATTACTCTTCAAAGTAAAATTATAATTGGTGTTTTATATATAAATAATCGCAGTTTTTCGAATTTCCTTCGAAGCAACTTTTCTTAATTTCACGAATCAGGCGAGAAATCATTTGGAATTAAAAATAACGCGAATTCGTTCTACTTCGATAAATTAAATAATAAATGGGGTTATTACGGTCGACTCGAAACAGGAGTGATTCCTCTCTTCGAAATAAAAAAAAGAATTGCTGTTTTTACCAAGGAAATCTTCTCCGCGACGCAGATGCTTAATTTCCCTGCGGACAACTCGCTTTAATCGCGTCAAACGTTGAAGAACAATGTCCAGCTCTCTCCGCGTTGCCGTTACAGAGAAGAAAATCAAAATTTAAAAAACAAGACCAGTAGAAGCGACGGAAAATAACGTAAAAAAAGAAAAACGCGATCGTATCGATTCTGGATTACGGTCGATTGTCGAAAAGGACTAGGTTTATTTATATCGCATTCGATTTCGAGCGTTTCAGCGGTAATGAATGGCATTCGAACTGAAAAAAAGAGAGAGAGAAAAAATGGAAAAAAAGGAACGTGTGACGATAAATCGTAAAATCACGCCGAGTTTTCGAGCTCGATGCTAATTTGAAACGTTTCAGTTAAACGAATCGATCGATCTTGAAACGCGACTCCTTTTAAAGTGTCAAGCATTATACGCTTTGTTGATATGGCGCGAAAAATTTCGCGATGACACTTGGTCTTTTTTCCTTTTTTCCTTTCTGCCCGGAATATTTCGGACGATAAATTCGGATTCTTTCTCCCTTTTTTTTCTTTCTTTTTTTTAGACCATATGGACGATAGATTCGACACAATGCGTCAAACGATTCTTGCATTCGGCACACTTTTAAGTGGGGAAATTGAACGTTCGATGGAGAAAAGAAATTATTTTTCCACGTTTTATTTTCGTCGAGTATCTAAGAGTGTCGTTGTGTTTGTTAAATATTCAGGAAGACGCATGGACTCTAATTATTTATTGCGTTATATTAAGTAACAATACTTTCTTTTTATTTCGTAGTTTAGATATTGGAATTTTTCTTTTTTTTTTATAGATATATTTATGGTTTCATTCGGAATTTTGGTACATTTTGGAAAAACAAATTTTTACTTTATACTGTAATATTAGTAATTTTATTATCTCGTGTTTGGACTACTCGCGATAGGTAGGAACCGTAAACCAAAATGTTGAAATTGGAAAAATTCGCGTACTAACGCGATAGCACGACATAAATAAAACCCTTCAAAATGTCGTACTTGATTAATTATCGTTCTCGCCGATGTAAAACCTTGTTCGCTCTATTTTCTGTGTGTTATCGAATTTACAATCAAATGCAAAATGAGTTCATTGCAGGTCGTTGAACTTGTCTCGTCAACTGCTTTTACTATAAATATCAATTAAAAAAAATGCGCGATGTCATTACGCGAAAACCATTGCAAATTTGAAAAATCTATTCAAGCCGTCGTATTATACATAAAAGATAATTAAACTTTGCCATCTTCTATTTCTCACAAATCTATCGTTTAGTAGAAAAACGTTGCAACTCTTTTTTTCTTTTCATTGATTTTAACACAACGATAAATTTTTATTCAACAATTTTAATATATTGATACATTTTCATTTAAGAATTTCAATATACTTAATAATATAAGCACAACATAATTTTCACCGATACAAATTAATTAAATCATACAATTCCTTTCGTACAAACATAACGAGTGTCCCAAAATTTACGAAAAAATTAAATTTGATTTCCCCCTAATACAGAAATCTTTTTAAACAATTCACACCTACTTTACGGTCTGCCTAATAAATTTTGACCGAGGCTACACCTATACACTAACAAGCAGGCCCACCCTAACGATTCAAGAATCAACCAAACCAACTGACAACTCGAAAGAACATCCAAATTCTACACTCCATTCGACCATCAAACTCTCTCCACAACGAACGTCATTTTTCCTTCCGTCAAACAGCACCCCGCAGAACCGGCTGTTTGTGTTTAATTAAATTTCCCGCGTTCATCGATTAATTGTCGCGAGACAATGGCCCAGGAGAATCCTATTTTCTACTAGACTTGATTAAATCCCGGCCGTCGAACAAAGAAGACGCTCCCCGGCTTATAATTCCGGCTGGTGCGTCAGGCTTCGTTGTTTAAACGTCACGCGTATGATTTTAACTTCTCGTCAATTGTGTAATGTCGAACGGTCGGTTGAATCAATATACCGTCGATTGCCTGTCTGTCGGAGATCCCGCGTTCTAGCTAGAGCACGTCGAAGGTAGGAAAAGTAGCAGGACAGGCAGAGGAAAACGGATGGAGAGACGTCGAGGTAAACGCGGTTTCCGCGACTCGAACGGTCAAGGGAATCATAATTCGGGATATCGCGTCGAGTTTCGCCTACGCGAACCTTCGACGCGACGTGAAATTCGCAACGAAGTCTCTGGAAAGACGGAGGAAAAAGAGCTGGTGGAAAAGCCCTTTCCATCCCTGTCTCGATGTTTCGTTGTATACTCACGCTATCTGTTAGTCCAAATCGAAATATAGATTTAACCTTTTGGACTCCTTTGTCGAGGGTGACTCGACATCAGTTTAAATATGTATTACATTTTGCAATATTTTTTTTTACTTGGATGACCTTTGATGCTATTTTCAATATAATTAGTAAAAAAATTGTTTAAATTGGTTCCTATCGACTAAATGTTTTTTCAGGTACGTTTCAAATAAAATTCTTGAAATAGTGGGGAGTTATTGGATAGAAAATTTGAAACAAAATTTGGAGCTCAAAGGGTTAAGTATTAAACCTTCCATTCTCATTTTGTAAATACCCGATAGCCAATGACTTCATCCTTTCCTCGTTACTCATCCTCGAACCTCGACCTCATGACCTCATCCTTTCCTGACTAACTTCGTCTCACCCTCGAACTCGGACCTTGGTACACCGAACCCTTGCAAATCCTAACTCCCGCTCCTCAAGATACGATCGTGTACATATATTATACGTCCTTCCTGAAAAATCCCCAGGAATTAGTCCTTCTACCATTGCGCATACATCTTCGTTAACCCTTTGACAGTCCTAATACAATTGCGAACTAGAGTGAATAAAATTCACATTTTACACGTATCTTTTCAATAATTACGTCGTGTGTGATTATTTTCAAAGTACACAACTCTACGTCACAGTTCTGATAACAATATCTCGTCCCTTTCCAGCTTTCTTCCTAAAAGTCTCTCGCGAGATAAACTGTTCGTTATTTGAGAGACTGTCCGAGTCTCACTCGGGATGAACTGTCGAAGGGTTGAACTACTGATTAGTGCTTTGTCAACGCGTCTCCTTTCCGTGATACTTGCACGGTTCATCTAATAAACGACTAGTCCACGGAATACAACAGTTTCGCGAGGAAATAACAACAGCATCCAGGGTAATACTTCGTCCTCAGGCGAAGACAAACATCGAGAGAAGCTCGAATTTCAAGGAACTACGAACAGAATTGTTCTCCTATCTAGCAATATTCACCGGTAATCGAAAGAAAACTTAGTCAACGACGAGTTGTAAAATTTTACGAACCGTATCGTATCATTCCCGGGAATTAATAAGCTGGTTAGCCAAGAATCTCCATGATCTTCGGATATTTAGCCTTTCTCTGTAGTGCCAAGGGCGTATCAGAGCAAACCGCCTAGCCAGCCTTGAACGAGGAAACACTTAAAATAGAAGGAGCGGATATCGAAAATCGAAGGGCCAACTGGCAGTCTCGAAACCGACGAGCGGTACTTCCTTTTATAAAGCTGAGGTAGCCGACCGGCCAGTACGATAGATTCTCTCTAAACTGATTTCTCTCCTTTCCCTTCTTCCTCTTCTTTTTTGTCCATTTCTTCGAAAGACAGCGGGAATTTCACTAGACACGCGTGTGTCGACGATATTCGTTAACCGAACGAGAGAGAACGTGAAGCTGCGGTTCGATCGGCAGCTCTGCGGATAGATTGGAGCGCGACTCTGTGTCTGTGTGCGTGTGTGGCGGCGTTACAATAGGAAATTACAGTGACCGCAATCAAATAAACCGTGACAATGCCTTGACGGTGGCTGGCATACCTTAAATACCATTTCGAAATTGCGATCCGCCGGTGGGCATTAAATCAAACAGCGCTCGCCGATGGAAAACTGCCGGTTATTTAACCTCGGTGGGGATTTTCGAGATAGGGTTGGGGAAAATCGCGGGAACGTTTCCACGGATCGTTAGTCGTTAGTTTTCGGGGGGATAGGGATCGTAGAGGAACGATACCGGCGCGTTTGTGTAGTTGCAAAGCAGGCAGGAAGTTAGGGAAATGTCGTTGAAGTTTCGGTGCGGGAGGGTTACGCAGTTGCCACGGAGTTGCCATAGGTGGGTTAGGGGGTGTTGTCCGGTGATATCCGAACCGGACTCGACCACGTTGCGACTCTCTCTCTCTCTCTCTCTCTCTCTCTGGTATCAGCGATAATATCTCGCTCGATTCCAACCGGCCGCAGTCGCAGTCACGCGTTGCGCTGCAACCGACACGCACTAATTATGCAAATGAGTTTAGGACTGCTGCGGGCCGCTGTTAACGAGCGATGCACGTGCATTCGCGTTCCATCGAGCAGAGAAACATCGGGTTTCCACGCGGATCGTGACACGCGTGTATACCTCCACACACACACAGGTTGTTTCTCTCTCTCTCTCTCTCTCTGTCGGTTTTTCTCTGCTCGCGAAAACCAGCCACGGCGGTACGTGAATTCAATTTTTCATCCGGTCAGAAGTCAATTTTCAAGTTGCTCGAAAAAGTTTGCGAAACATGACCGCTTATACTGCACGAGAAATATTCCTCACATTTTCCTAGACGAGGCTTGGACACCTTTTAACGTCGTTCCATGCTCTTTGGGGAAACTCGACGAGTTTTCGGGCTGTACAGTTTTCCTCCAGTCGATTCAACGTGGAGGGTGTATGTGTGTAAGTGTGTGTTTTTTTTTCGAGGGTCAGTTTAACGATGTCTTTTTCTCTAGAGGACGGGTTTTAGGTATTGAAGGGTGGTTTCGCTGGTGAATGATTCTTTATGTCGTTGGGCTGCTGGAGGAGAGACGTGAGTGACAAACGTACGAAATTTTTTATGGTAAATGTAATTTGGAAATTTGTTTGGTACGTGGAAAAGAGTTGAAAACGTTTGTGACAGAATTTCATTATTAAATTAATCGTCGGTTTGCTGGAAGAGAGACGCGAGTAACAAACGTACGGAATTTCTGATGGTAAATATAATTTTTAAATTTGTTTAGTACGTGGAAAAGAGTTAAAAATATTTACTCCTCCATTTCACACGTCACGACAGAAATTTCTTATTGAACATTGCTGAAAATAATTATCTATTCTGCACAAATTCAACGTTAATCGTCGCTTTGCTGGAAAAGCGACTTAAGTATCAAAAGTACCAAATTTTTCGTGGTAAACATAATTTGAAAATTTGTTTAGTCCCTCAAAAAGAGTTAAAAATATTTACTCCTCCATTTCACACGTCACGACAGAAATTTCTTATTGGACATTGCTGAAAATAATTATATATTCTACACAAGTTCAACGTTAACCATTAAATTGGAAATTACACATCACGGTGAATTGGAAAATTCAATTTTCAATTGTTCCAATAAATATCAAATATTCTTTTCCTCGAAGCCTCGCTTTCACGTTCCATTGAGAAAAGAAAGGGGGAACAAAAGAAGACCAGAGCTGTTTAAAACGTATCAGTACAACGTTAAACGATAACTTGGCTGAACTAATACTTAATTATACATCACGCCGGACGCAGCGTGTTTCAACAAAAGGAGGGTAAGAACGATTTCCTGGCTTTGATCGGTTAAATTTCAGAAATTACCATAGAACAGCCGCGTAACGTAGGTTCCTGCAACTCGATACGAAGGAAAAGCACGGAGATTGGTTCGCTTATAACGACTTTACTCGAGAGGAAACTTCTTTCATCGAGAGCGCTAGCCCCATCGTTCACGGTGTACACACGGCAAATCGATTTGTTAAATAAGAACCAGCAATCACCGTGGCTTTCACCTCGATCCCCTCGACTTTTCTACCTGTCAATCTTCGTATCTGCCCGAGATTAGCCGGATTTAACGAGCAACTCCGAAGAATTCTCCTTCGCGACAGAAAAATCAACGTCCACCGACACGGTTTCCGACGATTTTTAACGTCGAAACGGCCAACCTAACTTCCGTATACGCAGAGCGGGTGAAAATAAATCGTACGACCAAGCTGAAGGTGTTTTTATATGGAAAAATGAACGGGAAGTATCTAATCAAATTTTGTAATAAAAAAACTCAGCTTTCGAAAAACTTGAATTTGAACTATTCTTATGTTTATAATATAATACTTATTAAATTTGACGGTTTTCTATGATTTTATTAAAATCAAGTGATATTATGATCATTTTTGTGACGAATTTAGGCAGAATTTTGGCAGAAGAGGAAGATGGTTTATTGTGATTTTATTGAAATTTCTGCGATGCTAGAATTCAGGCAGAAGAAGAAGGATTTTTGTTTATTTGCAAAGTTATTTTTTTTTTGTTGGGAATTTATCGAAGTTGGTTAAATATTACGAACGATTTCTTTTTGTAACGACTCTCTCGACGTTGTGAAACGTTAAACGCAGCGGGATTCAAAATTGATATCGGTCTGGAGTTGAATCTTTCAAGCACGATGCATAATATGTATAGCGGCTGATCAGTTTCAAGTTGACGGTACGCGATTTCATCGCTCCGGATTAAAGTCGATGTTTATTCAATCTGCAACGCTGATGTCTTTCATATACTTCAGGTTGGTGCAACTAGAATTTCTGTTAAAATTAACGTAAAGTTGTGAATTAGATAATTCGTTACTTTTAGATGTAATACATTAGGTGTCATTATTTTTAGATGTAAAGTGTTATTAATATTTTTAGACATCAAGGAAAATAAGAAAATAAAAAATAAAAGAAATTTTGTATTAATAAAAGCATTTTCATATTTTTCTATTTCCTTTTTTCTTACATCTTACCAGCAAATGGTAAGCTGTTATTAAACGTTACGTTTATGCGTAAAAGTAGGAAGAAAGTATGAAACAACGATTATTACTATATACAACTGTCACTTACCTCCAGCGATAAACAGTTCTTTTCGCTTTCATTCATACACTCGGCAAAGAGCCTCGTTTGATCCTCATTTTCAGGAAAACCAACACGTAATACATCTTTATACATCTACTAGACATTAAGTACACATTCTATATCCTGGACGTTATTCATTCGTACATCTATACGCTTCGCATAAAAGCAGAGCCTTTTAAAAGCGCTTATTATAAAGTGCCTCGCCAGGAAAAGGAGCTGTTTTATTTTCGTACCTGCCTTAAAAGGGAGAGAAAATTCTTACGGCCTCGTTCCGATTGCGGCTTTCGTTTCTATTGAACAGGTGAACAAAAGTCCGTACGTAATGTTGAATATATATATATTTCAGACCCAGTTTAGAGGAAATTTTAAAAATAAACAAATTAAAAAGAACGTTTGTGTCGGTGTAGAAATTGTAAAGTTTAAAAATAAGACGAGTTAGAAGAGATTGTTGTTCCGGATACACTTTCAATGTAATGAAAATTTTTTCATCCCCTGGACATTCGGTGAATCGAGTTTCTTTAACCCTTTAACCTATGATTTTTTTTCTGATTATGCATCTAAGCGTCAGCCATTTACTGTTTTACTACTGTATCAGGATTATTTGCATTTGGTAATCCTCAGTCTTAAAAATTCAAACGAAAATTAGGATTACAATGAATTTTCCTTACCAATTTAACTATTTTTCTCACATCTTGACCAAAATCTTTGCCACGAGTCTGACACGTTGTTATAGGTTAAGGGGTTAAGCGAGCCCCAAAAAGGCACAAGGCTTTTTGTCGTAGACTTTCTTTCTACACACGTCGTGTCATTTAGACATAAAATTAGTTCAAGTGTTATTCGATTTAAATAAATAGTGGTAATTATTTTGCACCACGTCAATTCAAAATCCAGATATTGACTTAATAATCCAAGCACTTGCACGGTACACCAGCTTAAAATTGATACCAACAGAAGCACAACATTTCCAATTGAAAAATTCAACGAATCAACGTACGTACACCCGAATGTTCGCTCGCTACCGTGAACCTAACAACTCGTTTGTTACATTGATATTTCACTTTTTGTCGAAATAAACAACGTGTTTCAACATAGACGAACGCGAAACCAAATTTCACTGTCACCCGCGTCACTTTAACAGCAGCGGGCAGCAACGGTTCATGATCGGAAAGCGTGAAACAGACACGTGCAATTTTTCACCGTTAATATTTCACCGGTTCCCTTTTAACGGATGAATATTCAACGCACCCCGCCGCTTCGTATCATATGAAAAATTCAAAACAATTACCTGCGTGCATCGTCTCCCGGCGACGCCTTGCGCTAGGACAGACTTAAATGTTACGATCAACATACTCAGACATCCGTCAAAAAGTCGGTGAAATCGGGATAACTTTCATCCTTTGCATTCGAGAGGCGATCCTCGTTCACCACGTAGCTTGATACAGCGACTCGAGTGACGACTGAAAGGTGATAAAGCACTTCATAGTGCAACGTTGTGTTTAATTAAGATTACTATTTTTAATTTAGTTCGTTTTTAGTGGTTATAAAAATGGAGCCTAATAGTTTTGCTATTTTTCAGTGCTTCGTCTTTTAAACTCCTTCTTGCAATGGAATCTCTTTTTAACCCTTTCGTTACTAACGGTGATTATAGTCACTCGTAATTGAGCGCTCGCTGTGTATTAATCGTTTGAGTCCCAGGGGTCATTGAAAATACACTATCGAAAAATGCCGAACAGCGCGCTTGCGCTTGTCTTAATTGATTGCGGAAAGAGCTAAGCGACGCGATAGCGCTTTTCTTATTTTGCGTCGACAAAAAAGACAGCGATGCGATGTACATGCGTCAGAAAAGTTGAGCGCGCTATTTCGACAGACTGTGCGAAACGGTGAGAAGGCTATAGGATCACAAGTAACTGCAAATGTCACGAAACTGTTGATTTTTTTCGAATTATTTTCTACCAGCTAGCTAATTGACGCAATTACAAGTGAAACAATTATTATAAAAAGAAACAAGAAGGAAAGAGGTATATTTATTTATATATATTATTTATACAGAAATTTATTTTTAACTTTTTCTGGATACAAACATTTTTACTTTGACCAAGAAATGTAATTTAAATGTGTGTACACTGTGTGTTAACAATGTGTGTTAAGTGTGTACATAAGGAAATAGTGAATTAAACTGATCCGCTTATAGCACTATTGTTATCAATTACTTAATCCTCGTGGTTTCTACTGATCCAATTCGAACGGGGCTAATTAGGTTCGACGTAGTTTACGAACAACTGAGAACAAATTGCAACCTGTTTAAACAGCAACTCGAAAAGTTTGTAATCGAGCTTTTTAATGCACTTTCGAAGTAATTTTTCCAGTTAAATTAACTTCACGTTATTAGTTTCGATATATTATGGAGAGATTAAAACGAAAAAAAAAAATAAAAAATACCAGCGACGGGGAAAGAGAAATGTACATTGAACTCGTTTCTGCTTTGAAATTGGCGATCGTAGGTTTTAACTAGAAAGTTTTTCCACTGTGAAACTATAATAGCCCCTTCGTTGCTTCATAAATACTGCATCCAGTTTACAGACTGGAGAAACTACAGTGCACATAACTTTTTTCCTCCCGAATTTAAGAGCGTTATTCCAATTTCCCTTAATTTAGTATTCATCTTCATTTCACGGTTGCAATGCCTTTAATAAATATGCGAATATAACGCTAATGCACAGCTTCGGAACGTTGAAATTAAAGGAGAAAGAATCTACAGTTTTTACTGAAATAAAAAATATGATATTATTGCTTCAGATATTAGGAACGATCATTTTTAAGGAAATTTTTATTTTCACCAAGTGTCTTAATAAATCTTTCAAATTCTTCTCAACATCTTTCTTTCAAATTCTTCTTAATATCTCTTAAATTCTCTTTTCTATCTAATTTTCTTAATAATTCAAAAATAATTTTATTTTTGCAACACAAAAAGTACCGAAACATTCCATATTGAGCAATAAAATTCCCTCGTATCACGCGTACAAATGTCATTATCAACTAAGATTAAAATTCCAGAATGAAAATTTAATCGAGACATTTTCACATCCGCCGAAAGTTATGTTTATATACTCCACACGTTTGTAATTTTCTCTATTAGGTGTGTACTGTATTCAACAAATTCCGCCTTCGCTCGTAAATAATCTCTTTGTACACTTTCGACATACACGCGCCACTTAATGTTTTAACACGAGTGAAAGGGAGTAATGAACGTTGTTAATCTACGCGTTGTTGTAAAGCTCGACATTTCCGTAAGGGAGCGTAACTGCGTTTAGAATGTCAGCTTTATAATTTCCCTTTTATCAAAGTAACAGTGGCCCTGTGTTCAAAGCGTCTCGTTCGTAAAGTTCACTTTGAAAGTTAATCTTTTCTCTCTACTCTTTTCAGCGGTATTACACCTCTTTTTTTTCTTTATTCAACGTGTCATATAAGTTAGAGGAAATTAATTTAATCGCACTTTGAAGTAAAATCTGATTGCAAAATTCATATTTTATGCGTGGGTAAGATTTACATGTACAATCGAGACGTGTTTAATTCATAGAATCTGGGGATTATATCAATTTCCCAAGGTTTGGGGACTTTTGAATATTTATTAGCGATTAGATATATCCAAATTTTTGTATCGTTGAATAAATTTAGATTTGTATTACAATTTTGTATTTAATTCATATTTAACGACAAATATTCCTTAACCTCTTCAGGGACGATTTTCATTCAAATTAGAAAATATCGATCTAATTTTTTATGCAGTTACATTTATATTCATGTTAAATCGATAGCAATTGAACTACTTTCCTTAGGAGATTTTTCGAGATTTCGGGAGATCGTGTTTTTCGTATTTTCTCTATCGCAAATATTGGAATTTTTTGAAAAGGTTAAGCAAACAGTCTAAATACTTAAATATCTGCAATAAATGTTTGTTGTAAAATATTTATTCTGAACGGAGCATAATTTCATTTATTACCTTAATTTAATCGTGCACACACAAACTTCCGCATTTGCAATACGACAGATTTAATGCCATTCAGTATCATACAACAAATATTCTGATTTTCTAAACATTTCTCACGAATTTTTCGTGCATTACATTTGGCTCAATTTTCAAGTGTAAATTAACAACAATTCATCCTCAAGGAAGATTATTCTCAGCAATTCTTTTCGATGAGAAATTCGTATCGGACGAAATTTTCCGCCTTACATTTGGCTCAACGTTCAAGTATAAATGAATAACAATTTGTCGCAAGACAGATTACTCCCACAGAGTTCTCTCCTCCGGAAAATTCGTATCGGACGAAATTATACATTTTCGAGCATAAAGAGATGTGCAGCACGAGTAACGAAGACACGAAGCGAGCGTAACCATCGTGCAGCGATCGGGATTGAAAGAACAAAGGGAACCGGGACGGAAATCAAAGGGACTAGAAAACAGATTGCGAACAATGTTTGAAACATTTTTTTACACCCTTTTGGACCCAGTTTCTGTAAGGCAGTAATAGTTCCTCCTCCCCCCGTGGTAAGCCCATCACCGTATCAACTTTCCATTAGTCAGCCAATCGTTGGAAAAAAGAACCTGGGTGAAGTCTTCATGCACAATCGGGACGGGTATGAAGCCATCAATACGTGAAATTCAACGGGGCGCGTCCGCGAAAAAGGATCGAAAGAGTCCACGCTGATTGCGTCCATTGAAACGGAAACGATCGCCGTACTTTCCTCCCCCGTTCCATTCAAGTCTGTGCAAAATCACCGATCTTCAAGGGTGGCGCCCAGAGTTTACGTTTCGCCCGGGAAAATCGTCACGATCGAGCCTATATGTACATATACATATATATTCTCGATCCATCAGTCGGCTGTCCCGTCAACATATAGGGTCAACGAGGTAGTAAAAGCTGTCTGGAGGCTTGGACGGTGGTGGTCGGTGGTCGTTTTTCAGTCTTTCATTTTCGTCGTTTGGTCGCAGGGCCGCGCGTCGACCAGCGAATGTCCGAAAGAGAGAGAGAGAGAGAGAGAATGAGGACCGCAGGCTTGATTTCACGCAACCTCTCTATATTGACACAGTCTACAACGAGCAATTCCGATCTGGAATTTCGAGCGACTCTGCTACGGGGGAACCTCGGATGGTTTGATACGTCTGCTGGTGTTCTCACACGTGGACGAAATTATGAATACACGTATCGCAGAGGGCAACGTGATATCGAAAAGAGAAAGAAATAGGTAGGTGTGTGATGAGAGAGAGAGAGAGAGAGATAGGGAGACAACGCGTGTGTATAGAAGGAAGAAAGTAAAATCGAAGCGACAGGAGAGTGAAAAAGAGAGAGAGAGAGAGACAAGTCGAGATAGAATATAAATGCTGTGCACGGCAGTCGCGCAAATCTATTCGCCAGATCCGGCAGCATTGTCGGAATCCACCTCCCGCGGTTATTCCGTGGTATGGGTTTCGGTTAAATGAGAATCTTTTATACATTCCGTGTACAGCATTTCCGTTACCCTTTTTCCCCCCATATTTTAATTAATGGTAGCTTCCCGCGCGAATGCAACGTACGAGAAATGAAATCACGACGACCCACTCGTCGCTACCTTCCTCCTCCACATCCTCCAACTCGCGACGACCCTTTCCCCTCCGGTCTCGCGCCTTTGTGTTCTTCGGTGGCGCTAGTACACGTAGTATATACACATGGAAAAGCAGCCGAATGCAAACGGCTTTCACCTCCTCTCGCTCCTCGACTTTCAGTCTACGCGCGCCGTTCAACCCCCTTCGCCAACCGAAAGCTACCGTTCCCTTTCATCCCGTATACACCGCTTGCCGCTCTCCTCTCTCTCTCTCTCTCTTTCTCTGTGCTTCTTGCCCCTTTTTGTCTCCGCGTCGGCGTTTCCTCCCTTTCGCGGCTCCTTCCTAAAATAACGCGATCTTTCCGTTCCCCTTTACTACGGCCTCGTCGACGCCACACACGCGGTTCTTCCTCTATCACTGGGGCGACGGTATTGGTTACTTTTCCCGCCGCGAATTCCACCACGTTTCACAACGAAATTTCGAACAACCACTAGTAACGTCGTCGTCGCTTGCTTTCACAACCGACGCGATCTCTCTCTTTCTCTCTCTCTCTCTTATTTCGTTTTTGTTTTCCTTTTTCTCCTTTCTTTCCACCCCCGGTTTCTCTCGTGCCCTTTTATCGCGCGTCCCTGTTTCCCCTCTTGCAACATTCTCTCTCTCTTTCTCTCAGTCAGTCGCGTTAAAACGCTTGCAATGTCCAATATTTCTGCGACGATAAATCACAAAGCGTTACGTTACACAGGACCGTTCTCGCGGGGAGGCGCGGATCCACGAAGCGCGCTTTCATTCTCTCGCTCTTTCTCTCTCTCTCCACCCCTCGAAGCCGGAGTCGCGACGCGGAATTCTTCGCGACAGTACGTGCACAACTATGCGGACGCCTGCAACGTGCCGCGAGCCGAACACTGCACACACGGCTCTTATCACGCGTTTTCCCGGGGATATCTGCGTGTCTGCGACTCTTTCACGGATGACTATTAACGAGGTAATTACCGGGAGTTGGTAAGCCAACGGGGACTCTCTTCGAATGGGTTAATATCGCTGCGGTGATTGTGTCCCTTGTGTGTTCGGTGGTTGATTGATTTTTGTTGAGATTGCTCGGTGGAGGGATAAAGGTAAGTGTCTTATGGTTGTATGGTAGAAGGAAACTTTGTAGAAATTGTAATTCAAGTGACGCTAAGAATGAAACTGTTTCTTCATTTCGGCAATAGAATGGTCGTAGGGGTTGGAAAGCATGTGAAAAATTAGTGTTTTTTGTTGGATGACAATTTAGATGGTAGTCCATAGTGATTGGAAGTATTAAGTAAGTTTGTTGCATGTTTTAACTCGATGAAACAGCTTGGTTTGTTAATTTCGTATTGAATTAACAATTGCATGGAGTAGATTAGTTAGAAATTGTTTGGAATTTTTATTTCACGTTTGAAAATTAACGTTCTTTTTGTGTGAATTACCGATGGAACTGTCAGGCCACCACGGAAATGAAGGAAAGGACTTCAACGTCGGGAGAAACGAAGAAATGCAATTATTTGTGAGAATATCAATTACTTATTGCAAGACAAGTGTGCAAAATGTATTTTACAAAAGATTACAATGTACCAGAGTTGCATTACAGCATTTTACCGTCTCTACATCCACATTCTTTTGCGAAACACTCGTTCTTTAAATAATATTCCACTGAAAAATTGAATAAACTAAGCCCGGATAGTGATAGGAATGCGTGAAAAAAGGAAGGATCGTAAAAATCGCGAAATTCGAGCGAAAAGCTTGGAGATTTGCGCGAAAATAGCATAGGAACACCGAAAAATTTCGAATTTCTGAGAAATGGTTGATCTACACTACTTAATTACTGCGAAAATTTTCCGAGCCTGTGAGAAATCATTGACTTGCACCACTTACCGATTTTCACAAAATTCGAGCGCGACTCAGATATGGTTGACTTTACTACTAACAAATTTCGATGTCTGACTTATGGTTGACTCGCAGACAATCTCAGAAAACTGAAAAACGGTCGAAAATCAGGTAGGTCAACCATAAGTCAGACATCGAAACTTGTTTTCTGAGATATGCTTGACTTTGCTACTAACACATTTCGATTTTTGCAAGTAATGCAAGTCAACCACTTCTCGAACCTTCGAAAAATATACGGAATTAGCAAGTATATAGTATAAATTACGGTGGATGTTCGAAAGTTGCAGTGTTTGTAGGGTCGTAGGAAGGTAAAGGGCATCTAGACAGCGTTAAACTAAATAAATTACGATATAATTTAACGCTCACGCGACTATAAGTAGTACAACCGAATCGCATCAGTATTCCAAAAAATTACAATCGCTACACACTCGCGCCATAATTTCTCCGCGCTCTACCCCCCTCGAAAAGCACAAACAACGTTGAACGTTAAAAGTGTGCATCGATTTCTTCCGTAAAAATAGATTCTCTTATTACATCTTCAAACACATTATTCGGTACAAAAGTAAACGCTTAAATTGGAGAACAGGCCGGCGTTTTAAACGGGCAAGCTTCGCCGGCGGGCGAATTTCAACAGTTGCGATCGGCGGGG
>NW_017100281.1:2025944-2033730 GCF_001263275.1 Habropoda laboriosa | reverse complement strand
ATGAGCAAGATTGGCTGAAATTTATTCGATTCTTGCCGGCTCGCTGCACACAGATTTTATTCTCGTTTTTGTTCACGTCGAATAACTTTGTTCCCGATCCCGCGATTCCGATTGGCTCGACTATGAATAATTCCCCTCTGCTCGCATGAAAATCTTGCAGGTTGCCTCTCCGCAACGTATCCTATCCTATATCCCACTCTGCACGTTTCTGTTTCGTTACAGCGAAAAAAATCAACCGACCGGTATCGTTTTAATGCATGCATAAACGTTTAACGACAACTCCTGCGAAAAAAAAGAAAAAGAAGGAAGAAAACGAGGAAGGAGGGAAAATTATCCGCGCGAATGCAGAATTGAAATGGCGCGCGGTTATCGAGGCGGACACAAGGTAGGATGTTAGCTTGAAAGTCAGCATGTGAATAAAAGGCACCCTCGTTAGCGCGGGGTAATCTTCAATTGAACGCCGATTCGTTTCGAATGTGCAATGCAAAACGAGAAATAAACGCGACATATGTCTGTCTGTGCGTGTATGTGTGTGTGCACGTAAGAGCACAGGTCTTTAGTTATTTTGTGTCCCATGTTACATTATTTAGGTTTCATGTTTACGCTGCGTTGAAGGGGCTGTACTCGGATCGCAGCGATGGATTCCGCTACTTTCTTCTTTTTTTCTTCTTTTTCATTCAAGACGGATCGCGTACATTCGAAGAAATTAGCGACGTTGCGTTTCGATGAAGGGAACGCACGATGAATTTGATGTCGTTCAGCGAATGAGATCGTTTCTCGAGAATTGTAGCGTTAAGAGGGTAGTTTTTTCAAAGTATCTGGATTATTGCTGATTCTTGGTGGAAGGACTTTTCACGGAGCTTGGCTGTGTTCACTTGTATCTCGTCGCTTGCTGGATCTCGCTTTTCATGGATATTGTTGGTTGTTTGCGAGATGGGGTGAAGTAGATCAAATTTGGGATTATCTGGAATTGGCGAATTTGTAAAGTGATTAATTTCACTTTTTGCAATTTTTGCAATGTTAGTGACAAAGCATACGATTGGTGTTTATCTTTTCACGAATAAAATAAATTTGGTAAATTTTGTTTGTTAGAGGTATCTACTCTACTTTCTGCAATTTTTCGGAATTTATGAACGAGCCATTCAGAGGCCAAACCGATTAACTTCACTTTTTCCAATTTTTGCTATGTTAGTGTCGAAGCACGTTTAAATTTAGTAAATTGTAATCTTCATAAATAAATCATAAATAAAATAAATTTAGTAAATTACGTTTTCTGAAATTACTATTCTGATTGTGAGTTACTCAATCCCCAGAACTATTATAGCAAATTTGTAAACTGATTATTAATTTCACTTTTTGCAATTTTTTCAATTCTAAAATTTTCCAAATTCTGTCTCTTAGAGGTACTCACTTTAGACTACTCTACTCCACTTTCTGCAATTTGTCTAATTTTAGTATCAAAACACACGATTAGCGCTCAACTTTTCATAAATAAAACAAATTTCGTAAATTCTATTACAATTATTAGAGTTAGTCACTTTGGCCTGCTCCTATTCTAACTTACCGAATCTCCACGTTTCAAACGAAGCTTCACAACCGAAACCTCGCTGATAACACTAAACTCTCCTACCCAAAATCTATCTGTTTTTCCTCGATAACGAGCCACTTGAAATTCGTTGTGGTAACCGGTGTTTGCCACGATTGCCACGCAGGTGAAAATACCACTCCACCGAAATCCTTCTCCGTGACGTTTCGAAAAGCCGTCCTGGGATCGTCCGTGACGCGGATTTTCTATCGACGCATCGATTGTTCGCACTTCCCGTGGCCGCCGAGGGAGCAATCGCGCAGCGGGCTCCTTGGAACGCGCGGCCCTATCCTTTGATTAATTGCATCGAAGAATGACGAGGCCGGCGTGAATTATAAATCACGACACGGTTAGACGCCGGCTGATCGAAACTCTCCTCTATTTTTCTGCGCCCGCTTATCGCCTGACCTGCATTATTCCTTTCTTTAAGTATCTTATCGCCGGCGAACGATCGGGCATCGTTAATCGGCCCCACCACGCTGCTGCACGAGGTTCGTGTATGTTTTTTTTTCTCTCCTTTATTGCTCCTGGTTAATTTCTATTTTGCCAGGGCGCAACGACAGATTTACGAGGACATGGAAAGTCGGGGGAGAACACTTCGTCTATTTTTCCAACCGCTAAATTGCTCGCTGCGAAACGGCGGAGGAACGAGTTTGTTAACGTTTTCTCTTTGATTTTTCACTTGGTTTTTTTTTTTCTTCTGTTTACGGTGTATTTTCTTCTTATTATCGAGAGTGAATTTCTGCTGTGATACTGGACGAGATAAATGCGGAATAACGAGGGGAGTTTAGTGTTTCGTAGCTGTAACTCTTGGGCTTTTAAGGAAAGAGCGCAGTTTCGCGATTAACTCGTGTTTAATTAATTAAGTACTTTTTGTTCAGTTTGATAGACAATAATTAAGTTGCACTTGTGGAAAATGATTGTTTACCAAACTGAACAAAAAGTACTTTCTTAAGTATTTCATTATTTTCGTTAAACTTTAAACGAAAAATTGTGAGAAATATTATTAAATTATTGTTAAATAAATAGTAATTAAATTTCACCTTTGTCAATGTTTGTCAAAACATTTTATTTAAAGTTGAAAATATCAGTCGTAATATTGACCAAAAATATTTTTCAAATTTATCACAATATTTGATTCAAGGTTCGACAAATTTCTAGCTTTCGTAATTCGCGATTTCCCAGAGAAAGTACGTAGATTTGTCGTCAATACGTCTCGAGCGAAACTCAATTACTTCCGGATTCGTTCTGAAATATGTGGCTAGAAGAATTCCGCGTGATTCCAACGAAAAAAGAATTTCTGGGGGGAAAAAAATGCCGACGGAAACTTGTACGGGCGTAGAACTGGCGGTGCTTTTTGTTCACCGGTCGGCAACTTTAAAATCCTCGAAAAGTTGCCCGATTTCACTTTTGAAACCACGGCACGGCAACAATTTTGAGGAAAAAACTTCGCTTCGAATCGTAATTCAGCGGCTTTGCGATTAACCGTGGAAAATGCCATGCGGTACGCGCGGTCCAGAAAATGTTCAAAGAGCGACAAAGACCGTATATATATATACATAGATTTCGTACAACCGTAGAATCGACGTTTCCCGTGCCTTTTCCCTCGTTCGAACTTTCCAAACCAACGATATTGCGTGTTTCGCGCTTTGATAGATTTTAATAATACGTGTAACGGGTGTGAATTACGATGTGGCGAGACCACGGACAATTCACCACCGAAAAATCAAACTTCCGCGCACACTTTAGCCAACGTTGCGAAAGTTTCAAACAGCAATTTACCATTGAATCTCTCTACCTCTTCTCCCTCTTTCCTCCATTTTGCAGAGAAATTACGGTTGATTTCGTGAAAAATCACACGATTTTCGATAGTTCCCGGGGAAAGTTTTAGCAAGTAGATTCACAGCCCTGAAATGAACTTCTTGTGCAATATTTTTTTTTGCTCCTTCTCGGTCTCGTACATCCGCCATTCTCAGCACAGTGTATAGAAGTTGTAAGTTACATTGTGGATAATACATTTTTATTTACGAATCAAAAGAATCTTTTATTTCAGACGTTCCGATTTTTGCCTATAATAGCAGAAGAAGTTTGGCAATATCTCCTCCATTTTGTAACGTTTTCACTTTTTAAAAATTCGAGAGGGAAGATGAAAGTTGCATTTATATCCTCTGGAAAAATTGAAATTTTTCGTTCAGTACTTATTTATGAAAAAAATTCCCAATGTTTCACTTTCTGTACACTCTTGATAATTGTAAATCAAACTCATTTCTTCGCTTTCAGGCTACAATTATCAATAAAAAATATGCCTCCGTTGTCGACCAGCGATTGATATTCTAGCAGAAGAAATTTCGCAATAACTCCATCATTTTGTAACGTTTTCACTTTTTAAAAATTCGAGAGGGAAGGTGAAAGTTGCATTTATATCCTCTGAAAAAATTGAAATTTTTCGTTCAGTACTTATTTATGAAAAAAATTTCCAAAATTTCGCTTTCTGTACGCTCTTAATAATTCTAAATCAAGTCCATTCCTTGGCCTTAAAGCTGGAATTATCAATAGAGAATCCAGCAATTAATGTTCCAGCAGAAGAAATTTCACAATAACTCCTCCACTTTGTAACCTGTCCACTTTTCAAAAATTGGAGAAGGAAGCTAAAGCATTTACATCCTCTCTAAAAAAAATTAAAACCTTTCGTTCGGTACTTATTTATGAAAAAAATTCCCAAACTTTCGCTCTCTGTACGCTCTTAACAATTGTAAATCAAGTCCATTTCTTGGCCTTAAAACTGCAATTCTGAATAAATAATACTCCTCCATCCCTGTTGTTTAAAGTAACCCTAAATATACGCATACACTACTTTTTTCTCAGCACACAACCTATCCACCTATCCAGAAAAGTTTCAGCCACGGTGTCTAAAGCAAATGGCGATGACCACGCCCTATCTAGCGACGTTCTCTCGTGATTTCATCTGCGATGACGTGCTATTTTTTAGCTCGTCCCTCTGGCTCGGGCATAACGTTCGCATATATCCTGACCGGTTTAACCATAAAACGTAAAACGAATACCGTGTCGCAGGCCAGTGATCGTCAACCATTCACGGCCCTGTTCGTAAATAAATAACAAGTCCGAGGTGGGTATAGAACAACGGTAGAGACTTCCTTTCGAGGTGCAATGCCGGCGGAATTGCTGTTCCCGCTTTAATGCGGGAAACGTTAGCGACGCTCGATCGCTTCCCGATCGAAATAACCGCGAACCACGCGCGGAACAATCACACATTAATCAGCCTGTTAATTACTCCCGCGCGCGCAAATATCGCGGAGAATCGTTGCGTGTACACCGTGGATAGCTCTCGCGACACATTCGGGATAGACGAAGGTAGAGAAAATTCGAAACGCACCTGGCGGAAGCACGTGAGGTTTGGATCGCGCACGCATTTCGCCTGGGATGCATTAGGATTGTGAGTTATGGACGTTCGAGTTGGCTGTGAATGAATTAAAATTCGTTGAAATTGGTATTTTGCGATCGTTTTATTGGAAGTATTGCTAAATGCTCGCTAATTATTTGCTAAATTTGGAGAAGGAAATTTCGATCCTGAGGAAAATGAGAAAGGAACAAAGTTTTTGGCACAGTGAAATTAAAAGGAAAAGAAGAAAGATTCTGGCACACTGAAATTTTCAAGAAGAACAAAGTTTCTGGCACTGAAATTTTCAAAATGGAACAAGTTTTTGGCACAATGAAATTTTCAAATTTCTAGAACAAAATGGTATACATATTTTCCAGAATAAAGAAATTAAAAATCTATTCGAATTTCCTGGACAACCCGAAAGATAACACAATGCAAACCAATTCTTGCCAAAATGTTGAAATGGAAACTTCGATCTCAAAGAAAATGATGGAATTTTGCAAAATTATATTAAGTACAATGTGGTGCAGTACAAATCATATAGAATAAAGAAGTATGGAGAGTTTACTTATCCACTCGAAAATCTGTCCAAATTCTGCGTTAAATCCAACAGCTACCAATTGCAAACCAATTCTCCTTATCTCGACTCCAACAAGCGATGAAAATTGAACCCACACTTCTCATTCGAAACACAAATGCCCATTATGATATGCAGATAGGAGCTCAACCGATCTCATCCTTCTCCCATAATCACCTTTCAAAAGAAACCCTCGATTTTCAGCTCGATAAACCACAAAACGCTCTACGTATTCTTACCCTCCTGCGTGTATAACGAGCGGAATTACCGGTGAAAATCGTACAGAAAATGTGGTATTAAAGTGGTACACAGGTAATCCTATCAGCCTACAAAAAAAAACTCTGCTTGTCTAAACCAACTTTCAAAACGTGACTCCCTTTGAAATCGATCCGTAATCGCTTCCAAACAGACAACCATGTTCAATACCGATTCTCCACCGGCGGATGCGAGCGAGAATTATAAAACAGCCCGGGTCTTTTCAACCAGCGTAATTTCCATTACGCAACCCCCGTATGGGTGTGTTGGAAGTTCCAGAGAATGGGTCGGCTGCGGCGCGAGGAGGGAACGGTGTGCGGTTTCTGGCGGAAGCCAACGCCACCGCCGAGCGCGTACCAACCCTTTCCACGATGCCTGTAAATTCATAAGCGTCGGAACATTTTCCGGCGAAGCGCGATTTTCTCTGTCGGACCAGACGTAGGCCGGCTAGAGGTTCCTGGCCGGAGCCTGCTCTTTCCTTCCCTGCGGAACGTGATTTTCCGATCGCTTTCGAACGGAGCTAGCGAAGGGTGCACGTTTCGAAGGAAGAAGCTCGCGATGTGAGGGCGAAGGGCTCGAGTCGCCGCCGGCGCGAGAGAGAAATGGAGGATAAAGGGAAAAAAGCCATCGTTCACCATCGATTTCTCGAGGTGAGTGACGGTGGCGCGGAGTAAACTCCCTGCTATAATTGAGTTCGACGTGGATAGAAGAGTGGTCATGTCACGATGCAACGAGCACGTCTACGCGTACACCTGCTCTTTCCTCTTCGTTGAGGGAGCGTGTGTACCTGGAATGTTGCTGTAGAGGGTATTATGCGATTTTAGCTTTAACCGTGGAGTTACACCACCTGGGTGATATTTGTTTGTTAATAGCAACCGTGTGGGCACTTTAGGTATCTTACCGTAGCCGGCTGTGAAATAAAGATCGTGTTTTTGCGAAAGGAATGGGTACAGATGATCGGCAATTTAGTAAAAAAATTGCATGTCAATATTTTCAACTAAATTTTGATGGTTAGTGTTAAAAGAGTGTGTTGTAAGAATAAATTTGATATACTAGTTTATTTAATATCTACTAGAAAAATTGGCTGGGTCGAAATGGACCCATTAGTGACTTTCGAAAAATTAATTTCTATGTAACTAAAACTTTTATGAGTAGAATTTTTGAAGTACCTTCAATTTGAGTAGCTTCAATTGATAGCGGGCGGTACACTATTTCCCTAAAAGAAATTTATATAACATAAATATCCACAATATAGTGATTTAACAAATAAAATTACCAAAGTAGTCTGAGATATTACACGTCTGTGGTAACGTTTCAAAGATAGATGACTGTAGTTGAGGGTGGAATCATGTAATATTTATGTAACAGTCTGTACGAACATAATGGGTGTCTTAATACTTCCGAACGGCAGCGTATATTTGTTTGTTAAGGTTCTCCATAATATTTTATAAAAAGATAGTATATTTGTAACAGTAGGTAAATCCCATAAGTTCGTGCCGGAAGCGAAAGATATTTTAATGAAAATCCAAGGAAATTCTGTAGCGACGACATAATGGTCTTACCAAAGAAAAATAGGAAAATGTGAGAAGGAGAAGCTGCTTACGTTTTTTTTAAATCAAATTTAAAGATTTGTTAGAAATATTAATATAAATTGTAAAATTCGAATTTATGTAATGACCTAATATTACATAAAAAGTTAAGCTTCTTTTATGGAAATAATTTACCACCTGCTGTCCATTGAAAACAGAGCTTCAAAAATTGCGATAGTGCAATAAAAATTCAGACTCGTCTCAGAGACTAGTGGTTCATACTTAAAGGGTTAAATTACATTCCTTCGTCAGATTTAGTAGCGCATATCAGCAGAAACGTACGTGTATGTACTCGTTATATTACGAAATTTCAGGCAGAATATTTTTGTAATAGCTGTTTAGGCTCGCTTCATATACGGCGAGTGTTCTAATACCTACGT
>NW_017100281.1:2015523-2025917 GCF_001263275.1 Habropoda laboriosa | reverse complement strand
AATTCTAGGGGATGAGCAGACGGTTCACGTAGCACACTCTTTTTATCGACGATTTCGCCACTCGTCTCGTGACAGTTTAATTAATTACTTTTAATGAGCGCAGATTCGCTTGATCTAACGCGCGTGTACACCCGGTCGCTGGTGCAACGACGACGCGTAATTGAATGTTGACGCGACGACATCGACCGTCTGATGTTTTCTTCAAGGGGTTGCTGGATTAAATAAATTTCAAGTTATTCCGTCGCTTCGTATCCACCAATACTAATGGCGTTTACTTTTAATTGCTCACCGTCGTTTTCCATTGATTTCGGGTGCTCCTCGTGTCATTCAATTTTCAATTAATTATCAATTTACGCGGTTGCGTGAAAATGTATTACTCAAGAAATTAAAAATTGCTTGAGAAATTAGGGAAAAATTGAATTTTCAACAATTTTCGACCTACCCAATTGACTTGACAATATATTACTTAAGAAATTGGGTAAAAATTGAATTTTCAAAGAATTTTTACTGGTTCAATTGACTTGAAAATGTATTATTTAAGAAATTAGGTAAAAATTGAATTTTCAAAAAATTGTTGCTTGTCCAATTCGCTTGAAAATATATTATCTACTTAAGAAATTAGGTAAGAATTGCATTTTCAAAAGGTTTTTACTCGACCAATTGACTTGAAAATGTATTACTTAAGAAATTGGGTAAAAATTGAATTTTCAAAGAATTTTTACTGGTTCAATTGACTTGAAAATGTATTATTTAAGAAATTAGGTAAAAATTGAATTTTCAAAAAATTGTTGCTTGTCCAATTCGCTTGAAAATATATTATCTACTTAAGAAATTAGGTAAGAATTGCATTTTCAAAAGGTTTTTACTCGACCAATTGACTTGAAAATGTATTACTTAAGAAAGTAGGTAAGAGTTGCATTTTGAAAAAATTTGTACTTCTCCAATTGACTCGAAATTTTCCACACAAATTTTATACAATACATCCCTTCGGTACTCTTCGTTTGGAAAATGAAAATAGAACGCCCAGCACTTCGGTGCTCGAGCGAAAAAATTGAGATAGCGTCAGGGACGAGAATTGAATTGTAAAAATTGAAACGGTTATTAGGCGATACTTGGACATGCGATTCGATCAAGAGATTTATTTACCGACTCGCGTATATGTGAATAGAGGAGCACGAGTATGCAGTTTGAATGAGCAATATCATGAAAGTCAATGGTGATCACGCTCCATTTACAAAAACGAGACCTTTTTTCAAACGATAGCTACACTCCGCTATTTGCTGTTAAGGGGAATTACCCCAAGAATTGTGTAGAGAGGGTGAACGTAGTGTGCTCGAATTTTCAATTAAAATTCGAACCAATACTTGACAATAGCATCGATAAATTTGTGCAAATGTTTAAATATTTGTTTGCACATTTTCTGAAGGGGTCTCTAAGTGGAATGCGTGAAATCTGATTGCACGTAAATGATTCTCACGTATTTCATCAGGCGTGAATTTTATTTAACGAAGAGTATCATTTCTGAGATTTTTACAAAATATTGAAAAATATGGAAAAACAATTTCTTAAACGCACCTAACTCGTTACGAAGAAAATTGTCTAAAAATGTAACAATTTATACGCTACTCCGTTTGAAAAAGAGGGGCAAAGAGGGTGTCATTGCTCTCTGGGGGTGTTGTGGTAACGCCAGCATCATTTTTCGTGAACGGACCCAAGAGTAAATTCTAAAATACCAAAAACAAAATTTTTCACTTCTAATATTATACTTTTGGCTACATAAATTCTTTCAAATTTTTCACTGACTGTACCATATAGAATATCTCATTAACCTGTTCTATTTACTTTTGGTGACACAAAAATGAGTCTGCAGACTCAATAGTATGATTATTAGTCCTGGAATAAGTTTCTAAAAAAATCTTCATACACGTTGCTCCGTTTTCAAGAGGATAAAAAGAATTCCTATTTACCTTGTGGATCTGTAGGATAAAATATTTCTAATATAGGTTTGACATCTGGCGAAAATTGTCCTTGCGGCATATTCGAGAGACGAAAATGCTCAATTTTTATCCGGAATATTTTCTCACAGTTTCAATAATACGAACGAAATCACAGCACTATTCTACCTTGCTACGAAAAGAGTCGAACACGTTTAAAATAATTCACATTAACTCTTCCGAAATCAGTGTCGAAGCGAACCTAAATCCCAAACAACAATAATTCCCAAATCTAAAAATTCACCAATCGAATTCAAATTAAATTCCCAAGCGAAATTCATCCTTCCCAAGAATTCCAGCATCGAAGCTGCGCACTGAAATTAGCCGCGGCCTCTAAACAATCGACCATTCATCGCTTATGATTCGAAGTTTGATCGGGGAAATTTGATTATTGGTAGTGCTGGATCATCGAGCTTGTTTCGAAAGCAAGCGTTCGCTGCCGGAATGCAATTAAAACACGTTTCCTCGAAGCGTGCACGCGGCGGCGCATTCGAGATCCACAGGGGGAAAAAAATGGATAGATCTCATTTCAGACGTGGATTTCGGTTCTCGCCAATCGGTTCGGTCTGGTATCGCGTCGATTGTTCCACGATCAGCCTATCGGATTTTCCATTGACTTTGTTTCCTGACGTTCCACCTCGGCTACGTAGCTGAGGCCACAATTTTTTGGCTTTTACGCGGTTATTTACGGCACCGGTCCGCGTGTATTCACTTGGTCGGCTGCAATCAGCAGAACAACCAGAGCACCCGGTTGCTTTCGCTGGTAAAATCGAGGGAGGAAGCTCACGTTCGATTTTTCTACATTTGTCCCGGGATCGCGGCCGTTAATTTTGTATCTTTTAATTCCCACCCCCTTTCGCCGTTCCACGAAGATATATAGGTATTCTGATGGCGCGTTCGAGGCCGCCGCGATCTCCATAGATCTTGGGGCAGGATTCGTACGTTCCTCCTCCACCCCCCGGGACGTTTCACACACGATCGATTGTTACCATTTTTCAAAGCTACCGGCTGGTTGCCGCCTCGCGTCCCATTTCTGCTCGACGACGTGTCACACGTCCGCACGCGAAATTTTCGTTGCGCCGTTTAATTGCGCCGTACCATGTGAACGGAATTTCTTTCACAACTAAACAATGGCCGATTGACGAGTAGAGTACCGAGAGAATCTATGCCGCCGAGTATTGGTAACTTTTCCAGCCGGTGAAATGCTCGCGAAATGCTTCATCGGTGACGGATTCTGGATGGAAATCGTTGGGTGGAGACGTTTGTGTAACGATGTTGCTGTTGAACCTTGTCTCTTTTTTCAGTTGCAGTGGTTAAGTGTGAAAAATTTGGTCTCTGTATTCAGGAAAAGTTTTTATCTTCGAGATTTGTGTGAGATGTGGACTTTTTTTTTGGAAATTTTGCTTTTGAAATTAAATTGAGCGAAAGATTCTTATGAAGGAAAACGTGAATAGAGAAACTGTTAGAAGATCTAAATATTAAGTATAAAAAATATTCTTACATCGGTATATTTAAGAGAGAAAGTTGCAATTTTAATGATAGTCGTGTGTTCGAGACAAATTTTTATCTTCGAAATTTAAGTAAGATGTGGACTTTTTTGGAAATTTTGCTTTTGAAATTAAATTGAGCGAAAGATTGAAGGAAAAGAATGAAGGAAAACGTGAATAGAGAAACTGTTAGAAGATCTATATGTTAAGTGTAAAAAATATACTTTCTACGTAGGTACATTTAAGACAGGAAGTTGCAATATTAATGATAGTCGTATATAGTGTACATAGTTGGGAAGTGTGATATGTCAATTTTACTCGTATCATTTTCATATGAAGATTAATTGAATCGCAAGGAAACGAGATGAATAAAACGTGCAAGTTAATCGTACACTCTATTTATGAAATCTAAATTAGATTCGGAGATGTTAATAAAATTCAATCAGCTGATAACTGTTCTCATTTTTCTAACATATCGCATCTAATCTTCTTATGCAAATTTTTAATAAAATGTAAATCAGAGGCGTATAAATACAAGGGACTAATATGAATATGGAAAGTACCTTTTTAATATCTTGGGAATTCCGTACTTCTGTTATCAATTGTTTAATCTCCTGTCCAATCAACAGGATAACTATAATCTTCCTCGAGTCGAGATAATTTCTCGAGAAGTTGCTGTTAGAACGAGCTTGTATTAATAGATTAAAAAAATGCTGTTCGAAGAAGTTTAAAATTTTCTTTATCGAAATAAAGTAGAAATTTTTGCTCGTCTTTCTATCCGAAATATCTTTGCACATTTCAGTTTCTTATGTTTGATATCAAGTAACACGAGCATTTATTGAATCCTCAAGTGTAATACAAAATATCTTATCACGAATGTTATAATTTACTAACAATAAGTAGCAATGATAACAATTTATGCTCCTCTTATTTTATAAATTTTAATAAAAAGCTATTTTTTATACTGACTTCAAATTTTTATAATTTCCAACAATTACAAGCTCGAAGAATTAAAAAATTTCATAAAAATACACATTGCACAGTCTGAAATTATTACCTCAATTTGCACTCTTATCAAAAATTTCTTAAAGTAACAAATTTGTAAAATTTATGCTTCAAAAATGAGCTTGTTTGCTCAAATTAATGCAACGTTCGCGGTTCAGAACCTTACTTTCACAGTGATTAGCTCATATATACATTACACCTCACAATTTTAATCGCGAAATGCAAAAGTGTCATTTGAATTCATGTCCAAGCTTATGAATCTCCCCTAATTCATATTTTCCCAGAATTATCTTCAATCTCACCGCATTTTAACCGACGCAACGAAACTTTCCGAAGTATCAATGTATGTCTTCGACTCAGAATAGAATTACCCAGCGTAAACTGTGCGCAAATTCTTAATCAAAGAACCGCGAGAAGAGCATCGCCGGTAACGTACAATCTTGAACCGTGTTACAGGGCCGTTATGGCAACATCTTTACCCCGTTGCAAACACAAATTTACCGTCGCATTTAACCGTTTACCGACAATTTTAGCCGCCGTTGTTCCATTCTACTCTACATTGAAACAACGCGCCGACACCGTTAATTCCACCAACTTGAACGCGCGCGCGGTTATTACAAGATAACAGTAGGGCAAGTTTATCGCGGCTGCCAATAATCCCCGCTCATTTCCATTTAAAGTAAGCGTTCGGTAAACAATCCTCTGTCTCTTTCCTTCCTATTTCACCGCATGATGGATCACGCTGATTTTCACGGGTCCATCGTTCCCGCGCGCCTCCTAACTATAATAAATCCCGCGCATGTATCCACCCTACCTACCGGACAGTATACTCGGTTTAATTATTTCATAGCCAGGAACGACTACCGAAGACAGCTGAGTAAATACTAACACGGCTAGCTCGGACCACGCGCTCGTCGACGTGACTGCATTTAGAGCCGGTGCACTCGGCTTTAAGCTGCGATCATCGAGCGTACCGGCCGGGCCGGGCTTATGCGAGCGTTGTAAACGTTCGCTTTACTACGCTCCCGCGCTTAGCCTACCTTTTAGCCCGTTGCACGCGCAACCAGCGAACGGATGTGAGTAAAAGGAGAGAGAGAATGCGTGGTTTACAAAGTGTTCTTTCTTTATCCTTCGAGTCGTGAAAGTGCACTTTCTGTTTGGTTCCATAGACAAGTTGGGCAGTTAAGTACCGTAAAGCAATAGATTAGCTTGACCTAAGGTTGAAATTTCTGTGTCGCGAAGGAGATAGCTGTCAGGGTAAGAACACTGGTCCTACTCTATCATTCTTCTTCATTTTTTCTATTTTCAATATTACTGCTTTAATATTCTTTTTTCAATTTTTACTGCTTCACTCTATCTAGTTAATCAATATTTCACACCACAGCTAAAAAACGAGAGAATTCCTGTAACATCGAAGTTTTTCCAACGTTCCCAAATTTTTGTTTCTCCTTGCATAAATTTCACCAATATCTAATCAACTGTTCCTAATTTTGACTGCTCCTCTCAATCCAGTTAATCAATATTTCGCACCACAGATAAAAAACGAGAGAATTCTTGTATCATCAAAGTTTCTCCAGCATCTCTCCAGTTTACGAAGTTTCCAATTTTCAATTTCTCCCTTCACAATTTTCTCCAAAAATCGCCCATTCCTAATTCTCTATCTTTTGTTTTCTCTTACATCGTCTCTTTCCCCAATCAAACGCCCTCTTTCAAAAATTTGCCACAGAGTGTCTCGATACTGCAAAATACTGCAACTCGAGGAATTATCACAGCAGAACTAAGTCACTAGATACCTTTAAATTAAAATTATTCACTATCGAAGATCCAACAAGTCACAGCCACTGCCGACAAGATAACAACCGAACTGATAAGAATTTCTCAAGCAAAGCATCGTAAACGCGAATCTCGGTAATACGCGAAGCGTAAACGAGGAGTAAAGCAAGCCGCGATAGATCCCAACGGGGGTGAATGCATAATTTTTCATAGGGAAACTAATCGCGGTGAACCATGGGGATGGCCTGAAGCAAGAGTGATCTCTGATCTCCGGACGGAGGAACCGGAAGTTGCGTCAAGTTTGCACGCATGGCTCTATAAAGTTTCGGAAACCACCGAGCCACCGGATGGACCTACGGTTTTCCAAGGGAAATACCACGAAGAGATGCTTCGAGCTTCGTCTAAGATCCAGCCACCACGAGAAGCACGACGTATTTATTTCTGGAATCTTGGAATCCACTTGCTCTCAAGATACCACTGCTGTCTTCTCGTATTCCTGAGCTAAGCAACGAATAGTCCAGGCCGTTCGGATATAATTTTTATGCTCGATTCGTGATGCTACGTCTTCCTGTCGACCCCCTGTCACCGACCCTTTGTCTCCGTCCTCTCCTTCAATCCTGGAAACATGGTCCATCGTTTACCAGACGACAACGACGCATGGAAGCTCTGGAACTACCTTGCTGCTGGGCGAATGCGTCTGACTTCTTCGCTCGTCTCTCTAGCTCGACCTCTTCCACTTTCAAATACCTCGACTCGCCTGCCATCACGTTTCACTCCGCTCCAATCCACAAAATTCTACTACGGGAGAAGACGTTGCATACTCATTCAAGCAAATATAACCAAGAACGCAAGAAGCGCACAGAGCACCGTCGATGCTTCACGTAAATCTTACGAACGGATCGAATTCACGTCGACTGATACAATGTTTGCGTCTACACCCGATGTGGCATCAAGCTCGCGGTTAGATTCTTGCTGAGGAAAGGCTGACGCGATCCTTTGAATTAATGCGCCGAGACGCGATCGAGCTTCATTTTCTTCTTTTTATGTGTTTTTTACCTCATTTTTTCTTTTTTTCTGAAGCAACTGGTTAAGGTGTGTTTTGTCAGGTTAGAATAAAATTTTGGTTGATTTTTGGGGGGATTTTGATGAGAGGAGCAGGAATAATAGTGAAGAATAAAGGAGGATGATTAGATATTCAGTTTTATGTGCTTCCATTTATCTGTATTTTTGCGCCATTGAAAGTGGCTCGCCTAAATTTCTAACCAGGTTTACTTCGAAGGAAAGGTCAGATTAAAAATGGAGAGGTGAAAGCTTAAAGGAGTTTACGGGGCTGTTAGAATTTCAGGCAAAAAATTCGGTGGGTGAGGCGTCAAAGATATTTCGAAGTCAGTTTAATCTTCTAAAGGGAACATTTCTATATCCCTTTGTAGTACGTGAAGGGCATACTGGTTCTTCTTTAATATTATAGTAGTGAAATTACTTAAAATACAATTTGTTCGTACAATGCAAAAATAAATTCACTCTTAGTTGAAAAAGAATATTATTTTATAACGATTTTGCTTATTGTTCATTTTGAACATATTTCAAATACTTCACTCAATAAAAGAAATATTCCGATGTCAAAAAATCGATTGTTAACATCCACCAACGAAAATGTATCAAATTTTAGCTAATTTAATTCCTAGTCGAAAAAGAATACTACTTTGTAACGATTTTGCTTATTGTTCATTTTGAACATATTTCAAATACTTCACTCAATGAAAGAAACATTTCAATGAGAAATATTCCGATGTCAAAAAATCGATTGTTAACATCCACCAACAAAAATGTGTCAAATTTTGGCTAATTTAATTCCTAGTCGAAAAAGAATATTACTTTATAACAATTTCGCTTATTGTTCATTTTGAACATATTTCAAATACTTCACTCAATAAAAGAAATATTCCGATGTCAAAAAATCGATTGTTAACATCCACCAACGAAAATGTATCAAATTTTAGCTAATTTAATTCCTAGTCGAAAAAGAATACTACTTTGTAACGATTTTGCTTATTGTTCATTCTGAACATATTTCAAATACTTCACTCAGAAAGATAAAACCCAAAAAAAAGAAATATTCCAATGACAGAAAATCGATTTTTAACAACCTACCAACAAAAGTGTGTCAAATTTTAGATAATTTCGTTCCTAGTCGAAAAAGAATATTACTTTATAACAATTTCGCTTATTGTTCATTTTGAACATATTTCAAATACTTCACTCAATAAAAGAAATATTCCGATGCCAAAAAATCGATTGTTAACATCCACCAACAAAAATGTATCGAATTTTAGCTGACTTAATTCCTAGTCGAAGAAAATTACTTTAAAAAATTTACAAATAAATAGAAAATAAAACTGTAAACATTCGAATAACGAAAAATCCACATTTAAAGCACAACAGCACCTTGTGTCAACATAATTCACACTATTCTTCCTATTTCTCACGAACCTTCCGTTCTCATAATTTCTGCTAAGAATGATGCCAATTGCCATTCGCAATTTCATTCCCTCCTCCGAACAGCGTTTCAATATTTGTCCCGCCTCCAGCCAATTTTACCCCGTTCACCCATCGAATTACCTCCAGTTTACGAAATTTTCAATACATCCCGATCGATGCGCCGACAGTTTTATTCGCTGTTCCGCTCGACTCGATACAAATTAAATTTCAATACCCCCGGAAGAAGTACCTACCAGCTTGCTTCGTTCCTCTCGACGCGCAACGTCTACTTAACTCAGCCATATCTTTCCACCAGAGTATGTACTGCTTACTTATTATTTCCAACGTAGGTACAGGCTCGAAGTAGGTGCGGCAAACATACCTACTTTATTTGATTCACGTTGTGTATGTATAACGCGGTGTGTTGTACGTTCTCGATCGAGAGAAGATCGACGCATGCAGCGGCAACCATAGGCCGGAGGGAAAAGTTTTTCCTCGCGCTATACGGTTTCTTTTCATATTAAACTTTTTCCACTCGGTTCCACCGCCTCCGTGTGCTCCTTCCTCGACCATAGATATCTATTACAGTACACGATGAGAAATATTCGAGAAGTCGACGTGACATAAGCGCGCATCCGCGCTCTTCTCGAGTTCTTGCTCGTACGCGCCTACGTTATCGCTCGCTACGTATTTGCTCATCCGTTGCAGGAAGCGGGTATTGGTGTTACAATAGGCGAACGGGAATTGTAAGAATTTTTCGGATGATATGGTGGAAAATTTAACGATATTGTGTTTGCTGATAGACAGTTTAGTGTTAGAGCGTGTAAATGAGAGATTGGGCCTTGTTTGGGTTTGTTTTGGGCTCTGCGATGAGATGGGAGGATGTTTTCTGTTAGAAAAGTGAAGATTGGTTTTGGCAATTTTTGAGAGTAACTTAGGAAGACTTAATACGTGCACTTTTTGTGATAAAATAATGAAAATTGTGTTGAAGTGTGGTAACAGACGTTTCTTCAAACTTTTTGTCGTTCAGTCGACGTCACTTTGTAAAAATAGTGCGCACGGTCGTCATTATTTCAGAAATATTTGTCAGTCAAAGGCGATGTGCTCACTTTTTATGAGGAAAAGAATGAGAATTGCGATGAAGTGTGATAACAGACGTTATTTCAAACATTTTGCCGTTTAGTTGACGTGATTTTGTAAAAACGGTGTGGATGATTCTCATTTTTTCAATAATATTTGATAGTCAAAGATAGATATCCGCACTTTTTATGAAAATTGCGATGAAGTGTGATAACAGTCATTTCTTTGAAATTAAAAAATATTATTAGTCAAAGAATTCACGCGCTTCTCTAAAATTTCATAAAACTACTACCTCACAGAATTTTCACACTCAAATTTTTCCTCGAATACACACAAAACCGCAATTACATTATAATTATTTACCTTACGAAGCAAAGAAACTCCAGGAACCTACTTTTATCTTGCGAACAACCGCTATTGTAATTCGTCCACTAATATTTATACTACAAAAACAGTTTCCGAATATCAGCTCGAATGTAAAATTCCTCCACCGCGAGCAAATAGAAAAAGTTTTTCACCTTCACTTCAGAATTTCGATGATTTCTCTCGCGATCATCCCCCGCGTTCAATGTTCCAT
>NW_017100281.1:1998448-2015436 GCF_001263275.1 Habropoda laboriosa | reverse complement strand
CAACAGTAAAACCGAACTTTGCGCAGAGAATTGCTCTCGGTCATTCACGTGCACACGCGCTCAGTGAAAACGCAGCGTTCACGCATCCTTAGGAATATCACTTAGCGTGGACAATGAAAAAGACCGGCCGTTCGTTGCGGCATAGAGCAAAGCAATATTTACCGTGCTGGGATGGCAAATATTTGCGGTGAAAAATGCGTCGGTGGATCCCTTCTGGTTGTGTGGCAACGGCGGAAAGGGCGCTTTCATCGTTTACATTGCCGGAATGGCAGCTGAAGTGGTGCCACGGCAAATAACCACGCGAATTATCGTAACGAAGCACATCCCATGCACGATCTTTTCCTCCTTAACAACTGAGGGTGCTTGCATGCGGTTAGGGTGGCTGAAAAGTCGCGGTCACGAATGACGGGGGCGGAGTGATGGATGAAGGGGTGGCGAACGTCGCGAGGGTACGTTGATTTCGTAAAAAATCTGCGATTTATTAACACCGCGCTATTAATGGACTTTTTAAACAGACGTCTCGCCGTGTGTGAAATTGCGTTTTACCTTGAAAATGTGTGGATCGTTGAGAAGAAGATTTTTTTATTATCCTCTTTGTAAATTTTGAATATTTAATATAATATTAAAATTGCATTTAGTACTGTTTATAAATATTTTATTTATAATTGTCCTTTCAATTTTAGGTTGTTTGTATCTCGTCTCGAAAGTGTATAGATCATTGAGGACAAGTGAGATTTTTGAAGATTGTGACATCTTAGAAAATTGTTTTTTTTTTTTGGCGAATTTGGAATATTTAAAAGGAAAACTGAAAAATTGGTCATTTTTTAAGTGTCGTGAAATTTTTGAAATCTTCTTGTTGCAGGACTAAGATATGTACCTCCCTCTATGAAACCTGACGCTTAAAATAATTCACTGTTAATATCACCGTTTACAGAGGGAATAAATGTCAACCACTAAATTTCAGATTACGTATTAAAATTAAATCCTAAATTTCGGATTCCAGATTTCAGTGTAAATGTAAGTAAATGAGTAAGGAAACTATTACCATAATCTAAGTAAACAGGTAAAGAAAATATTACTATAATCCAAGTAAATAAGTAAATTAAAAGTAAAATAAGAAATAAAAATTAGAAAAGTTAAAATTAACAAAAATTAAAAAGGTAAATAAGTGAAATCCTGAGGAATTCAGAATCCCAAAGAAACCGAAAATTAATTAATAGAAAACGCTCCAAATTTTAAGTTTCGCTGTATTGTTCATCCTATCGTTCACGGAACCGTCAATTCTTTCTCCTAACTGGAATTGTATTTACGACGGTACGAGTCGTTCAATCTCGTTATTTGGTCGATGTACTTTGAATTTGGTATTGTTCTGGAACGTGATTAATGGAACGAGTAATTGCGACCGGCTCAATAGGAATAGTGTGCGATCACTGTAAAACGTGCAATTATGCATATTCATCCGATAATTTTGTGTAACGCGGTAATATAGCATTCTTTACGGGCGAACGTTCATTGGTTGTTTATAACGTTCCAGCAGATTAAAATGATTTATAACTAGATCTTGATATTTAGGCGGTTCATTTTGTTTCAGTATTGTACCAGATGAAATACAACGCGATCGTCGTTTAATTACTCCTTTCACATTACGTATTCAACGAAATTTTTTTAATATATGAACCTGTTAAAGAGCTTTCAATTTTTTAGAATTTTCAAACTTTTGTATAGACATTTGAAAAATCACTTTAACATTATTTAATATTATTTATTTATACAGAGGTCTCAAAAATAGATAATGCTTACTTTAGAAATTTTTAGTGGAATTTTCAAACTTTTGTACTGGCACTCGAGAGATAATTAATTTAGAAATTTTGATCTAGAAATTTTAGAGATCAATCAGTAAGATACTCGCCCAGTATATTGAATTTTTGCTTTATGAATAATTTTCAATACCTTCAATTAAACAAAATGAAAGCACGCATTTGTCACGAAGTGAAGAAATTAAGCTATAAAGAACAATCCTCGAATACAGAACGCACAAAAAAAGAGAGAAAGGTGTTAAATTTATAAGGAGTAATAAAGAAGTGGAAGAAGCCACGTTGGAATTGTCGCGAAATGAATTTCACGCAGAGCGTGACGAAAGTGCGCGTTCTATAAATTTCTAATTGAATAAGCTCGTATTTATCGAGCTCTACAGAATTATTGGTTTAATATGAAGTCGTGCTCGAATAGCCGGAAATGAACGAATCGGACAAAGATATCGTAATACGATTATCGCGCAAGGCAAATTTAAAGAGCTAATTTTGTAAAGATACCATCAGGACAATTGCATACGATAAAAGTATTATAATATCAGAATGTTTAACGTTCAATTGTTAAATGCATTTAGTATCAATTTTATCCCACGACTGTCGTCTTATTTAGATTTCGCATATTAAATTTAACCTGCGATAAATAATAAATACACTTCGACTTTGTGACATAAAACGAAGGAAACTTCACTTTCTGTATTCATAGAAATTTACAAAATAATAGAATAAGATGCAAACTATTTACTATATACACCGACGGAAACGTTTTATTCTACATTTGATAAAAATATAATTTTCCAATCTACCTTTCGTTCACCTAAAATAAAAATACTGTAGTATCGGAACCTTCGTACCCAAATAGGAAACCGACAAGGGAGAATAGAGAGGGAGGGTTTTACTAAATTTTCCCTATGCACCAAAACTCATGATCGAAGAACTCACCCAACACGTCAGATGTCCCAGGACAGGAAGCGTAGCATAGCCCCCGTCACATTACAAATATAACGTAGTACTGTACACTCATGTCAATAAGCAAAAATAAATGATAAAAAGGGTAAATGGTGGTTGGCGTAGCGCGCAAAGCCTCGGCTTGCTAAGCCGAAGGTCCCGGGTTCGATTCCCGTTGGGGAGTCCCTCAAGATTTTTCCCTAGGTTCCTACAATACGTTGCACGTATTTTTCACAATATTTCCAACTTACAAAACACTTCCTTTCATTTCCTGCCATCATAAAAATTTCTCTTCAATCTTACTCATCCTTTGGAAGCGTTTAAATTACGTAGAAAAATTTTCTGACACCGTCATACTTGGATAACAAAATTAACCCATCCTGTACACTCTAACAGTCTATTTTACTAATTAAATTTATTTCAAACGTCAGAAGTCTAACAGCAGGTTTACAGGACACGTGATTTTGACGCATTTCCAATTTCACAAAGAAAATTACAGAAACCGTTTACATTTCTCCCGTACCACTTATGTTTATTATAAATTTTCTATAAATATACAATACCACATAGTTTCGTTTATAAGTTAATAGTGTATAATATTGTAGTATCGGGGTCTCTATACCAAAATAAGGAATCGACAAGGGAAAAAAGAGAGGGAGCACTTGGCGTAGTGCGCAAAGCCTCGGCCTGCTAATCCGAAGGTCCCGGGTTCGATTCCCGTTGGGTCCGTCGAAATTTTTTCCGTCGATTCCTACAATATGTGTTGACTTTAAATAAAATAAGTTGTTTTTTAAAGAAAATGTGCGGTTTCGTAGATAATGTCCGTAAATCTAGCGTTAATAATTTCCACCTAAAATTGTGAATGATCGGGGGGGGGAACCTACCGGAATCTGTGAACACCGTCGAATCTGATATGAAAATCCTCGTTCTACCAATTATTTCATTGAAAGTTAGAAGAATCGTGGCTTGCTGCGCACGCACAACATTCTTCCACCCCTGTTCCACCATTGGGGTTCCAATTTTAATAAGCAGCGGCGTGAAAAGTCGCCGGCCTCGCCACGCTATCGACGCGCATATTTAAAATTCCCAATTTAATGAACAGTTTTACATTCATTATAACGCCGCGGCGTTACCGCATCAACATGCCGACATAATTAATGTAACGCGCAAAACGTTTATTACGCTGCTTAATTAGTTCCCTGTCCAATATGCTTTCATTTATCAGTGACACTGTGTCGCGAAGGTAAATTATTAATCAACCGTTGTGTGCAGGCGTCTCTGCGTCGGGCGAATGAAAAACATCAGTCGCTTTTCTAAGTAACCGTGCTAATCTTCGCGCGAAACTTTCTACGATCTTTCGCTCGTTAGCGACGTGCCGTGTCTAATTTACAAGATGCGCCATGAATCATGGGGGGGCCATGCTGCTGTTTCCTGTTGGAAACTTTAATACAACGCGAATTGTACCGTTTTGTTGTATTATTAAGTGTTTTCTTTTCTTTTGGGGGATGGGGGGGTTGCTGGTAGGTTGATTGGATATTTCGCTCACCGCGGGAGATTCGAGCCTTTGGAAGAGGGAGAGAAGTGTCTGAAATGTATATTGAAATTGAGAAATGTGGCGGACTTAAATTTGTGTTTAACCCCTTCGCGAGCGAATTATTTTTTTATATATTCAAATTTTGAATTTTTTATTTATAATTTATTTCTTAATTTCCTATGTTTGTGTACTGAAATTTATCGAGATCTACCGAAGTCTGATGGATTCTATTAAAATTTACTCTAGATTCTGCTGGTATTTATTGAAATTTTTTGGAACTTACGGAAATCTACCGAAATCTAGCGATTTCTACTGAAATTTATAGAGATCCACCGAACTCTGCTGACCTTTATTAAAATTTATTCTGTATATGTTCATTGATAGAGGAGTTTGTTATTTATTTATGGAATATTTCGTTTGTAATGGATATTAATTGAGATCAATTTTTCTTCGAATACTTAAGTGGATCGTATGTGTCACACTGGTCACGAAAGGGTTAAATTAACGACCCACTTCAAGATAAACTGAAATTAACATTTACTTATTGCTGCTTTAAACAGTATTTTATTAATGATTAAAGTTTCAATACTTTTTTATGTTATAATTTAGAAATAATGATTCAAGTCAAAATGTATATAAGATAACACAAATTATGATAAATTAAATGATTTTACTATTACTTTGAAAGAGGAGTTCAAAGTGAATTCAAAATGGCAATCGCTATTAATAGAAAATGACTGAGTATTTCACAAAATCGATTGACAACTGATACATACAAATGATATCATGAACGAGCTATGGAGAGTATGTTCATAATGAAAATCGTACAATGCCTAAACGACAGGATGCTACAGGAAATACTGATTCAATTTTGATTAGAAACGAATTATTAATTTCTAGCTTAATAACATCGTATAGTGCATCCATCGTACTCTTCTAACAATGTCAACATTTAAGAGAACACTCTACACCTCTCGTCGTTATTTATTAACAATTCCCAAACAACTGCACATAATTTTTAAAATACACACACACATGTTCACCAAACACAAATTTATCAAAAGCCATATTTTCCTTTCGCGACGCACTCGTAACAAACGATAGTATAAATTACACGTGAAACTTTCGAATTGATTCAGACAGTAATACATACACTTCATAATAACACCAAACATGCAAAATCTGTAATAACGTACAACATAGGTTCGCGATATTATGAAGGATTGGACGCAAACAAGTATAAATCCACGAGGCACGATGCAGTTATCGCTACAGATTACGTGTTTCCAAATATATAACCGATTCGAAATAAAGGCAGCTTTTAAAATCGGGCGAAATTTTGACAGCAACAATCATCGAAAAAACGTTCTTTTCAATTTCAAACTGAATGTAAAACAGTTTTAAAAAAGGCTTCCCAACGCGATCTCGAACTTTTCCCCATTGTCACTCGAGCTAATCGAATAGCCGGCTTCATACTATTGGTAATCGAGCGTGAATGACAAGGCAAGAATTTCTGAACTATTTGTACAATAGTGATGTCGTTACTGTCCCAAAGAACAACGACGTCCTGGCGTCTACAGTTTCAGAGGCGAGTAAACAAGGAAACACGCGAAAAGGCGTTCTTCTTTCGCGCGTAATTCTGTTACTTCCTTCGACACACGCCGGTACAGTTCTTCACAAAAGGCTCTCTATCGCTCTTGCCTGTTTTCAGATAGAGGCGTTTGCATAAAACAGGGAATGCGCAGGAATTTTTGTCGCATCCAGAAGCTCTCTCTGGCTGACAACGTGTCGGGGTAAGAGAGAGGAAAGGGAGCGATCGTACTGCGACACGATGAAATCTTTATGGGCCCGTATTCCCATGGTAAAGGGAGCTTCCGATTGGCAATCGAACGTCACGGTATAATTAACCGGGAAACATATACTGAAAGTTTTACCAGTCGTCAAACTCTTAACTAACGTGAAGGGAATTGAACGTTAAGACGGCGTTTTTACGGTGACACGAGATTCACGTCAGACGAGAGATTCGTTAGTTAACCCTTTGTAATGTGGTGGCACTTGGACGGGTGTGTACGAGTGTCGGGACGGTTATAGTTGGGGAATGTGAGGTTTGTTTGTTGAAAGTTATTGAGATTAGTGAAGTCTGATGAATTTTATTAAAATTTACTATGGATTGTAGTAATATTTATTGAAGTCTTTTGGAACTTACGGAAATCTACTGAATTCTAGGGATTTCTACTGTTTATTGAGATCTACTGAAATTTTCTGAATTTGATTAAAATTTACTCTGTATTCTACTGATATTTATTGAAGTCTTTTGAAACCTACGGAAATCTACTGAAATTTATTAAAATCTACTGAAATTTACTGAAATCTACTGAACTCTGCTGAATTCCATTAAAATCTACTCTGTATTCTACTAAAATCTATTTGAAATTTTCTGAAACCTACGGAAATCTACTGAAATTTATTAAAATCTACTGAAATTTATTGAAATCTATTGAACTCTGCCGAATTATATTAAAATCTACACGGTATTCTACTAATATTTATTGAAATTTTCTGAAACCTAAAGAAACCTATTAAACTCTATCGAAATTTAGTCAATTCCACTGAATTCCACTGAATTCTACAGACGCCTCCCAAAATCCCCTAAAATCTACTTACTGAACGTGACGCAAGCCTCGTTGTCATCACAAGTTTAATATAAAATTATACGACAACACAAAATTCACTGCGAAATTATTACGATTCAAAAGAAAATTATTCATCCTAGAATCTCCAAGTATAACCATCCATATGTATAGTTTTACTAGCATATGACACTAACTTACGCGAGGAAATGTAATTTAAATTAAATCTTCCTTTTTCCATTTTTTCTATAAACAAATAAGAACGTTATTTAACTAGGCCATGTACCGGATAAGACATTCGAAAAGTACGGAAGTTGACGTTGTTTTTCGGGGTGCACATTCTTCTCCGACTTGGAATAATTTAACAGGTTACGTGATACAGGTACGTTATGATGCTTATGTATTGAAAATGTCAAGAGCATAAAACTGCGAAGGTGAAACTGTGTCGGGGAAGAAAAATGGTGATGATAGTGACAGGTAGATTTTATGATTGCATATCCACGTGAGCCAACGTGCAACCGTTGTTACAACTATCCTATTATCATCTTCTATTTTATTCATTTTCTTAGATATTGGTCCAGAGTATCTGTGAAGCACATCGATAACTCTCAAGTACCTTTCAACAGACACTGAGTATCATAATTTATTAGTGAAATATTTCCATTTATTTCCAATTTTGAAAATAAAATATTTTCAATTTTAATTTCATTCTCTCTTTGCTATCTTTTTCTTGGAAATAGTGAAATACTGGACACCGTGATTTTTGATAGTAACAGTAATTACGACTTTTTCGTAGAAATATTGAAATATTTTAATAATATAATGGCAATGGTAATTTTGATTTTTTTCTTACAATGAAATACTTTAATAAGATAAAAGTGGTAGTAATTACGATTTTTCCTTAGAAACAGTGAAGTACTTCGATAAGGTGATAAAAATGATAAGACACAGCACTTTATCGCGTTTCTCAGGTGGCTTGGGATTTCTAAAAAAAAAAAGAAGGGGCTAACATATAGAAAAAGGCACAGCTGGAAAAAGATTTATTATATCGATTATTAGGGTTAGCCTTAAAGGAACGCCATAATATATTTGGATCGAGGAAAAGAATAACTGTTTCTTCCTTATTTTTCTAGGATATTAATGAGCACGCCGGTTTCCGATTCGACTTTTTCGCGCTGACACAGTATCATCTTTTCTCACGTTCGATACTTTCCATTTGCTTTCCAATTTGCTTTACGCCATCATCTACCTTCTTCGTCCCTTTTGCCTGCGTATTATACAACGGGTGCGGCAATAGAATGTGACGAGTTTCCAAGCACTGTTGTGGGATATAAAACACTTTTGTATAAAAAATAGTCGTATAATGCAGTTTATCAACACTGCCAATTTTTTGGAGCATTAGTGTTAGTATTGGACACCCTGTGTCCCGTGTACTTAAAGTACTATTTAAAAATAAATGTTGAATATTATAACGTAAATATGAAATATTAAATATTGAAAGATATAAAATTGTAAAAATTCTTTATTGCAAGTTCCAAATAAATTACTGTACCCGGCCGGAAATAATATTTAAAAATAAATATGAAATATTAAATATTGAAAATAATAAAATTGTGAAAATTGTTTATTTCAAGTTCAAAACAAATCACTGTACCGAAAAATAAATATTAACCCTTTGCGATCGGCACATTTCTCTGGTTGGACTATCAGCTAGTCGAAGCAAATTTAAATTTTCAAAGTTATTTTTGCATAGTTTATTTATTATATATATAAGGATATTGAAAAACAGAATATTTTGAAACTGATACATTTTGTTTAATACATACTAGTTATAGTGCATAAAAATAAAACGTTTTAATTTTTGTAATTTTCCAAAGTATGATACTTGACAAAACAAAGATCATGCCGCCATAGCGGCGACACCGATTTCTAGAACAAAATTGAAATGCCGCCACTATGGCGGCACCGATCGCAAAGGGTTAAATATTGCAGTATCGTAATTCTGAGCACGAGAGGGAAAGTGGGCGACGAGCGACGATTGCCAGGCCCAACGAGAGGCCCACGAAGGGCCTGGCTATAAAGTACGGCGTGCGAGGTATGAAAACACAGTGTGTTTGGAAAAGTCGAGAGGCGTGCATAGAAGAAGCGTGTGTCATAGTCAAATGTACAATAGTTATTCTTATATTTTGTTAATAAACATCTAGTTCTATTTCTGATCCCACAATATTATAATATAAATACGAAACATAAAATTGTAAAAATTGTTCATTTTAATTTCAAAGCAAATTAACAAAGAAAACACGAGAATTTTTTCAATTAGCGTGTTTTACCAGTATAAAGAAAAATCTTGCGACAGTATATTATTTCCCATGGTGGTGTTCTATGTACGTATGTTTAAACGCGTTCGTCAATAAACCAGTTTCTCCATACTGACAATATCCTAATTACGATATGAACGGTTCGTTTATCAACAAAGCACGCACTATCGTGTACCTAAAACAAACCGTAGCTGTTGAAATTGCTCGAATCAATACGACTTGAATGCTACGAGTAACGAAGAATATTGCAACAACATATTCGTCGTCGAGTTGTCCACTTGGAAAAATGAATAAAAAATTAATTCTACAATTAATTAAATTACATTACACGAAAATTTTTCAATTTAATCCGCGTATCCTGTTGAATAGCTCTTCGAAAATACCCTGACGTTCGATTGCCACACCTGGTACACAGTACACAACGCTTCTTTTTACTCGCGTAAGCGTAGATATTTTTCCTTTCGAAATTTTCCAGGGTACGCTTCGGTCATCGATATTTTACTTATCGAACGTCACGTTTTTCTAATCCACACGGTGTACAGTTTTTACGATCCAAGGTGTTCCCACGAATTATGCTGACCGGAGGAGGGCTTCCGGTATTTTCGATCGGTAAAACAGAAAGAAGGGTAAACAGGTACGCGCCCTTTCACGTTGCATTAATTACGGTCGCTGTAAAGTTTTCTGTATTAATAAATTATCCCCGAGGCTTTTCTTCTCCGGTTTTAAGAAGAGTTCTCCGTTTGAGTTTAGATGAAAAAAGTTTCAAGAATAAACGGAAGCTTCTTTCGCAAGTTCTAGTATGTTATTTAGATATAAGGTTTTTTGGATACTACCTTCGTAATCTTCAACATTATTGGAAGCAATCTTCCTTAATACAACTTTTTCCGTACACCCTGCAAAGCTAACGTAAAAGTTTCCCGATAATAATATTTTTCGACGTCGATATATCGAGCTCGATTTTTATGTTAAAGATTTGCAATATTGAAAGTGTAATTAATCTTTCATTTTTCGTGTGAAAATAGCACAATTGATTAATTATTCGCGCTGCTCAGTCGGTATCAATTTCTATTTATTTAATTATTTCTGCTGGAATATGAATTGAACTAAACGGAACTCCGTTCGATTTAACCGAAGGAGAATCAAAATTAGTTTCTGTATTTAACATTGAATATTACAGACAACAGAGGCCTTCGTTCATTTTTCTTATTTATTTACAAAATTTCTGCTGCTGTTTCATGTTGCCTATTTTCAAAAATTTTCAAAGTAGGTTAGTAAGATTTTCGCTACCTTAGCACACAATTTTGCCAACCTTGTTATTTTCACCCCTTCAGGTCTGAATTTTTAGAGATACAGAGAATCTTTGCAAACTAGCACGAATATATACTAACGCTCATGTTTTCATTTGTAACTCGTCTGTGTTTTTGTTTTTTTGTTCTCCTTCTTTTATTTTCAGCGGCTTTCCTACCTAGCTTCGCTGATTGATTCCATGATTCTGACTGATTAAAGTACCAACTCGTAGACTTGCACAAAACTCTCTCTCTCTCTTCCCCTCTCCCTCCTCAATACAGCACACTTCAAACTATGACGCGGTCGTTTCCAAAACTCCACGCGTACCTACTTCTCGAATTCATTCAGACGTATACACATTTTCGTTTAAAACACATGCTTGCAGCTATTCATCCCCTTTCATACGATCTCCCAACACTTGTCATTTCCATCCAACGGAGAAATTCATTTACATCCGACGTTCAAGTACATCGTTCGCGCCCATGTGTAATTAGGGGAGTGAAACAAACTTGTAAATTCGAGCTTTAACGATAACAAATTAACGAGTACACGCTTCGCGTATCAGTTTTCAAACTACTCCTCCGTTCAGGAGACACCGATGACGTTGTTGCCTCAGGTCTAGTGCTATTACACCGACAATCGCGCTTGTTGTGGCTTGAGAGACGCGGAACAAGCGGATCTACGGGGAAAGTTCAACAGATGGAGAAATTTGTCAATTCGGACGACGGAGATTTTTTTTCAAGATCGTCAAGATTTGTTGGACCAAGAATTTTGGGTCATTTTTGAAGGTTACAATGCTATCTTTCTGAACTTTCTTAAAACTGTGTAAGACGAGTTAACTCGTCATTGGTTAGCTAATACTTAGAACAGAGTTATTAATTTATCGAGGGATTATTCAGTTTTAATTGCACTGTTATGCCTGCATTGAACGTAAATTGCAAGAACGAGAAGAAAGTATAAATGAGCTATAATTCTGGCTCATTTTTAATTAGACACTAGAGAGATTCAATTTCTGTTTCAAAGGGGAACACAGTTGAGAGGTTAACAGAGATGGAAAGACGCACATATGACTGAATTTTTTAAAAATTGAATTTTTGTGTTAACGTCCAAATTAAGAGCCATAGATATTCGGATGGAGAATATTTGAGATTATGGCGATTTTAGGATTTGGCTGGACGTGACTGAGAATTTCTGCATAGAACGAGAGGAATGGAGAACGTGTGAACGCAAGGATAGAAGAATGCGAAAGAGGCGAAAGCGAGAGTCAAAGATTAGAATTGAGAGTTCGAAGTAAGAGTATTTGAAAGAGAGAATTCTCTGTGGCCATTTAAATATATCTATCGTCATTGTTTCTAATTTTCTCGTAATACACAGCCACTCCCCTCACGCATAGTAAATTTATCGAAAGCAAAGTTTCCCTTTTTAACTAATTCATAAAAAGCTTATTCGACGTGTGAATACACGTGAGCAACTTTTAATCATTGAAAGTTTTGCACGTCGCAACATTGGTCGAAGCTCATTCCATATTCTCAAAGGAGCTCTCAATATTACTACACACGACGAAGAAAATCCCATAACTCTCGTCGAAAGCAGAAATTCGATACAAGGTGAAAGAGTATATTCGCTCAAAACTACGTAAAAAATGAGTTATCGTTATAATTATATTAATCTATCGCCTTTGCCAATATATTCAGTCATTTTTAACGAAAATTTCCTCTATTTTATTTAACATAACTAATCAAGTATATTTTCTCTGAAATACGAAAACTCTACACGAAAAATAAAAAATAAAAGTACTCTATACGAAGAATAAAAAATAAAAGTTTTACTCTTGCATCGAGAATCACCTGTACACTCGGAACACCCTGTACCCTCGCATAAATTCGGAAAAACAAAGGAGGAATTTCACTTAAATTGAACGAACGCTCCCTTAATGACCGAACGGCGATACATATCCCTATGCGATAAATGTGCTTCGACGCGATTACAAGGTGGACCGGAAGCGGTTGGGCTCACGGATGGCTTGACGGCGCCTCCTATAAAATTTCCATCGATTCACGGATCTTCACGAGCAGCCTGGATGCGTATCGAACGTCAACGCGGTGCAGGGTGCAGTTACGTGATTTCATTGCGGCTCGTTGAAACTTTTATGGGGCTCCCGGTGCTTCCGGTGGCCGCGACAGGAACTCCCCTGAAAAGCTGCGCCGGTATCGAATGCACGCCAAGAGAGGAGTGCACGAAGAGAGGCAGAGTCGCATGGGAGCTAGTTTATTATTTAAACTTGTGTGCGTAAACGTATTTTCTTGCTAGAGGAATTGTTAAGGTTCGTGGGGCAAACTTGATGGTTAAATTTCTTCGCTGCAGTTAGCATTGCCAGCGATGAGCGAGAGCTCGATAGATGCAACCGAATAGGCAAGCAAATGAAAAGAGAAGAAAAAAGAAAATATGTAGTTTGTGAAATAGGACAAACGCGCACTTTCTAGCATTTAGAATAGCAGAACTGGACTGTAGTTAGTATTGCGGGATGTCGTAGGAAATGACAATCGAGTGTTACAGGTTAGAGTCTGTAGACAGTGATTTCAAATCACTCGTGGGAGTTGACAGCGCTGATTTCAAATTTTCCAAGCGTTTGTAAGTGAACAGTAGAAGTGAAAGGGTTAAGATCTTTCGGTTTGTCAAGTTACGTAGAGTTTACCAATCACGACTCTTAAATTTCGTATGACACAACTTAATATCTGTGGATTAATTTTGCTACCTTAAAAAATTTTCACCCTTGCGCTGTGGATTAATTTTGCTACCTTCAAATTTTTTAACCCTTTCGCTGTGGATTAATTCTTCTACCTTAAAATATGTTAACCCTTTCGCTCTGGATTAAATGGACTACGATCCCCAATAAAAATGCACATTTTTTTATGTTTGAAGACATTGGAAGCTACCATAAAACTTGCAAAGAAAAAATGATCATATGTGAATCTTTCATACAATTGTTTAGTCGCTGATTAATATGCACTCCTTGTGTGGTATATTTGAAAACAATCTTTTTCAGTGCACGGGATCAACAGCGAAAGGGTTAATCTTACTGTCGCACATTTTGCATATTTCGTAAATGCACAAACCTTCGCAATCTAGTAATAATAAAATGTACAAAATGTAAAATAGCGCGATACAAAATTAACAAGAAGGTGTAATAGTGAAAAATTGGGTTGAACAGTGTACAGAGTGATGTGAAAAAATGGAATAATTTAGAGGTACATACGTACTGTGCATCGATCGAACGAGAAAAGTTTAGCGAATGTAGGTTCGCAAAAATTAATCCTGAAGGAGATGCAGGCAATTTGTTCTGTTTGCTGAAGTTGATCGTGTACAAGCTACAATACGTCATGACACCCTGGTGACCTAAAATGGAGAATACGAAACGCTCGAGGAACAATTCAGCACAAAGCAGGAATTTTTCAACGTGCATGCAGTAGTAACGGTGTCTTCTGGAATTGCAAGATTTGTATCGCAATGGAGGATAGACGTGTAGAATATCTTCTGAAGGAAACTGAAATAAAAATTTCCCATGGAATACGTATAGTAGTTTATATTTTCGTTTGTATCCGTTAAACTTCGTTTGATATTTAGCGAGCCAGTAATTTCTCTGGTAATTTTTTGAAGTTGGAAAATAAGAATAGAGGCTGAAGAAAATTGCTAAGATTTTCTTCAAATGTTTTTGTTCGATATTAATATATACAAAATATTTCAAAATATTTTCTTTCATGTGAAAATACAATTATTCATGACATGTTAGTCGAAAATTTCAATATTTGCGATAGAGGAACTATGCAAAACATAATCTCCTGTGGTGTGACCACATCTTTTTTTCAATTTCAACACCTCTGCCTATCACGTAGAAATTTACAAAATAAGAATTTGTTTGTAATTTTCAATATTGTAAAATCAACTTTTCAAATAACAAAAATATCATTATAATAGGGTCATCCTTCTTTAATACAAAAAAGAGTGAGTTCAATTCGACCAATAGTTTCCTAGATAAAAATTCATGGACACAGTCCGTTCTCACGAAAATGGGCAAAAATTGCGAAATTCGAAGGTCTGTATTTTTTAAACTAATTGAAAACCAGCTAAATGATGACTTAAACCCCCCCTAATTCCACGTGTACTACATTATATCTCATTTAGAACAAAATCCCTTGTGGTGACGTCGAAAAATGATCGATTTGGTGTGGAATGACTTCCCAACAAGGAAAGCAGCTTTAAAGCAGAGTATAAATGTAACTACATACAAAATTAGATCATTTGCCAACTTAAAAAAAATCTTTCCTGAAGAGTCCAAGATTACAAGATTATAATCTCTACTACGAATGGAACTTCCAACCCAGCTGGCTTAACTGACAAAGTCCACCATATAGAATCTTTTCTCTCTCTCTTCCCATTTCATCCCTCCTTCCAATAACCAACCTAAATACATCCTTTGCCCGGTAATCGCTGAAGATCGCGTAATGACGTTCGCTTTCTTTTGACTTCTGGAAGCATCCTGTACGACAAGCCGTGGTCGAAAAGGAAGCAGAGATTTCGACTATTCCAGGGAAATCTTCTAAATGCTTCTGAAACGGTGGGCCAGGCTTCTCTCTTTCTCGTCGAACGACGTCTCTATCGCGTTTAAAAGCGTCGTTTCGTTGAATTTTATTTTGTTTTTCGTTCCTTAATTGAAAACGCTTTTTGTCGTTTAGCGATTTTCCGATCCGACGACGTTTCACGCGTTACGAATCGCGCGAAACGAAACAGCCTTTTCTCTTCTTCTCCTCTTTTCTCTACGTTTTTCTTTCTTTTTTTCTTTGGCTCGAGAACGAACGACGTTACGCGGCAAGGAAAAATATTTTCGAGTCGTTTTTGTAAACCGTACGGCTCGTTCGTACGGAGCTTTTATGTGCCGGCGAGTTCCATCCGGGTTTATGGGTTCGCGATACAATTCAATGTGATTTTATGATGTTTGTTCCTTCGGTGCTTCGGTGAATGAGAAGCAAGGGAATATACCGTGGCCGCACTTTACTTCCTTCCTCTGTTTGAACGTTGCGCTGCATTAATGCGTTTGTAGGGAAGGTATTGTCGATATTTTGAATTCTTGGCATTAGAGCCGACCGTGCTGATTTTAAATTAATCGAGATGAATATTGTGCCGCTGGAATATATAAACGTAAATATTTACTCGTGTCTTGACATGTGAAATTTTCTTTTGTAGCTTAATGCTGTGGAACGAGTGAGTCGCTTGTTTATTGTTATATCTTCGCCGTTTACAAACTTCGTGATATGTAACGATTATACAAATACTCTTCGTCATAAAATTTAAATACTCTGTTTCGTGATAATTTCCATAGTGTTTGAACGAGCTTATAAATGTTTTCAAGGTGGTTATAGTATTGCAAGAATGCTAATTATTCGTGAAAAAATTAGTATATTAATATGCAGACTGCGGATTTTTTTATGAATATAATTAAAAAAAAAAATAGAACCTAAATAGGCAATTTTTTTATTCACTAAATATTATAACAGGTATTTGCTTATTATGTGCATTCTGTGTAATTTTCTGCCTTAAAGTTTCCCATAAATGCATAAAAATCCGCAGTCCATCAATATCTAATGAATAATAAAGAAATTCATATGAGAATAATCGAATTTAAGAAATTGTTTAATAATACAGCTTTCGCCGCTGTGATCAGCGTTGACTATTATCACCTTTAGTAAAGAAAGGGTTAAAGAGGCAGGCACATGCATTTCGACGACTTCAATGAAAATTTAATTACCATTGACAATGTTGTTCTTCCTTCGAAATCATTTAAATTACCTATAAAAATTTTCTCACACCATCGAAGAAGATAATTATAATACCACTTCAGAAGATAATTAGGTAGTCTGTTTCACATGGTCCACCCTGTGCAACAGATTATAAATAAACGTCAGAAAAATCAAATTTAGAAAATTGTCGAATAACAGTGACAACAGCACTCGAAGTTAGCTAATTATTCTTACTGTTTATTAAAATAGACGGGAAATAAATCCCATTACTGTACATACGTGAATTACACAATAGGCAATCATACAACGCGTCGATAAATAATTTGACAACGTTATCTCTGAACAAATCAAAATCATGTAAAATAAAAAATCCAAAGCAGTACAGAAAAAATTAGCTACCGTACAAATACAGTTAATCGGATGAATACGAAATGTCATCGAGAATCCAAGTGACCTTATTGGAGCATAGAAGTTAACCAATTCAAGAAGTTCTGGGCTACTTAACACGTTGACTCACGTTTCCTTCGGGGTCCACAAGAAAATTTTCATTACTCTAAGCATAGTATTATATTATGCTTACTATACTTTATTATTTCTTTTTTTTTTTTTAATTTAAAATAATGTCCAGTCAGCTATGATGTTCGAAACTTTTACTTGACGATATTTGT
>NW_017100281.1:1972032-1998414 GCF_001263275.1 Habropoda laboriosa | reverse complement strand
GAAGACCGATTCCGGGGGCAGTCTTCCCGGCACGGGGCAGTCGAGGACGACCCATTGTACCGAGCGTGCGACTACCACGCATCGAACGTAATAAAAGATACACCGCATCCACGTGTCGTTAATTCACCTACACATCCCACAATATTCATTTTATTTTAATCACTCTAAACATTTGAGTCAACGTGTTAAAGTGCTATGAAAAATCTCGAATAAAAACAGCAGCTCAGCTATATCCCTTCCACTGGCCATAGTCACCCTTGGTAACGAAAGGGTTAGAGTTACGACGATTGAATTACCAATATCGGCCGTATCGACCATGGCAATTCTTCCCTGCACATTAATATTATATCCGAACGCTGATTATATTCGCATTAATTTGCACGGTTAAAGCGCGCGGCACGCGGCTTTCAGAAGCTGCGATACGTAATGGAACATTCACCATTCACCGTGAAACACGCTGGTAATCTATCGCAGCTCATAAATGACCGAGCCACGACTGAACAATATTGACAACTACCGCGATATCCGCGAACGGCGATCGAGCTTAATTCCCACGAATTGCATTTCGGCTTTGTCTAAACGGTTTGTCCTAAGTGGAACGAAAACAGCCGAAATTCCGGCAGCCGAGGCGCGTTTACGCGACGAAAAGGGAATATTATTCTTCCTGATTGCAGATCGTAACCCACTGTGCACGAGTGAGGAAGAGGAGCAAAGTCTGGCGAGAGAGGCGTTCTTAAATATTAACAATCTACCGCAGTTCGAACCTGGCCGTTCTACCTTTTCACGCCGACGCCTTTAATTTCTGAAAGTGTGCTCTTTTGACGCGTGAAATTTAATATAATGGCTCGCCTCGGTCCCCACTGCCGCGTTTCACGACCCTCGACAATATTTCGTATTTACTGAAAGAATATGGAACAACCTTTTGCTAGATTTTCATCCGCTGCTGGCGTAATTGTAAGATCGAAGGTGCGTGTGTGTGTACGAACGATCGGTGTCGATCTGTGAATCGTGAGAATCGATCGCTGTTGGGGTAGTTTTGCGGAGATTTCGTTGATTATCTTTCTTTGGACTCGCTTGTCGAGTGTGACTCGACGTCAGTTTCGTTCACAAGTATGAATGAAGTAATTTTGAAATGTACTATATTTTGCAATATTTCTTTTACCTGGATGAGCAATAGGTACCATGTACACGTATATGACCCTTAACACGTTCCGTGCCGCATTTGATATTTCGGCCTTTTTCTTCCGCCGACTTAACCCTTTCACTACTATAGGCGTTTTGGAAATTTGCTCGCACTCGGAGCCTTTTGGTGCACTTAATTTTATCCTTTACGCAGTTGCACCTTAATTTAATCAACCGAATCTTAAAACGATACGGCCGAAATAAGAAAGTTTGCAACCTTGGTTCAAAAATTACCGCCAGTCACCCATATTACGCCTTAAAATCTGCTGTAGCGAAAGGGTTAAACTATGCAACTACGGCGATAATTTGTTGAAACAAAAATTTTTCCTGTGCTCTATAGCGTATCTTAAACGTTACCTTTTTCTCGATAACAATGATTTTTACAATCTTATAAATATTGGAAGACACATAGGGTGAAAAGCAAAACTGTTAGTCTCGACGACGTGGGGCGCATACGACCCACGCGGCGTCAACGGAAAGTCACCGAAAATCAGTCCGGCACGGAACGTGTTCATGCTGTTTTCAATATAATTGGTAAAAAGAATTGTTCGTATTGGTTCCTATCGACTAAATGTTTTTTGAAGTGCGTTTCAAATAAAATTCTTAAAATAGTAGGGAGATATTGAAAAGAAAATTTAAAAAACAATTTTTGGGGGACGCTGCTTTTTTTGGTTAATGTTTAGGTTCCAGTAGGGTGTCTTTTCCTTTGTGTTTTATTGTTTGGACGTTGTTTGTTTTCAATGAGATTTTCAAGTTTACAAAAATTTATTTTACAGGAAAAAATAAGGGGAGATGCTCTCAGTATCCCTTAAGATAGTTCTTACATTCTGTGAGAGATGAATTTCAATTTTAAAACGTCCCATAAAGGTTTCTTTCTGTAATAGTTCTCGAGATGATGAATTTCAGCATTTCACGAGTGAAATACATACAACGATTGTATTTCATTTATTATTTAGATTGTAGTTTAGGCTGCATCAATCTTCTCCAGGGTATCTTCTCTTTCGTGCTTTATTGTTTAATTATTATTTGTCTTCAATGAGTTTGTAAAAATTGTGTCTGCAATTTGTGACTGTAATTGTGTTTGTAAAAATGTTTATAAATATTTATAATAGATCTCGTTGCCTTTCAAAGTATTTTCTACATTCTGTGAAAGATCAATTTTAATTTTGAAACGCTATAAAAAGATTTCTTTTCGTAATAATTCTCGAGATGACGAGTTTCAGCATTTCACGAGTGAAATACAGTGATTGTAAACGTGATCATTTTTACCGTCACCATCGTTGTATTTCATTTTCCATTTGATACATTTTCGGTTGTTTCACGGTATATTATTTATCAAGTCATATTTCCAACGATGATAAATCATAGATTGATCTAAATTTCGTGTGTTTTATTTACAATTGCGAAGGCTGAATTATACGAAAACAATTTTCTTTTTGGAAATTTCAAAAATCCACGGTCGAAGAAATTTCAGTTGGAAAATACTGAAAGTATTACGTTACGTTCGAGCATAATTGGAAATAACATTAAATGCGATACGAAACACGGCGAATCTCATTGTCAGAGATAGTTTGTAATATTCACGCCATGATGGATAAATATACGTGAAATTCATACGAATGTTGACATGGGACCAAATTTCATTGGAAATGCAAAACATCATGTTACAAAGATATTGGAGAACTAATAGAAATATTACGTTACACACGTATTTCCTATGAACAAAATACGCGATATACTGTGTGCTCTAAAGGGGTGAATTATTCACGGGATTTTTAAAGCATTTGCCATTTTTATTGCCCCATTAAAAGCATCGAACCAAAATTTTTATCTTTGTAAAACATTGCTGTATGAAATACATACTGACAATAACACATAATAATAATAATAACAATAATAATAACAATAATAATAATAATAACAATAACACAGTTTTTTAAATTATTAACGATCCAGAAATATTTTTGCGAATTTATTTACACAGTTCAGTTTGTCACTGAAAAATACAAAATTCGTCAATTTACACTATTTTTCTATCTCTAATATTTTTCGAGATATTAAGACAAATATATTTACTACCCTTAATTTTCAGGAAAATTTTCTCCCCTTCACAGTGGACGATATTCAATATAAAAAAATACGCGTGGAATATTTTTTCCGAGAACTATAATATAGAAGAATTTTTATTTATTTCTTTTGGTGAAAAAAGTTCAATATCGGTGATTATCACTTGGAGATTTTCCCTTGCCAATGTGTACGTTTAATAATTGTCACAGAGAGCCGGCGATTTTGCTTACTTTTCCGAGTGATTCGACGTGAAATCGCGGCAGGAATCTATCAGCCACGAGCGTGTCAATCGCGTGGAGATCGTCGAGCTTAATAGGCGAGCGTGAGCGAAATTTTACATTAATTACAAACGGCAGTATTGCCAGGAGGATCACGTTTACAGTCGGACGTAGAATTTTCACGTTCCACGCGCATGTCATCGTTGCTGGGATGCAATACGCTCATTTGTCGTTCGTGATTAACCCGCCGCTACAATCGGCTAGTACACGATTTTCACCGAATTCCATGATAACCGCAACCCGCAAATGGTGCCTCTCGTTCGAGGATACACGCGTATGTTGCACTTTTCGATTTGCCTCCTTCTCCACGACCCAGAAACGAGCCTGGCCGGCCAACAAATACCAACAAACGAACGTGAAAGGGTCAAATTTTGTGAAATCACCTTTTTCACAAACCTCCTCGTTTCTCTCCCTGCTTTCTATCTCGTTTTTAACAAGAATATTGGAAAGTTTCAGAAGTTTCGTCGAAATCGTTACATTTCTTTCTCGCGGCTGAATAATCATCGACCGGAGCTTTTCCTTTTAAGCGGTAACAATGGAAGAGGAAATTGAGTTATCGGGGTACACGATACGCTGTTCTTTACTTCGTCGGGAAAGAAATCTCCACTTCACGAACGTTATGTGCATAATTGAGTTTTTATTTTTCTGATTTTTGTCACTTCTCGAAGTGATTATCACCGATTTTCGTGAAACCGTCCACACTGAATAGATAAAAATTGTCATCATAGATGAAGGGGTAATAAACAAATTTGATCCAGTATCTTGAAAATGAGAAATTCAGAGATTTAGAAATTTAGAGATTCAGAAATTTAGAGATTCAGAAATTTAGAGATTTAGAGATTTAGAAATTTAGAAATTTAGAGATTTGGAAATTTAGAGATTTGGAAATTTAGAGATTTAGAAATGTAGGAATTTAGAGATTTAGAGATTTAAAAATTTAGAAATTTGGAAATTTAGAGATTTAGAGATTTAAAAATTTAGAAATTTAGAAATTTAGAAATTTAGAGATTTGGAAATTTAGAGATTTGGTAATTTAGAGATTTGGAAATTTAGAGATTTGGTAATTTAGAGATTTGGAAATTTAGAGATTTGGTAATTTAGAGATTTGGAAATTTAGAAATTTGGAAATTTGGAAATTTGGAAATTTAGACATTAAGAAATAGTGTAAACTGAAGAATTTTATATTTTTCAACGACAAAATTTAAAAAAGAAAGAATAATAAATAATTTCTATTCCTCAAATTTCTCTATCTCTAATGACTTTCGAAATGTTACACCAAACATGTTTATCATCCCCTTATCTTCGATAACGATTTTCATCCCATCAATGTGAACGATTGCCAATATAAAGAAATACGTGTAAAATATTTTTTCGAAAACTACCATATATCCAAGTTTCATTAATATCGGTGATTATCACTTTGAAATCTTCCCTTGTAAGTGACATTCGCATATTCGAACATATCAACCGGAAGTTTATTCCTATTATGTGTGGAGTAGTTTGCACAGGTAGTCGAGACGATATGGTACAGGAAACACTTGTTCCTTTCTCAGAAAATTGCCGCCTTAATCGTGCGTGCATAATTGCTACTAAATTTTGCAAAGACTTTAAGCTTGCGCCGCATGTAATATGCATGGTCGTAGTTACATGCATGAGATCTTCAATGAAGTACGTACAAATGTATTTATGACAGAAACTGTCTTAACTGCTTGCGCAACATTACTGAAGAATCTTCTTGTCGTTTTTGCAAGATTTATTTTTCCATTCTTCGAGAGAATTTACCGAAGAAATTTTGTTAATACTTTTTCACCTAAAAATGTAAATCTCACGTGTTGGAAATAGAAGTAAAAAAATATCTGTAATTCACTGTATTAATGCTGTTGTAGTTAAATCATTTTTTCATTGTCACGCATATAAACGGGGAAAATAAAAATAAATAAATGGAAATGTTACTATTGAGTAAAAATATTAATTCCTTTTTAATTAAAAAAAAAAAATGGAAAGAAAGTAATATTTTTTCAAATTACACGGTAATTGAAACTAAACACTTCGGTACATAACAAATTCATAAAATGCTGCTTTTAGTGTGAAAATCCACGATTTTTCAGGATCCTACGATTTTTAATAGAAAATGTTTCCGTTACTGTTTGTATAAAATATATTGTTCCAATTTAATGGTCACGTTTTCTGTTTATTTTAAAGCGTAAATATAGCAAAATAAAGCCGAGAACCATTGCAAGGTTTATAATTTTACTCTCTGCATACATAGTTCACGGTAAAAACGGCACACCTGTGCTTTGCAATTGCACTTTCTTTTTTTGGAACTGAAATTTTACATCTGACCGGGTCTTCCAGAATATTACGCGTGCAACAGCGACGAATTGATATGCATTTCTCCAATGTCCCATTAGTGTGTAATAAGAATTTTACAGAATTTTTTTTACCGTTTTGATTACAAATTCAACACGACTGCTGTCATATTTACAATTTAAACGATTCACTTTACAATGTTTCATCGAAGAGATAATTGTGCAGGGAAAAAATTTTCACCCAGCCTTTTACAATATTTCCAATGTATCGTAATTATCACCGTTAATTATGCATTTTAATCATAGCGCCATTTTCATATTTTCATATTTAACGTACAATTTTTCTTCGTTCGCGAGAAGAAAAATTGCAATTTTACATTTTCGATGGAAGAAGCAAGAATCAATACGAAAAATAATTATCACAGAAAAATATAGATAATTGGATAAGTGAATTCCAAGTCACATGGCGATACATAACAGAGTGCTAATTTATCTTACTTCCGGAATAAGTTTCAGCCATTTTTCCGCGCTTTCACCTATCGAACGCTGTTCTTTATACATTCACGCTGGCAACGTTGAAAAGAGCAGATTTACCTGCAAAAAAAAGGTACACGATTCCATTACGAAAAAGTGCATTCGCACTTTGTAAGAGTTTGCATATTGATACATTTCGGAAAAAGGACCAAGTCATAGGAACATAAAACTTGCGTGCTCCGCGCGAATCCTTTTTCCGCCCTGTTTTCCCCTGTTCGACCAAACAAAAGATATAGCTCGTCCCCAATTGCGCTATCCCCTGCGTTCTTCTTTATTTCGACACGGAAAAACTATTGACACGATTGATTCTGCGATAACACGTGCTCTTATCGCTCATTAGGTTCTAATTAGTTCTAAATCGATTGTGCTCGTTCGTCAGATAGCGTAAAAGTGCAAGAACGATGGCGCAAAAATGTCGTTTCAATTAATTTCGGACGAAGGTACGATAATATTGAACCGAAGAAAAGAATATATATATGTATATACGAACATTCGGAGAATTTTTTGATTTCAATTGCTGCGGGAAATCAATAACTGTGGAAAATGCTGAAATTGTGCTTACACCTGCAAAATAAATTCTACATATATGTATGTGTATGTTCGTGTGCTGAAATCAAATATTCTGACGCTTGAATATATTTTATTACACATGTGAAATTCTTTAGTAGAGAATTATTCGTTAAATTCACCGCAAAATAATAAAATAGCACTTCGGAGTGCATGCTGTTGAAGCTTTTAATTAAGAATTTTAATCATTTTTGCGTAATATCTTGAGGTAATGGAAGGCGATAATAGAATTTTTGCGAAATTCCTCTTTCTTCAGATTTTTATCTCAATTTTTATTTTCCTTCATTTTGGATCCTTTCGGAAGCTTATGGAATGGTTACTGATGCAGTGGTCAGGTTAAAATGGAAATGAGCGAAGAAGGAAGTGATCAATATTGATGAATGAAATATTTTAATTTACAAATTTAAATGTGAACTTAAATTTGACTTGTGAAATTTGCATTATACAAGCGCAACAATGCGTTATACTCCCGTCACTTGCAAGTGCTACGGGAAAAACCAGAAGAAGTTAGGCAAGTGAGACTTTGGACAAGAACGATGCACTTCTACTTTCATACAGAATTAAATAGCTCCATTTTTACCTGGGATTATAACCCGTAATGAAAAGTGGATCTCGTATAACGATCGTCGGTTCGATATTAATCATGCTCTGAAACATACGCTTAAGCCACTTCTGCCTGCACAAAAAATTATGTTAATCTGCTGGTCTGCAGTGAACATTGTCCATTACTCCATTTAAAAGCTAGTGAAACAATCAATAATTATATGAAAAGCAACCTGTTTTGGTGAATAGTTAGGTACAGTGTTTTGCTGATTTCATATTTAAAAAATAGCAATTGTAAAATTATATAAAATATAGTAATTCCATAGTTAATTCTACACTTGTCACCGACTGATCACCATTTTTTCAAACACTCAGATCGCTCTTCATTTAGAAATAAATTTAACGAAAGCAGAATCAGGTTAGGAGAATTTCCAGATATTCAAAAATACAGAATTTTTTCGGATACCTTAAATAGGCATCTCTTCCAATTTATCCAATTTGGAAAAATCGTTTGGCGCACATTATTCCTCCGGATTACAAAAGTGTAAAAATGGGAAAATATAGAAATATCGTTCTCTTTCGTCCCCGGAAACCAGAATATCCTCTCGAGCTCACATATTCCAGCAAACTTGCACGTTGATTGACTTTTCCTTCTCTATCCGTATCATAATTCAAAAGCGTACCCTTTCCTTATACATAGTAAAATGCATCGCGCTAGCCGCGCATATCGATTTCACATACCGATGGCTACAATTAATTAACTCGAATTGGATGCAGTTTGTTATCGATTCATCGTGCCACGATTCGCCGCATCTGCGCATTATTCATTCCCATCGATTCTTATTCATCGTCCTCTAAAACCTCGTCCCCCCTTTTTCCTCACTCTCTTTCTTCTTTTTTTTTTTCTCCATCTTTTCTTACTTCACCTCGCTCGACTCCTTTTCCGCGAACCACTTCGTCCCGAATCTCGATCGAGAATAATGAATTCATTTTCTGCGCGTTTTGATGGCCAGTGAAGGGTCGCATTTTTAACACGCGCAAAACTTCCAAGGAGAGAGAGAGAGAGAGAGCGATTCTTTCATGCGGTCGGTTTTTCTTATCTTTCATTTCGATGCCTCGCCTTGACTGCGCTTTGTCACTCGAAGTGGCCATCGATCCGGAGACCCGCGGAAATGCACTTCGTATTTCTCATGGAAAAACGGACTCTCTCTCGTGCTGTTGCGTTTCTTGCACATTGTTCACGGAGCTGGGTCCAATTTCTGGCGAGTCCGTGGCTATTCGAGTCATCGTGGGGACGAGATGTGGGATTCCATAACGGGCTTAGAGTTGGCGCGGCGCACGGTGTTTTGAAATGGTCGTGTGACCGCGTGAAACTATGTCTCATTGAGAGCAGGTGAGATTATTAGAGATTGCGACTTTTGAAAATTATTTTCCTTTGTAAATTCTGTAAGAGTTGTCTGGTCTAAATAATACTTGTCAGGATTTATTTAAACAGATGTTGAAACTATCTTTATTTGTCCGTCCGTCGTTGACACCTCGTTCCTTTCTTGTCCGTCTCTACCAACTACACGTTTCCTAATAATTTTTCCAATATATTCCGCTTAGTCTTATTTAACGCGTCCTTATATACGCGCCTTGACGCCCCTCTCTTGCCTCCGGGAAACCCTGGCACAGGTTGGGGGTTTCTACGGTCCTTACCTGACCCAGCTCATAGCGCGTGGGGGTGTCGAGGCGTTGGGACCTCTTGGTCTGCGGGTCATAAACCAGCGCGAGTCCCAACGCTCCCTCGACCATACTCTTCTGGTGACTGATCCACCGGCGATCGGGTCCGACACGCGTGAGAGCGTGTGGCGCGTACCGGCGTGGCGTGAGCGAAAAGCGAAGCGTAGAAGAGGCACGCGGGCCCCGGGACGAGAAGGCAGTTGAAGGTAGCGCGCCGAGGCTCGAGCTGGCTATGCGACGGTGTATACTTTTTTTCCCTGACGAATTGATCCCACATATACGTGCCTTGACGCCCCTCTCTTGACTCCGGGAAACCCTGGCACAGGTTGGGGGTCCTTACCTGACCCAGCCCTTAGCGCGTGGGGGTGTCGAGGCGTTTGGGACCTCTCGCTCTGCGGGTCATAAACCCGCGCGAGTCCCAACGCTCCCTCGACCATACTCTTACAATTCGGAGTATTTGAAATGAAAATTGAATTATTTGGATTCAGTCAAGAAAATTCACACTATTCAAATTTAAATATTCGAATTCTAATAGTTGAATTCATCCAATTAAATTCAGATTTAAATATTGGAATTCTAATATTTGAATTCAGTGAAGAATGTTCACAATATTCAAATTTAAATATTCGGATTCTAATAGTTGAATTCATCCAATCAAATTCAAATTTTAATAATAGAATTCTAATATTTGAACTCGGTCAATCAAATTCGAACTATCCAAATAATATTTCAGCCACTGAAATAAAAAAAAAAATTAAGATTCGAAAGACAGAAAAAGCGTTCGAATTAACACAGAAAGAGTTTGTGCATTTGTGACACGCTAGAAGGAACAAGTTCTAACTAAAGCAAGAAATTAAGGGGAGAAAGATTGTTTTATTGTCACCATTCACATCGTCACCGCAGACCGTACGTGTTTCTAGGTTCTTGCTCGTTTAGCCTCAATAACGACTGATTATATCAAACTACTAACACAGTACGTCTGCCACGTCAGTACAATCGATATGCAAGTAGGATAAAATTAAGCTGCTATGAGAGAGCCACAATTGTTTGTCCCAATTTTCCTTTAACCTTCTCCATATTAGATTCGTCAATTTATCCTATTAAAGTGGAAAAGTGTATTTGATTCTACATGAACTGCTTTCTTATTTCCGTCACGTTCTTTAATACGATATCTACTATTCTTGATGATTCATCGAAAAATATGAAAGCTAGAAATTAAACGTTGAACAGCAATTTTTAAATGAAAATTCAACGGCTTCTTGCGGCCCATAAAACTGTGCAATGAAATTCTTAAAAATTTCTTTTCTAAATAAAAAATCATCTCCCACTTTTTTTATTTTAAGAAATTTTAATTTTCTCGTGATGTGAAGGATATGCAGAATTTCGCGTTAATTATAATTGTACATACCAATCTATTTGACAATACACGCGGTAGTTACAGTTCGAACGATGCAATTGGTGTTTTCACCCCGAAGAACCAAAACATGGCGAAGAAGGAAATTTTCCGGACACTATACTACCGAAGTCCCTTGCAAACTTCGCAAAGTAGAAAAAAACGGAATATTCAGGTTACCAAAGTTCCCATACGCTCAAATAGCACACAGACATCTCGTCAACCTCTTCAAGCCACCGAAAAAAAGCTTAAAAATGTCTAAAAGACGTCTGAACGTCGTCAAATGTTACAAACTAAGATATCTCCGACTCAAAACCGTAAACGTGTACCGATTCGCACATCTTCGAAACCTCCAATCAGGTCACGAGACGTCAAAACACGAACGTAAAATAGAACTGCACTCTGTACCTAAGTACCAATAAGAATAATTAAAACCCACCTTCATCCCCTATTACACACACAACTCTCTCTCTCTCTCTCTCGAAGAACACAACGGCTTAGCCATCGACGCGTGCAGATTTCACGAGCAGACTTCCAGAATCATCTGGTGTACGCGGCTCGGAAAAGTATAATTTAGAAATAGGATCGTGAAATATTCGATGGGTTTAACTCGATTGAATTTCTCGTGGTCGCGATCGGTTTTATTTCAAGTACATATGCATATATGTATATCTGGAGCTAGCGAAAATTCCCGCATTTTCAATTTTCCCTAGATACGTTGTAGGTATACTGTGTAACGCACGTTCAACGTATCGAAAGAGAGAGAGAGAGAGAAAAGGACGAAGAAGGAAAGGGTGAGAGAGAGGGTCGAATATCGCATCATTGAACCTCGGCGGCAAAAGCAGAGGCGCAAGAAGAGAGAAAGAGAGAGTCAGAGGATACTTTCATTTCGCTCCGCTTTTCATTTCGAGTTGAAATGACAAGGGGCGCGCGCAAATACTGCAAACACAGAAATACATTTTCTTAATGTAGTTCTTTATGCGACGGTGGCACAGAAAATACTTATTCCCGGTGTGGCGAAGGCTGGCCAATAGGGGAGGCACATTACAAATGCAATTAAACTTTCTGCCGGCGAACGTCCTACTTGGTGTCAGTTTATCAAGAAGAGACCTCGCTCCCTCGAATATTAAATAACTCCCGCCGAAACCAGACACCGCCATTTTATTTCTATATCTCGGTTCGATCCGGCTTGGCGCCGCCTTCAATTTCCCGAAACGCGAGATTTTTGCACAGAGAGCAATTCTTGGTACTGTGTATCACGTACACTGTGAGACGAAAGTTTCGGATCTGTGATTGTTGGCAATTTGCATTGGTATGGAATCTGTTGCTAATTTCTTGGGAATTTTAAATTGACGCTGAGGAGATCAATGAAAAGTTACTTTATTTCGATTTCAGTTTGATAACAAATTTTGCAAATTTTTTTACCTTTTCTGGATATTTTGGGGAACTTGCAAAGCATACTGGTCGGAAATTTTTGGCCGACTGTGTAAAGTCGCGATTGTTTCTCTGGTATTTTTGTAAGATAGTAGGAAATTTTTTAGATTATTATTTTGCATAGATTATAGCGATGCTTTTTGTTTGATGGTGCAATTGTTGAATAAGAGAGTTTTTGCTACCTTATATTTAATTTCATATTTTCAAGTTTCTTTAGATTATCAGCAAGCTTCGAATAAAGTAAATTTTTAGAATAATTCTAAGGGAGGCAAAAGTGCTTGTATCTGAAGGAATACGGAAATCTAATTTGTTTTTTCAAAAGGAGAAGTAACAGAACGCATCCAAACAAGGAAAAAAAACAAGATTAGTAATTAAATGTACAGCGGTTGGAAGGAAAATTAAGGCGAGATTCAAATGTTGCGCGTTAATACAATGTTTCAGTGTACTCTATCAATGTACACTCTTATAACGTCTATTAGTATTTATTTTCATAGAATTCTGCGAGGAGATAATGAATTTCTCAAATTTATGCAGGTAGTTACATTTTAATTTGCACCCAGTGAAATGGGTAGCCTTTATTACCGCCTAATTCGTCTTCGTTTACCATGAATGAGTTATATATTACACGAATAAACGCGATAGAACTTTCTCGCTAATTCAATATTTGAAATAATAATGTTAGATTTAGTGGAATTGAGAGGGTTAAATGGAAAATGATCGAGAAACGTGTTGTTTGCTGAATCACGCTAACTGATTTTGGGATTGAGAAGTAGTTTCAAAGTGTATCCTGATTATCGATCATTTATTCTTTCTTTTTTACAATAATTTCGTAAAAGATATTCAATATAATTAGATAAAAAGAGTTAGTCAATTAATTATGAAAATAGCAACGATAAAAATAATTCTAAATTAAGTTACTATTCTAGGGTGCTAATAAATTATTTCTTTTCATTTTCATATCTGAAATAATCAGCGCTGACAAATTCTCAAATTTTGAAAATTGACCGTGAAAACATTTCTAACGAAAATAATTTGAAATTACTTACTATTTATTATCTAAGCCTTCTTGACGCTAATAAATTGTTTTTCTTCATTTTCATACCTGAAATAATCAGCGCTAATAAATTCTCAAATTTTGAAAATTGACCGTGAAAACATTTCTAACGAAAATAATTTGAAATTACTTACTATTTATTATTTAAGCCTTCTTGACGCTAATAAATTGTTTTTCTTCATTTTCATACCTGAAATAATCAGCGCTAACAAATTCTCAAATTTTGAAAATTGACTGTGAAAACATTTCTAACGAAAATAATTTGAAATTACTTACTATTTCTTATCTAAGCCTTCTGGATGCCAATAAACGATTTTTCTTCATTTTCATAACTGAAAAAGTCAGTTCCAAAGAAGTCTTTAACTTTGCAATTAACAGTCACACGTAAGCCAATAAATAATGAAAATAAAATAAAAAATTAAAATTAAAATAAAATAATCCTATTCTTCCCAAGTATTTCACAACACAACGAAATTCAAGCTTTACTCGAGCTTTCATTTCAAACGATTATTACTCTGCACGCAATTTATCTGTTCACCAAAAAACTCACGCTATCTCCACTTTACATATGCACGTTCACTTTATACGATACACTTCCGTGAAAGGCATTGCTCAATAGCGATGTTTTTCTGCAAGGCAAATTTGAATGCAAGCTACAAGTTGCGCACAAAGGGAGCCGCTTGTTATGAGGCTCGTGTTTACTGTGAAGTAAAAGTTACGCGGCCCTTTAAGGTGTTAGCCTGTGCCGCCAAGGAAATTAGTTTGAAACGCTATTTGCAGCGAAAGCAGGGACCGGGCTAAAAATTCCACTTCTCCGAGTTTCGAAGCAGGTACCGTTTCTACGTAATTGTGTTTACAACGACACATGATTACGCAGTTTAATTATTGTCATAGCACGTCTGTTTTTCTTCAAAACGGAAATAACGAAACTCTTAATTTTACACACAGTTGTTTTTCTACAACTGCCTACGCGCGGAACTAAAGTGAATAACAACGGTTCGGAATAATTATCGTGTTTCGTTCGAGAAATTATACGTACTGCGTTTATCTTTTTTTTATTATTAATTTATAACAATATTTGCAAGATTTTGCTGTTTGATAAAATGATAAAAAATTTGTAACAAGCTTTTGAATAAAATTGTACAGCTTGAACTGTCGATCGAGTATCGAATACTATTGTTTGCTTCGATATTTTTTTTTTATCCAATATTTGCACGAGTCTTTTTTAATAATTTGAAAATAATAACAAACTTGTAACGAGATTTTAAATCAAATTGTACAGTTTGAAAATTGTATTATTTACTTCGTTGTGTATTTTTATTATGCAATATTTCCAAGACTTCCTGTTGCTAATTTCAAAATAATAACGAACTTGTAACGAGATTTTACGTAAAATTGTGTAATTTCAAATATTGACGAAATATCGAATATTTGTTTTTACCACAGTTCCTTTGTTAAAATACATTAGCTCCACTTTTTGACTGGTTACTATGCAAGGTGTTTGACGTTCCGAAACAATAATGAATCCAGCCGTAAAAGAACCGGTGGATTTTAATAAAAGCTCGGTGAAACCTTTCCTTCCTTTCCGGGAAATAAAGGAGCAATGAAGTATTGTGCGACTTTTCGTTTACCTTTCAAATTGTACGGCTTCACATTTGTTCGCCATTCTTCGATTCATTTCACGTTTATTTTCTTCTCAACTTTTTCAACGATATTAATGAAATTGCAGCACTAAAAATTTCAAAATTAAAAAAATTCTTTACACGAAACATTTTTTATTTCTTCTACACATTTTCAATTCATTTTTTCGTCTCGACAATTTGAGGAAAAAATTTGTCCGCCAAAATTTTATTTTATTTGACCCTCATCCGTCCCTCGTGTCAATTCGACACATTTTTCCGGTAAAAAATTGTATTATTCGGCTATTTGTAGAAAAAACTTTTTATTTATTTTCTATATTTACCCGACTAGAATTTCAGTTAGGCATGCCCAAAGACGAATGTGGGCCTAATGCGGAAACGATTAGGCATACCTAAATGCTGCAAGCTTAATCGTTACCGCATTAGGTCCTAATTCGGAAGGAATAATGTATGCCTAAGTTGGGCATTCCTAACAGTTTCCATACGTGGCCCAAATGGGGGTGGCCGAGTGCACGCCTAAGTTAGGCATTCCTAATAGTTGCCATACGTGGCCCAAATGGGCGTGGCCGAGCGCACGCCTAAATTACGTGGGGTGGGGCTCTGAAACTTGTACGTAGGAATATTTACAGACATCTCATGGTCGGACGTACGCTTGCGTGAGAGCTTTCAACAAGATTTGAGATTACATTAATGTCTCCCAATGACAGCCTAATAAAGCTATTCTAATATGGGCCTAATGCGGCCCTAACGCGGCTTTCCCAATTAGGCGGTCGTGAATATTCCGCGTTACATACCGCATGCGGGCCTAACAGGCAAATTAGGCTAGCCTAATGCGGACCTAATATCTGCCTATCTGAAATTTCTATTCGGGTAATAAAAGAATTTCTAAAATTAATTATTTATCTTTTCGTTTAATTGATTTTTTACCATTGTTCCAAATTAACACCGAGGGACCTATTAAGATGCGAAACTGAGGGACGGACGAGGGTTAGAAACGTGTCAACGTCGACCAGCGTTGATCGATAAAAATATAAATCACTTGTTTCCTTCTAAATTTAATCGAATATTTCCCAGGAGTCCTTAGAGATCCTGCGTCGAATAGAAACTCGAAGAGAGAGAAACCAGGTATGAAAACATTTGATCGGGAAAATGTAACCGGAAGAAGCAACTTTCAATAATTCCGGACGGCGCGTTTATTGGCCATTGGTCTTGGGAACGGTTCGCAGTTTGCGGGGATTTTTAGCTGGCCAATAAAGGGAACCGCGTTTATTAACTTGACCAACATTGTTTCCTGCCCGATGAAAAGAATAAACGACAAACTTCCTATGTGTGCATTAATTCGGTTCTGCTTGTGCAACAATAACAGATGTTATCAGACATTCTCAATGGATTGCAATTGATTATTACTTGCAAATATCGAGTTCGTTAACTAGCACACGATGTTGTGTGTTTACACTCGTTGTTTCCTCTTTCTCTTCCGTTTCCTTTTTTCTCATTCGCTTTTCATGTAACGCGTCATATAACAATTTAATCACCAGCTAGTTAATTATTGGAGGAGGCGAGGTAAATTCTGGTGACCTGAAAATACGAAGAATCTTCTGTGTTTGGTTCGTACTTCTCTTTGTAAATACGAAATAACAAAATTGGAAAGTAAATAGATACGAAATAAAGTGAAGACACTTGTTAGATACATACAGTATTTTTCTAGGAATTGTATATTTCTTCGTGGAATATTAATGTTATAATTATTTTCACTTAAACGTTTCCCTTTCGAAAAGTTAACAGGAATAACGTAAAATTTCAAGTAGTTATCAGGTATTATATTTATACGTTGAAACGAAACTTAGATTTTAGTGTGCACCAGAAAACAGTTTCCATATTCAAGAGGCGAAGATTCAAAGAGCGAAATATTCTCAGATTTACTTTCAAATTACCAAAAATAAAACAAAATCCAATCCAATCATAATCCCAAATTGCTCAGAAATCAGGTATTTCATTTACACCTTAAAAACAGAATGAAATTTTATCGAGCAAACAGTCCTCATAGTCAAGTGGCAAATATTCTTAAATTAACCTTCATCTCTGCTTCGAAATTCCCCAAAATAAAATAAAATCCAAACTAATCCTAATCCCGAATTGCTCAGAAATCAGGTATTTCATTTACACCTTGAAAACAGAACGAAATTTTAAAACAGTCTCCACATTCAAGTCGCGAGGATTCAAAGACTAAGATATTCTCACATTTACCTTCATCTCTTTCCCCGGTCAAAAGGAACGCTTTTCTTAAACAGCTCGCTCAGACCTCCAACACCCTCACCCACCCACCTGTACCTCTTTCTTCCAGACTTTCGTGCTCGGTTTCGCGTAGAGAGATGTCCCGAACGGGAACAAAGAAGAAGGTCGCGGATTCGTCGCGCGGACGAGCTTCTTTCACCGGTACCGATTTCCCCAGGCAACGCCTCGAGTTATTACGTAGATTATACAGAAAAAAGGAGAAGAAAAAAAAACGGAGGGGGCGCTAGGGGGTAGAATTTATTTAGAGAAAGAGGATGGGAGTCGGGCAACTCGCGTCGTTCGATATGGTTGCCCAGTCTCGTCACGTCGACGGGATATTTTTATAAGAAGGCGGCAGAGGCGGAAGGTGCCGACAGAAGAAGGAGCAAGAACAACGGAGCGGAAAGAAAGCGGAAAGAAGTCGTTGGGTGGAGTCGGTCCGTGAAAAGAGCGAGGGCATGGGGTGAGAGAGAGAGAGTCTGAAGGAAGAGTCGAAGGATAAGGAGAGGAGATCGCGCACGGCTCGTCTCTGAAAGGTGTAGAGAGCAGAAAGAAAAGGGAGCGAGGGATAGGTGGAGGAGGTTTGGCGGGTGTGGTGAAGAGGAGTACACGTGAAAAATGAGAGCGTGTCGCGCGGATACCCGTTCCTCTGGAAGACAACGAAAGGAACACGTATAGTCGGGGTTGAAGAAAACCTGGTGAGCGTCTTTTGCCGCAAATACGAGTCACAAATCGCGGCACATTCAGCCCACCGCCACTCGTCGCGAATAATTGCTTTGCGCGATACTCGAGAAACGACCGCGCGTTCCTCCACCTTCTTTCATCCCCCTCTTTCTCTCTCTCTATATATCCACGCCTTTGTTTCGTTTTCTCCATTACCGCTCGTTTCTGCTGCGTTCTACGCCTCTCGCTCTCCAGGAGCCGTCGCGACGCCTCGCGTCGTCGTATCTCCGCCTCGCGTCGTCGTATCGCCGCCTGCGACTTGCCACCGAGCCGCCTCTTTTTAATCGCTCTCGTCCGACCGGAGCTCATGGAGACTCTTAATGTCTCGCGACGTTTCTCTATTCGACGATGCTAAGCCGCGCGACAAATTAAATCCCGACTTGGCTGTCCGTTAACGTTTCACGCTCGTCCGTCCTTCATTCGCATAAACGACGCGAGAAGGGATCATGCCGACTGGGCGAGGGGAGGAAAAAAAGGGAGAACCGTTCGTGTCGTACGATAGCGTCTTGTTCTCTGTGGAAGTTCTTTTCTCGGACAGACGAAGAATGCACGGTCAGATTACGTCTTTTGCGTGAAACGAGACGAGATGTGTTTGTTGGAGTTTGTCATTCTCTTTTCACGAATGTGGCGTATCGTTTCTGTTGCACCGATGCGGATGATGGTTGTGCGTGGCTTTTGTTGGGTTCTTGAAAGGGAGAGTGATCGACACATTCTGTGCTTTGATTTTTAATTACTTACTTAGCGTGATTAGATGAAAAATAGAAAATTTGTAAAAATTATGTGCGAAAGATTTAAGGAAGAGTAAGTTTGTTAGAGTATGGTTAGTCGGTGTTTTATATGAACGCATTGCTATGGCTAATTTCTAATGTACAATCTTCCGATAGTGTTTTTATTTCTAGAGCCGACAGGAGTTCATTCTAATTCTAAATGAAGAGAATACTGGAGGAAAGTGAACAAAATTAACAGTTAACACATGGAAATATACCTAAGAATATGAGTTAGTATTGTTATATCTTTACCCAATCACAGAATAAATTAACATTTCGATACTTTTACAAATTAATAATATGTCAACTTTGTGAATAGTCTTCTGTGAATGAACGTCGATTCGTGTAACGTAATGTAATATTTACTTAACTTAAATACCATAATTAAATATCGATTTCTGTAACACATAAAATCCTAAATTAACATAGAATTGACGTGTTTGATTACATTTTCAAACGAAATGAATTCTTTCCCGAACTTGCAAAAAATACCAAAAATACAAGGATTAAAGTGTCATGCATAAATTATAAAAAATTAACGTCAATACTCTCCCGAAATTGCAAAAAATTCCAAAAGATGCACTCAAGGATCGAAGTATCGCACTTAAATTACAAAAAATTGATGTTAATTCTCTCCCAAAATTGTGAAAAATACCAAAAGATGCACTCAACGATCAAAGTATTATATTACGCCTGCATTATAAAAAATTAACGTCACTTCTCTCCCGAAATTGCAAAAAATTCCAAAAATACACTCAAGGATCAAAGTATCGCGCTTAAATTACAAAAAATTGACGTCAATTCTCTCCCAAAATTGTGAAAAATACCAAAAGATGCACTCAACGATCAAAGTATTATATTACGCCTGCATTATAAAAAATTAACGTCACTTCTCTCCCGAAATTGCAAAAAATTCCAAAAAAATACACTCAAGGATCAAAGTATCGCGCTTAAATTACAAAAAATTGACGTTAATTCTCTCCCGAAATTGCAAAAGAAACCAAAAATACACTCAAGGATCAAAGTTTCGCGCGTAAATTACAAAAAACTGACTTAATTCTCTCCCGAAATTGCGAGAAATACCAAAAGGTACACTCATCGCGCGTGCACGATAAGTACTTAACAAAATGCCCGGCGAAGAAGGTAAATAGCGCCGTTGGTTCGCTTGTTTACGCGGGATGCGCGCACGAGACGGGGAGGTAAGCGTCGCGGCGATCTTTAACCCAGAAGCTCGTGCGAGAAGAGAGACACGAGTAAATTACACGGTAGAAACAAGGTTCGGTTTTACCGTGACTGCGGGCCTCGACGCGGCTACGACGTCGCAGGTATTTTCACGGTGCATATAATCGTGCGACACGGACCGTGCAAATTTATTATTGCGCTTCGCGACGCTCGGCAAGATGGACAGAGCCCGGCTTATCGCCGCATTCTTCGCGAACGTTCCGAGACAACTGGTACCGCGGCTTGCGTAATTTACGGAACACCGACGTGGCGAATCGATACAAGTCACGAGAGATACGTGCGGGCGCGTTGCACGGTATTCGAATCGATAACACCGCGTTAATTTGTAATTGATGCCGCTTCAACGCGAAACTTCTTGTCGCACTTTCTTGTCCCGCGCCCGTGAAAGTGCTATTTCATTCGATCGCATGCATTAGGTTCGTTTTAGGTACAGGCTGTAGCGTGCCGATAAATAAGCTACTGCGGTATATGTTTATTGCGTTTCCTTGGGATTTTATTGGGTCTGTTTTCTTACGTCGTTGCTTTACAATTTTATTTCACGCGAAAATAGGAGATGTGTCTGGGATGTGTGAAAGTTTGTGTGATTATTTAAAAAAAATGTTTTCATTGTTTAATAATACGGAGACGTTTTTGTAGAGATTTTTGTGCTGTACGAATTTTGAAAGATTTTTTTTTGGTACTGTTTGCTTTGAAGTAATGGAAAGTGATTTTTTGGAACAAGTAGATGTCTGATTTATTATACAGCGACGAAGGTTTGTGTAATTATTTTTTTTTTAATGTTTCCATTGTTCAATAATGTGGAGATTTTTGTACCATACAGGTTTTGAAAGATTTTTTTTTAGTATTGTGCTTAGTTTGAAGTAATACAAAATGATTTGCTCGATGTCTGATTATATACGCGCTTGTACTACTTGCGCGAGAATATATAAGTTCATGTATCACGAATATGCGAACAGTTTTCGTCTGATTTTTGAAGTTTCGCGCATATGCGACATGAATTTATCAAAAATGTACAAAATAAAGTTTAAAATTTGTAGAAAATACACAGTTAACCTTAGTTAAATTTAACTCGACTGTGAATTCGATTTTAAATTATTTCTTGAAGCAGAGCCTCTGTAAATGCTCAAAATCTTGGTTAAATTATTTGTTTATTGAAAAATAGATTTTCATAGTTATTTTATTTCTCCAGATATTTTAATTCGTTCGTTGGGAAAAATTATAATTGTAACATGAACTTAACTTAAATTCCACTTTCGCACATATTTGTACATTTTTATGTTATTCCGTATGTTACACAGGACTATGAAGTTTACTTTCTTTCCCCGCTGAATTTCCTAATAGTTACAACGAAGTTTCGTTCAACAATGAAACGTGTGAAATGTTTAACTTCTTGTCTTAGCAATACGAAGTTGATCATCAAAGTTGCACAACTGTAGATAAAGTTTCTTCTACTATCTTGGACACAGAGTTCTACCAATACTCTGTTCATGCACCTTATGTAAGATTGAAAATTCTTTCTATGTGTCTGACATATGCCTTGCGTAACATGTCGAACGTGTTCTTTTGTCCATTTCGTTTTGATTTTTGAAGACACAGTATATTCGACTCCTACTTGTCCAACTTTGACATATCATCAAAGAAGCATCCTTGTTCATAAATCAGTTCATATTCCTTCTTCTTTCATCTTACAAATTCATACATCTAAAACAATTATTTATCGCGCACAATTTCACACATGCCACAAGAAATATGAAGAATTTTTGTACAATGAAATTTATTTATCCCGACATAATTGAACTTTTTGTCGAAAAATTAATATGTAAATTAATTTCAGCAGATCCTAAAATTGAAATTCTATCGATCACTCTGCAATTTCATTCACATCTGGAAAATTTACATTTGACACGCATTTACACGCACAGATGATCAACATAAACGCGAGCATTAATTCTTTCTTCTAACGATACGCGTGGCAAGTATACTTGGTCCGTCGACCGTTCGATCGCTCGAATATTTTTCATAAATAATTCGTCGCCGGCACGCGAGTTCAACCCTTTGTCCCTTTGTCAGTGGAACAGTACTTGGGCGGCGGTTGTATTTTATTCGGTCACGGGGTTGCTGGTTGATTGTGCAAATTCTGTTTATCGGGAACGCGCGTAAATTCATGCGTGAATAATTTACGTCGGCCCCGGCGAGAGCGCACTTTTGTCCCTTTGTCGATGGAAGGTTCGCCACGGCGATATTTTATTCCGCGGCGTAACAATTGTTGCTTGGACGTCCCGTGGAATTTTCTTGCCGCCTCGGCTCCCGTATATTTATGCATAAATTTACACGTAAATAACGAGCCCCCGCGGCTCGTTAGCAATAGAGATAATACTATTTCCGTCGCGACGTTGTAATTAAATTGCGTCGAGGATGTTCGATAAGTGTGCGAATAATTGCGATCCTCCCGCACCGTTGAACATTATTTACCGCGGCGAAGACTGCGGCAAGTGAGAACGAGACGAAAATTAGAAGAGAAAAAGAAGAAAAGAAGATTGTTGAAGGGACGATCTAAAAAGTGTGAAATAATTAACGATCGGTGTACACCTGGTCTTTACAGCTACCGAATTAACTTCATCGGGTAAGGATGAAAATTAATTACGAACCTCACTCTCGGTGTAATTCAATGTTCGTTAGGACACCGTTTTCTACGGACACTGTAATGTTGACGTATAAGCGCCGCGTTCGCACTTTATCGTGGTTACATTCGGCAGGAAAAGAGCGTGGAGTTTGTAAACGGATTAACCTGCTCAGCTTTAATGTTTTAAGGCGGGAAGCACGACGTCAATGAAATTATTCAGCCAAGTGTGAATTTTTTTAATGGAAGAAGGCAGGATAAAAGTTCACGCGTTTTGGTGGACGACGGGTCTCTCTTATTTAGAAGATTGTTAATTTGTCGTGCAGGTGAAAAGTTGGAAAATGTAGGAATTAAAAAGGCAAATTGTCGAAAGTGTCGATATTTTAAAAATTTTTTATTTATTTCCATCACTCTGATTTCATTGTTTGCTTCGTTAATTATAGTCTCTATTATTTAGAAGATTGTTAATTTATCACGCATGTGAAAAGTCGCAAAATGTAGACGAAGAGGAAGGCGTTGAAATTTAAAAGGCAACTTGTCAAAAGTGTCGATATTTAAAAAATTTTTAACATTTGATTTTACTGCTTGCTTCATTAACAAATCACACATCACTACCTCGACGTTTTCTTCCAAAGAACATTCAATTTTAAAGTCACACTAACACACGACAAATTAAAATGTAAAGAAACATGGTATCATGTTTTGCTACGCTGAAAACGACAACTCACAATAATTGACATGGACAATGTCAACCTACACCAAAATATCGAATAAACAACGTCTCTACCTTTCACAACACCGCGAGCACGTCGTTCCTATCCGACCGCGGAACCAATTAGAAGAAGCAGTTGCGTCAAAGGTAAGAAGAAGAAGAAGAAGAAGAGAATAAAGAAGGAAGAGAAAGAGCGAAAGGAAGAGAACACGAAGGAAATACGACGGAACGAGCGTAAATACGGACAAGCTCCTTAACGACGTCCTCTCGAACCTCGAAATTGTTCGCGGGGCTGAGAGGTCTCAGACTATTCAAGCCACAACGGTGTGGTGGCCAGTCACGAAAGAAGAAAGCGAGAGAGAAGTCATTAACAAGACAAGCCTTGCGGAGGGAAGAGCGAGCGAGCGAGCGATAGAGGTTGGGGGTCAGTGGGATTGCTAGGTCGGCCAAAGGAAAATCAGAGGGTAACATTACCATTGTACGCAGCAGCGAGTCACAGTAGGACAATTGAGCGCGCGCCTATGCTCCCGCCGGCTATGGAAACGCGAAACGAATGCAAGAGGCACGGTGATAAAGAGCACGTGGCAAGAGGGTAGCTTCGGGCCATCTGGAATCGGGCTAATTTGACGATTGAGCCGATGCCAGGATGCCGCGGGCTTCGTTTGAAAAAACCAGACTAGTTCGCGCGCGAAACCCTATCTCTACACACACACACACGCGCGCGTCTCTCCTCTTCGTAGACACGCACTTACACACCTGTCTATTTACGTTCATATACATACATATACACACATACATAGAGGTATAGACAGCACAGCTGGTGCAGGGAGCGCAAACATTTCGTCCGAATTTAAACGCTGGAACACTTCGCTCGAATACCATCCCCCCAGCGGAATCCTGCATGCACGAACACTTTCAGCCGTAAAGAGACTCGCGCCAACGATTCTACGAACATCGCGAACACAGACACGGCCGGACGCACTTCAGATCGGTTTTCCCGCTCGTCTCTCTACCATGAAGGAGGAACAGGGCGAATGGGCGTATATACCTGGTCGGTCCCGTTCAAGGACTCGTTCGGCCTGCATCGTCTGTTCTATACTCGCGCCGGTGAAGCTAATTATGGCGAACTTTCGGCGACGAGCGGGTTCGTTCGAGAGATGGAAACTTGTCCGGCATGCTTAATTTGTCCATGGACAGTGGTTAGCTCGTGTTACAAGCGTAGCGACGAATGAAAGATCGTGCAGGAGGATCCTGCCGGTGTAGGATATGTGTATACAGGGTGTTTCGAAACAGGGATGAATTCGGTACGCTGGAATAGGGAAAAAATAGGTCGTGTGAATATATATACCTGATACGAGCTTGTTTTTGAATTATAGCTGTTTTTGTCTTCCAGTAATTCTTGTCACTCTATGGACTGTGTAGCGAGCTTCCTACGCTCTGCCACCAGAGGGACGGAGGAACTGCATGTTCTCGCTAGTACTCATAAAGGCTCCCTGTTTGTATATATATAACTTCTGACCTGAGTCCTTTCAGTCATTTCCGCGTCTAAGGCTCCTCCATATCCTCTGTCACATTCCTACATCCCTTCAAATGCTTCTTTTAACCCCTTAACCTGGAACAAGGTGTCAGACTCGTGGCAGAGATTCCGGTGAAGATGTGAGAAAAATAGTTACATGAGTAACAGAAATTCATTGTAATCCTATCTTTCGTTTGAATTCCTAAGACTGGGGATTGCTAAATGTAATTAATCTGGAACAGACTAGCTTTTATTGCCTAATTCAGTACTAAAACAGTAAATGGCTGACGCTTAGATCTATAGTCAAAGAAAAAATCATATGTTAAGGGGTTTATTGTTTACAAGTATTCTTATCTCGTAAGAAGCGCGTATGGAAATTTGCTGATACATTTCGAAATAATTTGAAACGTTCGTAAAAATTTCAGTGGTCACTTGGAACAATTTCTACGAAAATTATTAATAACGGGTATCGTACAGAGAGGGCTGTAATTCGGAAACAATGTCGTGTTACATTTTTTCTTATCTTTTAGCGCATCGAAGCTGTACCCGAAGTTACGCCCACACGTTTTGAAACACCGTGTACATACATACGTGTTTTGGTAGGTGACGCGAGGGAGAAGTTTGGAATCGCGGAGTGTCTCTGCACACCGGGGGCACGATGGAAAATATTGTGTAACTCATATTTACGCGGGAGAGAAATTGGTCGGAGAGTGGTGTGCCGGCGGAATTAGAAGAGGCGCCTGCGTGAGATTGCGACTGGAGTGCGAGAGTCGAGAGCATGTTATTAAGGGCGAAACTAATTTTGATCTCTGGAAACGAATTAATTACCGTTATGTACGTTTTGTTATTAGTTTTAGAAGTTGGAATGGAAGGCGGGAAGAGCGAGGACGGTAATAAATATTGTCGCAGCGGGGATGATTCAATTTCTCCTTTTGACGCAGCCTCTTTATTCATTTATTATTAAAATTCAGCATACGTACCCGGATGGAACTGCTGTGTGCTCTATTTTTCTGTTTAGGTGTTTTTAGAGTACTTTTCAACTAACCGTGGGGATTTTACGAATTTTTACGTGTCCTTTATTTTTGTCACCGTTTCCATTCTCCTTTTTTCGATCATTTGTACGAGCTTTGTTTTACTCTACAGTGTCGTCGAACGTCTCTATGAATAATTTTGTACAATCAATTTACGATGCATGTTTTTTAATTTTTCACCTCTAATTGATACGTAACTTTTTTCAAATCAGCTATTATTTTAAAATCTAAATTTGGACAAAGATCGATTAATATATACATTAGGTGCTTTTATAGAACTTCTAAACTAACTACAGAGATCTGATTTGTATAAGCTTTGTTTTTAATAATTCTTTTACTCTGCAATATTATCGAACGTTTTTATAAATAATTTCGTGTGGTCAACTTGTGACGGATGTACTTTAATTATTCGCCTCTAATTTTGTTAGAATCTATTATCACACCGAGCCATTGTTTCAGAATCTGAAGTACAAAGGATCGATTTACCGACTTGGAAACTTAAGGTTACAATAATCCTCTCCATACTAAGTACCCTAATAAATATCTTCGAAATGTGCATTCTTAGCACTTAGTTAACTTCAATAGCAGTTAGGTCGAGTCAGAGATTCATCAAACTGATTTAGTCTTCGAACTACGCTGTGCCTAGCATTATCGCTCCAAGTTATATAAAATATTCAGGTCGTTGTAATTTATCTTCACTTTCCCTTGAAACTTGATTGACAACGAGCAGTGTCACAAATTCACGGAAAACTATGAGAAAAAGCTGTAGTTGTT
>NW_017100281.1:1951308-1971638 GCF_001263275.1 Habropoda laboriosa | reverse complement strand
TAGAATCCACTCAAAAAATTTAAATTCGTACTCAAAATAGTAAAATTTCATGTCTACATAATTTGGATTGCAAAAAAATTGAATTCATACTAAAAAAAATTAAATTTCATAAATCTACATAAGTTGAATTGCAAAGAAATAAAATTTCATTTATCCATGTAAGTTGGAATTGCAAAAAATTGATCACTTATTATTTTTAATTCAACACCATAAAATATCCATCTGTGTTAATTATCACAAAATTACAAGAAAGATAAAAAATTTCATATAAAAATTTTTTTTTGTAATCCAAACCACGTAGACCCCATTCAATTTTTATTCCTTGAACACGGACACTGCAGGTAGATTCTTATAATAGCCTTGCCGCTCAAGATTTAGAAGAGTACGCACTCGTACATTTTTCTCCAAACGAGTTAGAGACAAGTGTCTCCCAGTTCTCCAAACAATTCCAACTAAGAACAAAGTTTCCATTTCTACAACGTCTCTTTACACAACAACCGTGGAAAATCGACTGCACCGAAACTCACGTTCAATATGAACGTATCGGAACGATAATAACAATAACGGACAGTTGCAATCAATGACTAAGCAGAACGCCGTCGAAACATTCCAAAGTGTTCAACGTCCAATCATTCCCACTGAGGATTCATGAACTTTCTGGAACACGGACCGGTACACGTCAGGCCGGTAATCTTTCAGAGCGATTAAAGCACCGCAGGACAAGCTCGAAACGGTGTCGTTAACGAGATTTCGACCGCTACGCTCTCGAGTTTAACCCAGATTTCCTCATCAAACCGGGGAATCGATACGCGTTATCCGCGCGTTTCAAACGTGATTTTTCAACGTCCACGTCGCATAAGTAATCGATCGTTACATACATACATGCCTACAACACCCCTTTGTCAGTTCCGTGTTACACAGGACAAAACGATAGGACAAAACGATTCGATCTCTGCTTCGATTTAAACCGAACCGTTCAAAAGGCGACATCAGGATGGCCGCGTTTTTCTCAGCGGTCTCCTCTACATCGTAGTACCATTTCGTCCCGTTGCAGCTCGGTAATTCGATGAATTTCGAGTATGAGAGGTACGTCGTAGCCGGGCGAGTCCTCAATTAAGCGGAACAGTTCGTCGGGTACGAGGACGCGGCCCGATGTTCGTGCGGACGCGAAGCAGCAGTAGGATCTGTCCCGGGTCTCACCCTTTCTCCCTCTCTCTCTCTTCATTTCCTTCCTTCTCTCTCTGTCCGGGTGTCTTAAATTAGAATTTCAGGTGAGTCGTTCTGAAATCCGATTCGACGACTCTACATGGCACCGTGCGGGCCGGGGGTTTCGTAATCGATCGCGACTCGAGCTGCGTCGAAAGCGAGAGAAACGTGGAGAGCGGATGGAACCGGTTGGATAAAAAGAGCGACAGAGAGGGAAAAAGGGATAGAGGGTGGCTAGAGGGAGGAGAGAGAGAGAGAGAGAGATGGAGATTGCAGAGAAGTAACGAGTAGGAAAGCAAAGAAGAGATACAAGGGTGAAAAGAGAGAGAAAGGGGTTACCCGCGATTGTGGTTGTCGTTGAGCTGACTGTGGCACTGGCTGCGGTTACGCCGGTGTTAGTTTTCAGGTGCATTCTACTCGAGCACGTAGTCCTGTAATACTCGGAATAATCATTTAACATTCACCTGTGCATATGCATGAGCATCCGTTGAAAAGTACTTGCAGATATTACGAGTGAACTGCAACGCCGTCCTTCCTTCGATTCTACCAAGTTACTCGCGAACGGTTGCACGGAGAATATCCTTAACCGGTGTATCCCCGTTTCGAGGGGCTGAAAATCGATTTTTTTATTACGTTTTGTGGAAGTAGAACGTGTTGGAAGTATGTTGATGAAATTTTACAAGTGAAATTGACGAAATGACGGAGTTATTGTGATTTGAAGAAGGTAAACGGTGGCTGGCATGATTTTTCAATAATGGATCGACTAATCTCTCCTAAATTTTGCCTGCGCATAAAATAGGTGCCGCTTTATCTTTTGCCTGAGAATTATGTCAATATCTGGAGTAGTTTTTTTTTTATCGCTTGAAGAAGTTTGAACTTTCAGGATAACGATATTTTTGCTTCAAATGGCTGTCATTTTGCCAAAATACATTTTATTCTGCTTTATTCTAACAAGGACTATGAGCACACTCAGATGGATTAAGAATATCTTCGATTTTTCTGCTTCAAAATGAATACAACAAGTTTGAATCCTGGCGGAAACTCAGAATGCTACCTGGCGGAGTGAAATAGGTAATAATTTAAAGAATAATTAAGATAATTTCTTGAAAATTGCACTGTGTTGTCCTGAAACATGGCCAAATAGCTGTGCAAAATTTCAAGTCCCTCGGTTTACAATTACCTAATAATCTCTTATCCCAAATATCGCCTAAAGACGACATCTCGAAACGGGAATGCCCCTTTAACGTTAATCTCGCTAAGAGATTTCTCTCCAGCGTGAATTACCACGAAGAAGCGGGGAAGTTTCCTTTCACATTTTTCACGCCACTTTGTTCTTACGCGCGTTGTTGATCGATATCGTTGGCAAATGTACGGGTTACGGTTGGATCGAAGGAGTTGATTTACCTTCAGCCTGGAAAATCTGTTACTCTTCTGCGCAGAAACGTTGAGAGCTTGAACCGTAGTTTACTCCGCGGCATTGTGAGAGATTTCTGGACCGGCTGAGAGGCAGATTTGTCTCATTGTTATGCACCGTCGAGGATCCCAAGAATTTTAAAGCCTTCGGTTTATAGGCTTTAAAAAGTAAAAAAATATGTCAACGGAGAGTTTTTAAAATGCTTGAAACACCCGGGGTAGTTCGACGTCGCTAGAAATTTTACAAGTTTGAACAACCTTCGTTTCGTGTACACAGAAATTAATTAACATCGTGAAATATTTTTATATTCCTCTGGGGGCAATAATTCCTCTTTCTTCGTTTCGCTTTATCGCAGACAGGCACAGTCTTCTTTGAGAAATTCGAAGAATAACCCTTTGTGGCTTTTATACAGAATCGCCGTGAACGAGCTGTTGACACATCAATAGTGAAGATTGTCAATCTCTTTGTTAATGTTACTTCTAAGCTTCTTTATTTTTCTTTATTTCTTTGTACGACTTATTAAAGTTTCCCTTGGTCCCGATTATTACTTTTATTTTGCGAGAAGCATTTTGTTCCCTGTTCCAGTACTTCTTTCAGAGTTTCGCCTGTAATCTTATTAGATCTCGAATGGAACTCGTTGCAATTCCAGTGAAATTTTCGCGTTTACTAAACGCAGGATTATATTTTAAATTGTTTCCACGAGAAGACCTACGAAAGACTTAAATATTCAAACTCTAAACGATCCAACTATATTTAATCAGAAACAATCGAGTAATTCTAGAAGCTTCCAAGCGTTAGAAAATCTTCAGATTAATTAATAGGTCATGCAAGTACCCTTAGATGATCTTCTTTCAGGAAATGTAAGCGATATTAAGGTTAAGTCATTTAAATATTGAAACTCTAAAAAATTCAACTACAGGTACTCAGGTACTTGTAGAAGCTTCCAAGTGTTAGAAAATCTTCAGTTTAATTAACAGGACAGCTAAGTTCCTTTAAACGATATTCTTTTAACAAACGTAAGCAGTAATTTTCAAATTTAATCAAAGTCGTTTAAATATTGAAATTCTAAAAAATTCAATTATACTTAATTAGAAATAATTAAATAATTCTGGAAGCTTCCAGGCGTTAGAGAATCTTCAGTTTAATCAATAGGTCCGCAAAGTTCCTCCAGATGATCTTTCACCAAACGTAAACGATAGCTTTCAAATGTAATTAAGGTTTAATCCACCGGTACGATTCTTTCCGTTGTCAAGGCATCGTTTTATCGACACGTTATTCGAGAAGTTAGCGCAAATAACATCATCGTAGCCCCGCGCTCTGTAAGGAAGGCGTACGGGAAAAGCGAGGGAAATGAGACTTTGTGCCTCGCAAGTCGGCGAGTAGTCTTGAACGTCAAATATTTGTCGAGTGAATGCGCGCGATTATGTCGCCGCGTTTTAAGTCGACTCGAGATTCCTATTTGCACGGCTATCTTTTTCCATTTCGTCTTCGCCGACACAGTGCACCTTCCCTCCGACAACCTGCTGCACCGGTCTCCTCCTCTATCTTCCATTCCTACTGTGTCTTTCTCGCTTCCTGTCTCTCCTCCTCTTTCAACTCTTCCCTTCTTCTTTTTCTGCCCTTATTTCCCAACTTTCTTTTCATCTCTCCATCTTTCCTGGATCTTTCTCGTCTCGCTCCAACCAACCCAGCATCTCTTCTCTTGAACATTTCCTTTTTGTCCTCTCTCTCTCTCTCTCTCTCTCCCCCTCCTCTGTCTTTTTGCTTTCTTCTCGTCCCTTTTACCTTATTGCTTCATCCTCTACTCTCTTTCTTTCGTTTCTTCCCTTCTCTCACAGGTCTCGGAGACCTTTCAACCTTTGCCAGAAGAAGCTCGCGAGCTTCGGCTCATCCTTGACTTAGCGTTGCAATTTTTCTGTCGCGACTAAAGGCAACTGCCGCTCGAGTTATCCCGAGACATCCGGCCTGGGCTGATAGCACAGTCGGTTCACGACTATCGGTTTCGCGTGCGCCGCGTGTGCGCGCCACTCACCGTCAACAGACGAGAGTCAAAAGGAACAGCTACCGCCTAGCCACGGTGAAATAGAGAGGGACGCGTGTACGCGACACTCTATTCTCGTAAAGAATATTGAGATGGAACGCTACCCGATACGAGGTCCCAACGTGTAACCGCGGGGTCGAGGAGGACGGAATTCGAAATGTACATCGCCTCCCGTTCCGTTCACCTGGTCAATTTTGATCTTCGAGGACGACGGTGAACAACCTCGAACCGTAATTCTAGCTTTCGCGATGGTACTTCCTATTTTAACCTTTTGACAGCGTGACGAATTGACTGGGGATTTTTGTGCAAATTGAGTATAATTGGAAAAATAGAAGTTAGATAGGTAATTGTTTTATTCGCTAAATATTATAGCGAGTACTGTATTTTCGCTTATTTTGTGGATTCTGCGTACTTTTGTGTTTTCAAATTTTCCACAAATAGACGAAAATTCGCAGTTTATTAATTTGGAAATCTTCGGTGCGTAAATTGAAACCTTAAAAATCTCACAAATCTTATCAATTATAAATTAAGTTGGAATTGAAATTAATTTTCGTTACGACTGCAATAAAACTGTTTTTGTCGAATTTTGACGAGAATCTGTGGCACGAGTCTAATTCGTCGTTATACCTAGGTCAAAGAATTCATTTTCACAGAATTGATGGTAAGATGAAGAAAAGCGATGTGACTCGAATTTTCTACTAATGAAATTACGAATTGCAATCGAAATAATTTATACTCTACGTCGTGTGTGAGTATTTTCAAAAGACTGGACAAATAATCCTGCGTCACAGTTGTCTCGTCCTTTTCTAACATTTTTTCTGAAAGTCTATTTCGAGTTAAATAGTTATATATTTGACGCTGCACGCGAGTCTCACGCGGGATAAACTGTCGAAGTGTTAATGATAGATATAACGAGGTGCAAATGAGTTGCCCGATCGTTGAAAATAATTACTTGCTCTACTTGTGACTGAAACGTTTCGTTGAAAATAATTGCTTGTTCTACTCGTGAACTCGAAATTTCTTGCATTTATTTTCAGCAAAAGTAAAGATAGAAATGTTTATTTCAACACACCTTTTAGAGGATCGTGTAACGTAGACTTGCATGCTTGAAAATGAAACGTCCAAAATGAAATTTAAGTTACATAGTGGTGGAAATTTCAATTTATCATAAATCCAGTGTGAACAGAGGGCGAAATAGCGTTTATTGGAAAACTCTGTCCTCGTTGATTAACTTTTGCAAATACACAGCCTTGAGAAGATGGACTGCAGAGTAAACTTAATTACAGCTTGGTCCTCTGTAAGACCCCTGCAACCATAAATTTCTCCAAGTACAATGATGGACATTAGGGTAAGATTTTGGCCTAGAATAACTAGTTCCCTTGTTTCTGTAAAGATTCTCGTTAGACGTCGGTGAATTATTCTGTCTCAGAGTGGAACAGAATTCATCTTTAATACGGTAACAAGCACTTTGATCCATCAAGTGTTTTGCCCCTTTACAAATTTCATTGTTCCGTTTTATTTAACATTTTAACAGTACATATTCCAAACTTGTCAGTGTCTTTAACACATTTTTCTGCATTTTAACGTTTCAATTTTCCTAATTTCTTTTATCGAGTTTGAAATTGAAAGAATCGACAATAGTGTACTCGAACGAGTCGAAATATGAGGCAACGATGTGTAATACTTTTCAGTGCTAAATTTCCAACGAACGCTGGAGATATAAACCGATAAATTGAAGCAATTAATCGTTATTAACTGGATTCCGTTAGATTGAAGTAATTAAAATCGATGATTCAGTGGTTTCATTTTTACGTCGTTCAATTACATAAAAAATTAGTAGCTCTTAAAGGATAAAATACGTTTTCTCCGGCATTTACTTCCTGGCCGATAATCTTTTAGATTAATAACGATAAATGAATAGACGTTTGTGATACATTATTATGCCAGTCACATAAAAGGATTTCGTAGATGACTCGACAGTTGCTGGTCACGCAAGGATAAAACAATACATCACTTTGCGATGAAAAGTATCACTTTTATTCTTGGAGCGTTCTGTGGAAAGTGTATTTTTGCAGCAGATGAAATTCATTTTTGGAACATTTTTGGAAAATAAAAGGATTTCTCTGTTACGTATTTTAAAGTGAAATTTGACACACTTTCGTCGAGATCATTTTCGAAATTATGCTTCTCTTATGGAAGCATGGCATCTTGAAGGATCTTTGTATGTAAAGTAAATAAATAAATTTCTGGAAATCTATTAAACTTTGAAATAAATTGAATTTTTCATGAAGTTCTGAAGTTAATGAAATTTCTGGAAATCTATTAAATTCTGAAATAAATTAAATTTCTGGAAATCTATTAAACTCCAAAATAAATTAAATTTCTTGTAATTTATTGAATTCTAAAATAAATTAAATTTCTGGAAATCTATTAAATTCTGAAATAAATTAAATTTCTGGAAATCTATTAAATTCTGAAATAAATTAAATTTCTGGAAATCTATTAAATTCTGAAATAAATTAAATTTCTGGAAATCTATTAAACTCCAAAATAAATTAAATTTCTTGTAATTTATTGAATTCTAAAATAAATTAAATTTCTGGAAATCTATTAAATTCTGAAATAAATTAAATTTCTGGAAATCTATTAAATTCTGAAATAAATTAAATTTCTGGAAATCTATTAAATTCTGAAATAAATTAAATTTCTGGAAATCGTTTCTAAATACGCAATGCCTAATTTTAATTTCCATCTTCCACAAATTGTCGTAAACAATACATTCTTCGAAAAATATTCCCAAAGGAATTGCACGAAACGAAAGATTTATTTCTCTTCGTGCAAAAATTCTCATCGGTTGACAAAAAGGAACTTTTTAAAATGTTTAAACGAAATTTACCAACGTATTTCAGTAATCCTGCTCGTAGAAAGGGACGAGGTTCTTGTGCATTATGAGTGAACCCAGCTACTTCCGCGAGTAACAAATATTTGCAAAGGTACGAGGAAGATCGAGCAGTTGTTTGAAATGTGAGAATCTGCTTAAAGTGAAATGGGTGTCGCGACGGTTGTTCCTTATTTCCTTATTCTAAAAACTGAGTCTAGCATGTGGAGTGTACCGGATTTTAGGGGATTTTCCGAGGTGAGCGGGATACTAGGCGGAGGGTTGCTTTCGCTGAAATTCAAGAGGATGACACAGGAGAGAAGCAGGAACTATGACAGCATAAAATATTACTTAGATACTTTTACATCCTGAACAAAACAGAAAATGGGGAAATATACCGTACGTTAAATTGCAAAAATATTCTGCAACGGTAATTATTTCGATACTGAACTAAAAAAAACCTTGAGTACAAATTTAACCCTTTTTAGATCGTGTAATTTTCTTGAAAAATATAGTTCTACATTCTGGCATTGTCAAAATTTGCGTTTAAAAACAAGCGGCGAAGATTGTATATTAAAGATACAAATGCAAAATAAAAAATTTATATTTTCACATTTTTACTTTGTCAATATTTGCAATTAAAAACAAATGGAGAAGATTGTACAGAAGATTGTATATAAATACAAAATACAAAATATACAAATTGTTCATTCAGTTTCCGATCCAATTTGAAATAAATTTCTTGAAATTAACAAAATTAAATATGGAAATATTCCAAATTAAATAAAATTAAATAAAAAAACTATTAAGAAATTAAATAAAAATTTCCAAATCCTCTAATAATAATTGGTACAACTGTAAAAGAATAAATACAAAAGCACAAGCTGTAGCAATAGAATCGTAAACTCGATAATTATTAATTGTGGTGAAGTTTGCACTATGTAAAATTCAAACTGGCAGCATGGTTTAATAAAAGAATTTTCATAGTTTCTACCTACAAAGAGCGTTAAAGCAACAAAGTTGACAAAAAGCTTTCAACAGCTCCTTTGTCCCACAAAGTGTTATTTAACGCTTGTCGAATTATTAGGTTATACATAAATATCACGGTAGCTATATAAAAAACATCAAACATTAATAACGTTCTACTTTCTTTTACGTTTAATTAAAAAAGAATTCTAAGTTATTTTACCTTATGATCGATAACCCTATACGTCCAATATCGCGGCTCGATCGTGGTTCCCTCGATAGAAGAAAGAAAAATAAAATTCTCCCCTTTAACCCTCTGTAACCTAATTTCTCTTCGTTCACGGAGAGAAAAATTACGATTAATTACAATTTCATATTTTCATCGGAGAAACAAGAATCGATAATTATACTACAGAGAAATTCATCATGTAATATGATTAAAATTTAAAAACCGAAGAGTTGAAAAATAAATAAATTGAAAAATGGATGGCGAAAGCGAAAGATAGTGGAAGAAAGGAAAATATTGAAAATATACAATAAAAATTTAAAAAAATCTTAATAATACGACTTATCCATTAGAAATATATTTACAGTCAATTTAGGGACTTATGATCGTATGTATACATTACTGAAAATAAATAAGGGTAATTTAAATTAAATTACAATAGTAAAAATATCGATCGATACAAAATTTATCCAATGATCGAAATTGCTGCAATCAATTTGGGAATTTAAATGCCAAATTATAGACTTAAGCGCAATAAAGGGTTGAGCGTCACAGGTTCAGTTTGTGTTTCCCCGATATCCCGCTGCGTTTCAACTCACACACTTCACCGTTACAGTGAAAATTCGTCCGGGAAGTAGCACACTGTCGAGTGTTCGGTTTTACTTAATTTTCCCGGGTAACTTTAGAGCGAAACTGAAGTTGCCGCATCTGAAGTGGTCACGTTGGAATTTAAAATATGCCCTGTTATCTTCCTGGGATCATGTGCGGTAGTATGTTCGGGCGATTAAAGCAGAGCGTCGCTGCTCGATACCGTGCGACGTATAATCGGGTAACACGGTAAATTGAGTGTTTGTCGATGGACATGACGGTGCACGATGTGTCGATATTTGTTTCCTTTTGTCGTTTCTGTCCGTTTGTGTACGATGTTACATTCATCGATTGCATTTTAAACGCGTTGTCGCGAGAAGCACTTTAGAAAAGTGAACAAGAGCGGCGTTTGTTTTGTAATCGATCCTCTCTATATTTGCATCTTCATTGTGGTCGATCGGGGGATTACCGTTGAAGAAAAATTTCGTTTCGTTTTCGCAGGATATATTCACGCGTTACGAGTCGTTCCGTGAAAGTTACATCGAACCTGAGTTGCGTTAATTAATTGACCGTGAGATTCGATGAAGTTGCTTCTTTCTTTTTTTATTTTCTCGTCGGATTTACCAGCTTAGTAATTTCACAGATTCGGCGAAATTATGAAAGGGTAACGATACGTGTACTTGCTTGATTGAAAATTAAACGTATAACAAGCAGCGGTAATAGGAATCGTAATTCTATCGGAGATTTATCTACTTTTCAAATTACTCAATTAATTCCGCAGTTGGACACCGTTTATATCATTTTCCATTTACACGACTAATACGTCGTATTATTCCACTCATTCGAGAATTATTTTAATTCGCCAACCGGTTCGCATAATTAAATATCCCGCGAATATTAAAATCTATTGAGCACGCAGCTGACATGTAGAAGTAATTACCCCGAAGTTCAGCTAATCTGTGTGATATTCGATTAAGCTTCGGCTAGATATAGTTTATGCTATTCAGAATCTCTTTTATTCGTCACTTTTCCAAGAAATTTTAGCGTGAAATTTGACAAACATCGAAGTAACAAAATTGCGTTTAAGATTTTGTTTTTCGATCATTAACAACGCTTCAGATGCAATTTCTTCACTCTGGAGTTTTCAGAAATCATCTGTTAAATTTTCTAGTAATTCCGAGAAATTCTGCACACACCGTTTGTAATTCGAACGAAATTTCTAATCCCCTGATTCGAACACTTTTGTACACGAACGTCATTTTCTAAATTGCAAACGTTTTTGTCAACTCGAAGGGAAGATTCAGGCAAAGAGGAAATCGAAACCTGAAATTGCCAGTTCGCGTTGTATTACCGTGACCAATGTTTGAACGTTAAACATCGACAGAAATATGGAAGCTTATTATTCAGGAAGATTTTCTTGGCTGAAACAAGTGGTTCTGGGATATCTCGCGGTAGAATTCTATTTCACGATCAACGAAATCGGCTAACAAAACGAAGGCCGTGTAAAGTTGAAATCGAAATTACATGGAATTCCAAGTGAACCCTAGCCTTCCTTCTAGCCTCTAGAACGTTCCCACTGTTGCAGCTACGGAGTCTTCGAATGAAACTTGTTTTGCACTCCGCGGCGGTACACGGAGTGCCGCAGAATTATCGATAGAAATTGACCCGGCCAATTGAAACGAAACTCCGGGAGAAGAAAAATAAAACGCAGCCATAGAAAAACCAAGGGAATTTTTCAAGTATATCGGCAAATATTTAAGTACAGAGACAGGAAACGTATTGTCAGACTTTAGTCGAGAAAACTTGGTCTTCTTTTATTACATTCGAACGCCAAGAATTTGAGCCAAAATTGTAGTTCACCGCGTAGCAAAGTAATAGATACCGAAAAATTGGAAGAAAAATCGACGAATTTCTACTGAAACTTAAATTTTCATTTCCTCTAGGTATAGGCTTTGATAAGAACATTTTTTAGTTTAGAGAACAATTTTTTCTGAATAATTGTTAATAATTTCAGCTCTTTTACGGGGTTCAAAGCGTGTAAAATACAGATTGAACGTTTTTAAGTAGTACGAACCTATAGAATGTCGTACAATTGATTTTTAATTTTTGTAAAATTGTTTTATCACAATTATTATCGCATTACTTCTGATCTGTTGCTTTCAGAGACTGTTCTCGTGTTCTATAAACATTTTTGAACATTTTTAAACAGTGTATTAGCTTTTTCTGTCATTCGAAATGAATAAGTGACACATTTTCAATGTTTTTAAGTAGTACGAACCTATGGAATGTCATGCATTTGGCTTTCAATTTTTGTAAATTGCTTCACTTCTGATTTATTAACGTTTCTTAAAGCACATTAGCTCCTTTCGTCATTGGCAATAAATAAGTGATACATTTTCAACGTTTCCAAGTAGTACGAACCTATGGAATCTCGTACAATCGAGTTTTAATTTTCGTAAAATTGCTTCATCGCAACTATTGTCACATTACTTCTCATCTTTCACCTTTTTTAAAGAGCACATTAGCCCCTTTCATCATTGCCAATAAATAAACCATACACTTTCATCCTGCTCGATAATTTAACTTAATTTCACCTCTCCCTTCAACAACATACTATCTACTAAACCGAAGCCGAACCAAAGAACCAACACAACTTTTCAAATTTCACAAAACATCCCCAATGAATTATTCAAAATATTCTTCTACAACTGCTCTCCAGCAATTTCATCTCCGTAACTCGTCCCTTCCAAAATGTATTTAAATCACATTAACAAAATATCCCTCGCAACTGCTCCTCAACTATCTCGTTTCCATAACTCCCCTGAACATTTATTTAAATCAAATTAATATCACAAATACTCCCAAGAATAAATTCAAACCGTGCCATGTAAAATACGCGTCCTCCCTTTCAAAACCATCTTTACGTCTCACAGACAGCCTGCATACGAGTCGTTCAGTTTTCGTCGCTGTTCCACTCCTCTGCTTTGTAGTTTCCACGTACGGATACGTACCTGTTTATATACCTGTCGGCTTCAAACCTGTCGCGAACGTTTACCTGAAACAATGCGTCTCGTATCTCGCAGAGTGCTTTATTTCCCCGGGCTCGCAGTTCTTATACACCAGCTTCCTTACGCCGCGGCACAAAGAAGATGAGAACAGTTCTGCAAAGAAGGTGAGGCGGAGGAGGGCAACGATTTCGACGCGAAGATACGCGACTGCAATAAATATCGCTATCTTATCGACGCGTCTCGGATTGAACGGCGTCTCCCGGAATCGCGTTTAATTGGATTCGTTAGCGGACGCAGCGCGAAATAGACAACACCGATAGAAAATCGGGATTGCTCGTGCTCGATGTAGACGTAAAATGGTATTAAGTTGGAGCTTTGCTTGACACGCGAAACACTCGTAATTAATTCTGTCGCTTTGTGAAGTGTGCGGCGGAATTTATTATGCACGACGGAAAGGTCCACGAGGAATGTGTAATTATGAACCTCTGTCTTTGGGTAAGTGACATTCAAGTTGCTGTAATTGCTTCTGCTCGTGCGATATGTTTCTTTCTTTCTTTACCTTTTGAATCTTGTCAAATTTATTTCTTCTTAATTCAATCTCTGACCAGAAATTGACGGAATTCGTAGAAAAGGGGTTGCAATTTTTGCAGAACCGTATTAATTATTATTATTCATACTTTCGTTCCAAAATATCGTCACATTCAACATTTGAAGTTAGTGGCATTAAATTATTTTAGTATGTATTTCTCTGTATAGAATATTTGGATTGTAAAAAGAAATAAGCAGTGATTCTAAGAAGGAATAAACTCTTTTCTACCTTACAGCTCCTTTTCTTATAAAATTTAGTTTTTCTTAATTTAATTTTAACCAGAAATTGGTGAAATTCCTAAAAAGATGAGTCATGACTTTTTGAGGACCCTATTAATTATTATTCTTCATACTTTCGTTCCAAAATGTTCATAAGTATTTGAAATTAGTGCAATTAAATATTTTTAGTACGTATTTCTCCGTCTAGGATATTTGAATTAGAAGGAATAGGAGAAATAAATGGAAAAAGTAAAATTGCTAAATAAAATTTAAAAAAGAGGCACTGAATTTGATCGTTAAATGCTATGGAAAAGAGGAGGGCCGTCCCTTTTCCTCCGTAACCGTGTTTGATTTAGAAGTTCAGTAGTGAAGTCTGTCCTTGATCAGACATCAAGTAGATACTATTCCTGCCCTCTGCGATATTCTGTTAATTAATTCAGGCAATATACCTTGTTGCTGAGAGTGTACCGGAGTGGTGATATTCTGCAATCGACGACACGAATTTACGGAAACTGTTATCCTTTTGAGGATTCGTAATTAAAATTAAAGCTCCGGATCGACGTATGGGTATCAAAGGTTAAGCTGTTTCATAAAGTAGTTAATACCGAATTCTTTGAAACGGCGCAAAAGGAAGAAGGGAGAAGCACTGAAAACCGTTCGAATCGATTGAAAAGCGATCGGAACATCAAAAGTATTTATATCGCTTACCAAAAAAGAACGGTGAAACGTACGATAGATTATTTAAATTTTAGATACGAAAGTTTCGTTTTCTATCTCTGAATAGAAATGGTAAAAATTGTCTTTCAATTTTTATTCTTTGAATGTTCAAACTATTTTCCATCCTTTGAATTTTTTATCGTATAATTTATTTATAAAATCTGTAACTTACTTTGTATCGTTATTTCTTCTTCCCCTTTTGAAACAGAATGCAATTTTTCCAATATTTATCCGCATTCATTCTTTTAAGGACATAATTGGATCGAACGAATTCTCAATTCTTACTCGAGCGAATATTCTTATTTTTTTTTTTTTTTTAGTGTGTTTGATTGAATTATTAGCTATTTAGGTTCTGTTAATTCCTGTTCTCCGTGTGCACGGTATTTTGAAGTGACCCTATTAGTAGTGATTTGCGCTTCGTATAAACAAGAGTAGAGGCTTTAAAAAGTTATTGAAGCGTGCACAGCCATAAACTTATCGACCGGATAATATTTGCGTTTCAACAGCACTCAACGTGTACCAACGCGTACAGAAGCAGACTATGACTATCGTCGGCTTTATGAAGCCACTATATTAAAACATTTTTTTCTTTATAGAGCATTAATAATGAGATACATTAGCTTACGTAATATTATTGATTTAAACTTTGTTATCTTTATAGCTGCTTGATTCATTACCTCGGTAGAGAAATGCCTGGTTAAGAGGATTGTAAGCTGTTTTTCTTGCACGAAGTCCTGTGTTATTGATATTACTTTTTTCGTAGTATTTGCCTCGTGGCTTTTATCTTTATTCGTCTTTCATTTTGTATCGTTTCTTTTATAGATTTCGGTGATATTGAATCTTTAACTTGATGTTAAAGCGAAGCAAATTTTTGAGAAATGAAGCAGAAGCATCGATTGATTATTGCATTCAGAATTATTGATGGTTAATACATTTTTACTTAGAACAGAAGAAAAGAAAATTAATTTTTACATCTTCGAAGTTTAGACATGAAAGACGAAATGGAAATTAATTTTTAAATCTTCGAAATTTAGAAATGAAAGATACAAAAAGAAAATTAATTTTTAAATCTTCGAAATTTAGAAGTGAAAGACAGAAAAAGAAAATTAATTTTTAAATCTTCGATATTTAGAAATGAAAGACAAAAAGAAAATTAATTTTTAAATCTTCGAAATTTAGAAATGAAAGACACCAAAAGAAAACTAAATTTTAAATTTCTGTAATTTGGAAATGAAAAATACGAAAAGAAAATTGATTTTTAAAGAGAGAACCGTAATTTAAATTAGCTAGTGTAACAAAAATCTTCGATTAATTATTGAATTCGGAATAATGAATACAGTTTTACTTAAAATTGAAGAAAACGAAATTAATTTTTAAATCTCCGGAACTTAAAAATGAAAAATACGAAAAGAAAATTAATTTTTAAATTTATGAGAATTGGAAGTAAAAAATGAGAAAAGAAAATTAATTTTCAAAGAGAGGAACGTAATTTAAACTAGCTATTAGTAAATTCTCCAAATCCCATGTAATTCAAGGATTTTTACATTATTCGTACGTTTCATGATCCACAATCTGCCACTGTTAGTCCACGAATTGCAACCATTATACATAACCGAGGTCAAACAGTTTGTAGTGCACGCAACATTGTGCATTACGTATTTGTGTACCTCATGGAACAGATTTGGTCGTATGGAAAATTTATGAAACCGCCTCAAAGTCCTTAAGTGAATGTTTCAAGCGTAACCTGGTCCAATAAGCTTTCTAAACAACATAGTATTGCTCAAATAACGTCAGTGATCTATTTGAAATTTATTCAAACATCACTTACACCAAATTTCCTAATTTCTCGAAGCTGTCAAACAATTAAATTTACAAAAACCATATAATTTTAATTTTATTCAAGATACTCAACGATCGAAATTATTATTATTTAACAAATTTCAATTTTAAGTTTACTAAAATCCTGCTTACACCAAATTTCTCAATTTGTCGACATTGTCGAACAATTAAATTTAAATGAAAACCATACAATTGTAATTTTAATCAAGTTTGACAATAATCAAAATTATTATTATTTATCAAACCTCATCTGTAAATGTCGCTGCTATATGTTAAACAACCAGATACCAAATATCCATGGAAACCTTGACACACGAGAATTAAATATTTTTAAATTACCGCGAACCTATGGCCAGCTCGAAATTAAACATATTCAGAGTGAAATATCGGTCCTGGTAAATATAAAATTAATTTCGCCAAATCTATATCGAAGTAACGTTTAATGAATTCCTAGTTGAGCAGAGAGTTACTCTCGAAAATGGTGCTGTTAATGTTGCGTTCCCCGAAGCGCACCCATCGTCCAGTTTAAATGCACTATGTGGGGCAAAAAATCGCCACCACTTGTTAATATACATCAATATTCAATCTCCTATCAATTTTTCGTAGAACCAATGTTGTTGAGTAATTAACAGCGATTTGCTTCGTTTAGATTAAGGAAAAATCTGTCGACATTTTTCCCTGAAAATACCTGATTAATATGCATTGCACAGTTTTTCCGAATTTTTAGTCAGTAGATTCGAGTGATAAAGATTTTCTGAGAAATCTCCTCGAGTTGCATATTTTTCCCTGAGAAATCTCCTCGAGTTGCAAATTCTTCCCTGAGAAATCTCCTCGAGTTGCAAATTTTTCCCTGAGAAATCTCCTCGAGTTGCAAATTTTTCCCTGAGAAATCTCCTCGAGTTGCAGATTTTTTCCTGAAAATTCTTAATTAATTTGCAATGCACAATTTCCGACTTTTTAATCACTAAATTTGAGTGATAAAGAACTTGGCGAGAAATCTCTTCAAGTTGCAAATTTTCTTCTAAAAATTCTCCATTAACTTGCAACGCACAGTTTTTCCAAATTTTCACTATGACAGTGAATATGGAAAAAAGGTATTTTCGAAAAGATCATTTTCAGGTTTCATTTATTTTTATGTAAATCAAGAGGGTAAAGAATTATTATACCACCGTATTTCCCAGCAAATTGCAAACAATTTAAATATAACAGAGTGGTTGAAATTAAAAAGTTAAAAAGAAAAGAAGCGGTAGAGGAAAAAAGAGTTATGTATATATTATTTCGCGTTCGCATGTGTTCTCTCGCGCACAGAGAAGACGTATTTACGTATAACGCATACAATATGAGGCGAATACATGGAAATAAAAACGGGAAAGCAAGTTTAATTTAATTCTCATTTAAATACGCCGCGATTCGCAAGGAATTTTCGTTCCAGCCCCAACACCGCCGACCAATAATTTTAATTAAGTTATGCATAATTTAGTCCGACGGAAACCGAAACGAGCATAATTTCCGTCTGCGTATTAATGCTTTCGAACGATTCGCGAGCTTGAAATATGTTTAAATATCGCTTTTATCCCAGGTACACTAAGACGAGTACGTACTACTTCGTATAATTTTCAAATTAATGCTTCGGACGAAACAGTAGCGTGAAATTTATTTAATTCTCTAAAAAAATTTCCTCTATTTTCATAACAATCCCACGAAAAATAATTGAGAGTCACACTTTTCCAACTATTTACACGATTAACATTATTATTAGACAAAATGTTGTGCGAGAATGTGTTTCAAAAATTTCACCACAATTTCACCGAAGAAAAGGATATTCTCGCAGAAATATTTTACAATTAATCTAAAACAATTGAATTACAAACGTTAAACAAACTTTCTGCGCATAAACAGCATTCTGTTCGATTTACGTTCAAATTAGCCATGAGAGAAACGACTCAAAGTTGCAAAATTTCGCAAGGGTAAAAAGGAGGCTGAACATTTTCTCGAATAAATTTCCGTAAAAATTTGTCGAAGCATTTTTAAAGTTGTCGATATCCAAGCTCACAAAGGCTTACAAAACGTTTTCACGGTAGGGACATTTATCTCGTGATACGCTGCACACAACACGATGTCAAAGAGTTTTTCTCAGCCGGTGTGAAAGAGGGAGAGAGAGAGAGAGAGAGCGGGGAAATTCGTCCGAACAAGGGAACCGGTGACCATTTTCTACTTTCGTTTCATGTAACTCAGCCCGTCTACCGGTTATATAAAAAATGATAAGGAAGAACGGCAGGCCGAGTCAGATACAAATTACCGGTGTGTTGCATGAAGTTAGATGGAAACTGGTCTTGGGAATTGAGGGTGGCGCACAGGGAAATTGCTATACACCTTTTACCTCCATCTACAGCGTCTCCTCCTTACCAAACATTTATCCTCTCTCTATTCCGGTCTACTCCCCTTTCTGGTTACTCTGAGACAGAACCAGTGTAACACTGGTCATCGTTAAACAGCACAAGTTTGCGGTCGTTTCCTTGGCGAGTGTGTACACGGTGCTATCAGATTCGTTGAATTGCAACGAAGAAGGTGCAATAATATTGGTCGAGACATCGTATAATTCTCCTTTTCACTCGGTGTGCCATTCTTGCGAACGGATTACTTTGATTAATTTTGATGAAAGGCCAGCGGTAAGTCGAGTTCGAATATATTCGAGGCATTCAAATTTGTGTGTAAATTCAAATTCGTATGAAAATTCGAATATACTCGATACAATCGAATTCGTATATAAATTCGAATATATTTGACTCAATCAAATTCTGAAATAAATTCGAATATATTTGACTGAAACAAATTCCTATATAAATTCGAATATATTCCAATATATTCGACACGATCGAATTCCTATGAAAATTCGAATATACTTGACTCAATCAAATTCTTATATAAATTCGAATATATTCGAATATGTTGGGCACAGTCAAATTTGTATGAAAATTCGAATATATTCGATATAATCGCATTCGTATATAAATTCGAATATATTTGACTCAATCAAATTCTGAAATAAATTCGAATATATTTGACTGAAACAAATTCTTATATAAATTCGAATACATTCGAATAAATCGAATTCGAATATATTCGACACGATCGAATTCCTATGAAAATTCGAATATATTTGACTCAATCAAATTCGAATTTATTCGTTATTCGAAGTTTTCTAATAAAGGAGACGACTGAATTTCTTTTTTCAATGAATTTTACTTAAATTTCATTTAAGTATCGCTCTTTTCTCAATCATCTCATCAGAAATCTTGTGGGAGCAAGGTTGATTAACCATAACAGCGTAGAAGTATAGTCTTTCAACGAGAACTAAAGAAGCTATTGGCATGCTGCTAAACTTTGTGAATGAATAACGAATAACGAATAAAGGAGTAAGGAATCGAAATCGAACAATGAATGAAATTTTACTCGAATTTCGGCCATTCGTTGTTCGATTTTAATTAATTATCCCTATTTATTCAAAATCAACTATGATTTTCATATAAACTACATATATTTGAACATTACTGACGTTCAAAAATTTCCTTCTAAAATTTATATAATTATAAATCTGTTATAACGACGATGGTATTACTCAGTAAATGGAGACAGAACGAGTGCAGTGAAGTATTTTTTTTCTTTACGATGCAACTGTTGCTACGAAGATGGAAGATTTTTATGAATATATCTTCCAATTTCTATGCACTTTCACGCTTATTACTTCGGTGTTTATTGCCCCACGTTTATAGCATAGTATTACCCGCTGTTTATTAATATTATACATTCTTTTTTACCATCCCTCATTTCGTATATCTACCCTCTTTGCGTTAGTATGCTAAAATAAATTTAACCATAATTTGTAAACTACATATCCAAGTATTTAACCCTTTGACTACGAAAGACGTGTATATACGCTCTCACAGATTTATCAATATATACGAAAGACGTAAATACGAGTCCTCTGCATTTTCCTTGCTGTAACACCTTATTTTCTATTCTTTTATTTTGGTCAACGAGTGTAACGACGCGCGATAGTCACGCGAATTACAATTACATGCTGTCTATATTGATGGTTCTAGGCGAGAGTGCGCCGCAGTCAAAGGGTTAATAACGATTCTCCACATCGTCGATATTACTAAAATTACCATTGAGAGATCAGAATACATTTAGATATTTTTTCATTTTATAATTGAACACGTTTTCATTAAAATATCGGTTAATCTAAACTTCGAAAGGTTCCAATCCAATCAATGTTCTGGTATTTCAGCGCAATTCTCGGAAAGAAAGTTTCCAGCAGAATTCGAGGAACCCCAATTAAGATAAATAACCCATTCGTGCCGCCTATTTCACAATAACGAAGATCTAAAACGAACAAAGCCAATTTAACGAAAATCTAAGAAAATTCTATAGTGACGACATAATGGTCTTACCAAAAAATAAAATAAAATAGAATTGTGAACTTAGAAGGCGCTTACGTTTTTCTTATCAAATTTAAAGATCCCTCGTGAAATATCGATCGAAATTCCAAAATTCGACACGAACCTCTATTATGACCTAATACCATTACCATTGTTCCTTTTAGGTCTTAGTTTTCTATAGCGACAACACGATGGTCT
>NW_017100281.1:1942402-1951036 GCF_001263275.1 Habropoda laboriosa | reverse complement strand
ACAATATTGTGAACTTAGAAGGCGCTCAAATTTTTCTTATCAAATTTACAGCTTCCTCATAAACTATCGATCTAAATTCCAAAAATTCACGATACAATGAAAAATCATTCAGGCACAACGAATCCACTACGAAATAATACAACAGTCGCATTACTTCCCCCCGCAACTCTTCCCCAAGGAACTTCTGAATGAAATGTTGCCGCGAAAAGCGGCCAGCACGAAGATCCTTAACGGTGAATAGTTAAAAAGTCAGAGAGAGAGAGAGAGAGAGGGAGGGGCAAAGATAAGATCGAAATAGTAACGCGTGCCGTCCTAACGGAACTACCCTCGGCCAACTTTACCCACTGATACTATAACAGCGAGGAAAGTAGGGTGTACCCTTGGGTTTCTCCGTTATACTCTATCTCTCCCACTTGTTCAACCCCTTTTCTTCCCCTCTCGTCTTACCTTCTCCGCCAACGAGTAACATCCCCTATCTCACCTCCTCTGTCTCTCATTCTCCCTCTCTGTCCGTCCTTTTGCTCTTGTGCTTGGTGTTTATGAGGGTCGAAGATTCGCGACGTAACACCTGGGGCTTATGATTCTGGGCATTATTGCCCGAGTAAATTAACCGTGCGATATTGTTCCCCCTCGCTCGACGTCTTCGGGTCTACCTGACAAATTCCTCTTACCTTCAGATTGCAAACTTTTCGATTCCGGCCGCTGCGCTCGGTGTCGAATTTTAATGAGGCGTACACGCTCCTCGGAATTACGATCGCGTTCCGTATCGGGGATATCGAGACCCAATTTTCGCGCTGGATCCACCTACTTTCCCCAAGGAGAATATCCTTCGATTATTTTCTTCTTCCCAGGGTCTAGCTGGGATATTTGCTAATGGCTGTTTTACGATTGGGCGGGGGAAATGTTCGTGCGATTTTTCGAAGCTTGCGTGGGTTTAAATGTTGATTTTTATGGTGCTTTTTTGTAGATATAGAAGCATGTGTTTTTGTTTTTTGGTTTTATGTGCGACGTTGTATGAGAAGTTGTGCGATGTGACATGTTGCTGTTCATATTAGTGGCAAGACTTGGAGTTCGAGTGAAATTTGTGTTGTTTAAATTTTCGTTTTTATGCGTGGTTTGATATCGTATTTCGTTTTATGGAACAATTTCTATGTAGAATATTCCTAATTATTCAGTCACTATGCTTGTTACGTTTCTAGTAAAAAATAATTAAAATAACGAAATTAATTCGTGGAGCAGATTTGAAATTCGAGTGTGAAAAATTTGAGAAAGAAGAAAGAATTATCTTACTACAAAATTATATCGGAGAACATCTTTCGATGTTTAATATAACTTTTATTTCCGCAAACAAGCAAAGCTGCCAACGATTCATATATCACGAAATGCGTTAAAATATTGATCTGCGAAAACAGGAATAATTCACAGAAATTTAGAAACAAAAATCACACCAGAGATTAACCAGCTTTCCTCTAATTTCACGTTTACAGAGATTTCACGTGGCTGAAATAATCGTTACTTTGCATTCGTTTCTGTGATATTTTAACTCCTCCACGTAATTATCAATGTACAATTGAAATAAATTTCAACGAACGTTAATCTTAAGTATTTGTCACACAAAACGCTCGGTTGTGTCAAGTAGATATTTTATCGGCACGCATTGATCGTATTTCAATTTTATTTCACGGATAAAAAAAATCCAGGACAAATTTACTGTAAACTGCCCAAAAAGTGACACTATTGATCTGCAAAAAAAAAAAAAACAGAGAAAAATAAACGTTAAGCCACGAACGGTACGAGAAATATTTGCATTGACAATACTAAAAGGATCATTTTAAACGTTTATCCATATCGGTTGAAATGTAAACGTACCCGGTATGCCGAATAAAATAGATTAGAAATTTGATATAACATGATTTACATCGTCTTTTGGCGAATAACCAATTACAGCGATAACCACAAATTAACAATTATATCCAGCGATTTATCGGAAATCGATTAATTTCAAGCGGTTAAGGTTATTCGCCAGGCATGATTTTATATCTGTAATAACAAAGAAATTTGCATGTTTTTGTAGAAAACAATTGTACTCGCTAATGCACGCTTTTTATGTACACTTTTGTTCTTAAGAATTGAGACACTTACTGGGCTCGACGAAGTGTGTCTTAGTTTCGATTCAGTTCCAATTGAAAAACGTAAATTAGGTTTATATCGACTGTACTTCTTAAATTTTCAATATATTCACCTAACTCGTTTCCCTCATCTTCCAAGTGTATCTCAAACGAAGAATTCTGAACCTTTCTTCTTTAACAAAACATCCTCTAAATCCATTTGCTTTAGTTTTGATTCATGTCCAATTGAAAAACGTAAAGTGCTTAGGATTATATCGGTTATACCTCGTAAATTTCGTCCATATTCACCTAACTCGTTTCCTTCATCTTCCGAGTGTATCTTAAACGAAAAAATTCTGAACAATAGAAAATTCCAGAAAAATTAGAGAAACCCAGAAAAATTGAATCAATTCCTCCATATCAAGCAACCTTTCTTCTTCATCCAAGATCTCCTCTAAATCTGTATGCCTTAGCATTGATTCAGTCTCAATTAAAAAACGTAAATTAGGCTTATATCGACTGTATCTCTCAAATTTCGTGCATATTCACCTAATTCGTTTCCTTCGTCTCCCAAGTGTATCTCTATTGGAAATGGGTTATGAAAAGGAATAGTCTTTTAACTTTGTAATATGCCATTTATTGACGGACTCGGAGGAAACGTCTTTACGCTATTGAATCTTCTAAAGGACTGTGTCTGGGCGCCCAAAAAGAAAGTTGATGTCCCCTTGTACCTAGGAACTGTTTACTTTATGGTATCGCATTGTGCAGTGAGTGACTCGAAGACGGACACCAGACACATCTGCTGGAAGTCTTAATGCCTTTGTTTAAAATAACGCGGAGATATTTCTGTCCTCACTTGTTTATTTCCATAGGGTGTTGCTAGAAATAATCCAACAATCTCAAACGAAGAAATTCTAAAGAACAGAGAAACCCAGAAAAATTGAAAAAATCAATTCGTCCATATGCAGCAACCTTTCTCCTTCACCCAAGATCTCCCCCAAATCCGTCGGAACGTCTCGAGAGCATCGTAGGGGTTAATCAGCAAATTGATGGTAATCGCGACATATCAGAAATTCCATAATTTGTACGCGCATCGCCAAGTCGTACGCGCGTATTACACACGAGCACTGTACATAGTCGAAAGCGTATCGCGGTGAGAGGGTATCGGTTGTCGTTCCGATGAAATTAATTTCCTGCTGGGAGGATGTTCGAAAGGCTCTCCGGAGGACTGTATATAGGCACCGGTACGAGCTCTGTAAGCACTCAAGATCGCCGTATAGTTCGCGGTTGAACCGGTAAAGTCGGTGTCTTACGACCGCCAGTCGAACCGTTCTCTGTGGTGAAGGTAAAAGGAGGTCCGTAGAAACGAGGAAGAGCATAATTGAGCACGTTTTATTCCTTCCTACCACGCCTTGGTTTGCCTCTCGCGCGTTATGAAACGGGACAAATCCTAGCAGAACCGAGATTTCTGCCAATTCGTTCGATCTTCCAACAATAATTCATCGAGCTAAAATCCCTCTGTGTCGAAAAAAAAAAAAAAGAAGAAATTCTTCCGTCGTTCTTGAAGGAATCGAGATTAATCATCGAGAACGGTGTAACATCGCTGATCAAACGTTAACTGTAAATCATTGATCGATCATAGAATTCCAGTCGATTTCGACTCGTTTATCCCCGCTTTCCAAGTTGGAATTTCATTATTCATCGGATGGTTTCTCTGTAAAGCAGTTTTACGGCTATTTCGGTTAAACGTTAACGTTTCAGTATACTTTGCCTCGTTGTCAGTTGATTTTAAGTTCCGCTACGGTTCCCCGTCATATAAATTGCAACGATCAAAGTACACAAAATGTTCATCCGTTGATGTACCGCTAACTTTCCGTTAATTAGATTGTAAAATTCGATATTGAATAGAACTCCGTGTAAGTGTTTGTTTAAGTTCTGACTGTATAATGAAATACAGTATCCGGTAGGAATGATACGTGAAAATTGATGTTTAAAGAAGAAGTTCGGCGATTATTCTATCACTGGCTTAGTAATAACACGTCGCGGAATAAATTTTGAACAGTCGTTGAATATATGCAAATCAGTTTCTGTAAAGATCTACGTATAAACGTTGAAATTCGTCTTTGAAAGTAAACATCACTCGTAAAAAGGAATAGAAGAAATACAATACATGAAAATTAATGTTTAAAGACGAAATTGAGGAACGATATGTCACATAATAAATTTAAAATTGTGGTTCAACGTATGCAAATGAGTTTCTGTAAAGAACTATATCTAAATATTGAAATTCTTCGTTGAAAGTATACACCACTCATAAAAAGAAACACAGTACGTGAAAATTAATGTTTAAAGAAAAAATTGAGGTATACACGTCACAGAATAGATACGTGCAAATGATTCTCTATAAAAATTCATATGCAAAAATTAAAAACCTTCTTTAAAAGTGACTCATAAAAATAAAATACAGGAAATTAGCATATATTTTATCCCAGCACATAGTTTGAAAGCAGAATAATTTTCGTGCACTATATAATATATGACACCATAGTATTTTGTGGTATATTATTTATTATTTAAATTTCTTCAATGATTCTCTCAGACAGAATTCCCTGTGAATTCCCTTTAAAGCTACCTCATCTATGTTCTCCACTTTTCCCAAAATTATTTCTCCTTTCTATATCTCTAAATTTTGCATTACTCATCCCGTATAATCTAATAGAAAATTTTCCCGTGCAAATGAGCAACTAAAAAGAAGAAATCAGTGAATTTTCTCGGTAAGTTGCACGAAAATTAGTGCCCAACTCGTTCAGCCCATCGTGAAAAATCCCCCAACTTGGTATTTATGAACATTTCGCGAAGCATTAAATCAGACCGTATAGAAAAGCATATAGTACTGTCAAGCAGGGAGAAATATTCACGGTATCCAGCAGAGTGTGTCTTCCGAAAATGTTCGCCAACTCTCGCGGAACTTTGCATACTCCAAGCTCCTCGATCATTTTGAAAAGAAAGTTCGCAGACAGGCGCTGGCAGAAGCGCGCTGTCTTACTCTCCTCTCATTCCATTAAACGCTTCTCAAGCGATTTAGCAGAACGAGTATCTAAAGGCATTTCTGGATTATTCTGCCGGGCTGGGCTACACTCTCTTAAACCTAAGTGGCTCACTTTTCTCCCGACTTCCCTTCGGACGTGACACCGTCGAGTGGCTCACCTTTTGTAAACCATCCGAATCCTCGGTAAACCTCGTACAGTAGCTTTCGTAGGCTTCTGGCGAAGTCCTTCATTCATTAGGACTATTCACAGACAGGACACGCGGTGAAACAGAGAGAACGATTAAATTCTCAGAGTTTCGATAACTTTCTCGTCTGCTCTGCGCCTCGAAAGTTTCTGTTATACTGTTAATAAATATTTAGAGACAGATACAGGAAGAATTTTCAAGTTCTGTCGCTATTTTTGTAAATTGCATTCTGTGCCTTTTTCTTTTTGGTAGAATGGCGGATTTTTGGTCCTCCTTGTATGTGAGACGATAAGTAGATAAGAGTGCGACGTGTTGTTGAAAAAATAAGGATCGTTATAAGCATAATGGAGAGATAAATGAAGAATATATGGAATTTTAATTTTCAAGTTTGTTGCTATTTTTGTAAACGACATTCTGTGCCTTTTTATTTTTGGTAGAATGGCGGATTTCTGGTCCTCCCTGTGTACAAGATAATAAGTAAATAAAAGAGAAGAAACGAGGATCGTTTTCAGCCCTTTTCGTTTCGAACAATTTTTATTGGAGTTTCTTTTTTACTTTCACGCTTCCAGAGATATTCAATGTAATAATTTTTATTTGTTCACCCTGTACACACTACCGGCAAAATGTTTGGAATCACTGTGCATTGTAAGTTATTCAAAAATTTCCAGAAAAATGTTAGCAATTTTAAGAATTTTTTGACGAACCTTTTGTCATTCAAATTAATCGAAGCGAGGTCAAGTGCTATTGGTTTCCACAACATCAATTTCAGGTTTATAAAGAATTAATAGCAAATGCAAAATTGATGTAAATTAACAGGTGATTCCAAACTTTTGGCCGGTAGTATATATAGATATCAATAACTCTACTATATCATATTAAAAATCGGATAGCGCGAAAGATATTGAACGAATGTTTAGTTTTAGTAATCAGGCGAGGAGTGCGTGAGTGCGTGTGTGTTTTCTTCTAACGAAAAGTGTGCATGTATGCAAGATGACATTAGGGCGAATGCGAGGGAGCGAAAGGCAGTGTGAATCCAGCGATTGATTGAGCGACATCCTTAGCGTGGCACCTAGCAGTATAAAGTATTAATAAATATAGCATAGTCAAAAGTCCGTTCGAGTTTACTATCCCTCCTCATAAATCCCCTACAATATTTTGTGTCACCTTTGTCATTTTTAATTGGTGAGTAATATCAATAATTTAGCAATAATTGGAATTATCAATGGTGTTAAATATTACCGACATTCCCGCGAAAGGCAGTGTGAATCCAGCGATTGATTGAGCGACATCCTTAGCGTGGCACCTAGCAGTATTAATAAATATAGCATAGTCAAAAGTCCGTTCGAGTTTACTATCCCTCCTCATAAATCCTCTACAATATTTTGTGTCACCTTTGTCATTTTTAATGACAAAGGTATCGTTGGCGAATCGAACTTTACGTGTTATTAATATTTTATTGGTAATCGTTAGCAACAGCACCGGCAGTGTACCTTTCTTCTCTTCCTCTTGTTGTTCCATAGCAGAGCGTGCTTCACAATGTCCACAAACAATGCTGTCGTCACCCTGGCTCGTACATCTGCGCGCCTCTTATGGCTTATGTACGTCGTCGGATTACACTTGCACCATGCGACTGCTGCTTTTACACCCTCTCCGGTCATTTTTCTCCTGTTGTTCTGTCATTACTCAGCCAAATATCGGGGTCGTCGCTCTTTCGCGAGATACGCTGAAATTACGATTCTACCCTGATCATTTCTTAGCGATGAGCTCGAATAAACGAGAGTTACTTCGACAATAAGCGCAATTTTTTTCTTTTTCTTCTAAATTGAGTTTCAACGTTGCATCGAGTGCTGATAAGTGATTATTAGCGACGAGGATTCCGAGTAAATAGATATATTAAAGGAAATTAGATTTTACTTTGGAAAATTAAGTCCCTTGGGGTTGGAGAACACTTTTGGTATTTGCCGATGATCACTGAGATTTTCGACACTTTTGGTATTTGCCGATGATCACTGAGATTTTCATTCAAAATTTCTCTCATTTGGAATTTGGAACGAGCTTCTGTGTACTTAGGGCAGATTAACCCTTCCGTGACAGAATTATTTTTGTCGTGAATTTATTATTCATCTTCTGGTCACTGTGTTTGTAGGCACTATAGAGAGATCAATTTTGGTGCGACCTTTGTAAGCCTCCCGAGCTTTCGAACCTTTAATAAAATAAAAAATACAAATTTTTTTGTTCGAGACTTACTCAAATGTGAAACATGTGTTCCATTGCTCACGAAAGGGTTGAAAGAATGTACTTTACTGTTATTTGGCAATTATATACGTTACAAATTAAAGGGTTGATCTTAGAGAGTTGATACAACACAAACTGTTTGATAAACAGAGGATGAAATAAAAAATTATGGAATTTCCATCAATTGTTTTAATAAACTAAAATATAGTATTTGAATTAGAACGAAGTTTAATTAGAAATTAAAATTTAGTTTCCTCGTTTGCAAGTGTAGGAAAATTCACACGGTACAACAGCTTGCAACAAATTATCACCCAATCGTTTATTTTTAATAGATCACTGACTTAAGGGTGTACTTATTCGCACACGTCGTTATCACATAATTAAATTCACATTTGTATCATGTTATTCGCCTTATTTAAATCTTTCTTTTCAACTCTCGACGATTAAAGTGGTTGATTATTAAAGAGAACGAGATCCGTGGCTACGAAAATGTAGAATATTTTAATGAGCATAGAGTGTTCGAAGCAAATTAATGTTTCCAACGTTGCGGATATCGAGAGGGAAATGTACGGGCGGAAATTTATGTTGATTCTTGAAAGAACCTACCAAGTGTCCGTAGAAGCTATAAAACCTAAGCAATTTTAATTTAAATTGTGTTCGCTGCAGCGTGTTCATTAACAGCAAATATTACTCCTTAACTATTTACATATACCATTCATGACTGCTAACGTGTACGTCCTTATGACTCTTAATGGGCTCGTGTAATTACTTGAAACTCAAAATATGTCCATTTTTGCGAAGAAATAAAATATGCAAATATAATTCGAATATGCAGAAAAATCCAATATACAAATTGTAATAATTTAATAAAATATATTTCAGTATATTTATGAGCATGAAAAATGCAGAAAAATCCAATATATAATTACAATAAAATGCACTACAAAAATTTAATAAAGTGTATTCCAATATGATTATTTATCAAAATGATTATTAGCAAATATTTATTGTTCTACTATAAAAGCATCTCTTTTTAAATTTCTAAATAATTTATATT
>NW_017100281.1:1941510-1942289 GCF_001263275.1 Habropoda laboriosa | reverse complement strand
TTTAACGCACGTTTATATTGCTATAGTGTGTGAAATATTTTTAGACAATTTTCTACATAACGTCTATCGAATTTCACCCTAATGCCAATAATGTCATAATGTCAAATATTTTTAGACAATTTTCTACATAACGTCTACAGAATTTCACCCTAATGCCAATAATGTCACAATGTCAAATATATTTAGACAATTTTCTATATGAAGTCTACCGAATAAATTTCCCCTAATTCGTTTTTATAGTTAATTTAAACCACGTAATACAGGAGACATTATCCCACAGTCGACGGTATAATGTTATTTTTCGACCCCCCAAGACTATCATTTCGAGTATATTCCCGGTTTCTATGAACAAATATCTATCCCCAGCTGATCATTATACCGCAGGCATTAAGATAAGTTAACTAGCAAAGCAGTTCTTTCGGGGTGAATAAGAAACACACTCTTGGCTTCGCGTTCCAACGTTTACTGGAAAATCTGGTATCCCGTTTCTTGCCATAACTGTTGCTATAATTGAGCTTATGTAACAGTGTCGAGCAGTGTGCTCTCAGTGTACAACAACGTTGCTCTGTGTGAAAATACAAGCGTTATTGGTCCCGCCTGTTGCTAAACTGATATTAGATTATCCTACTCGGTAAAGACTGTTTGTTTCGAGCTTTAATAAGGAACGTACTCGTGTAATCATTTTTATTGCAGTTTCAAGAGTTTGTGTATTAGGTTGATTAAACAATTGTGTTAATTTTCATATTGTAAAATTTTATATTAATTTTGTACCAAACTTT
>NW_017100281.1:1929116-1941327 GCF_001263275.1 Habropoda laboriosa | reverse complement strand
GAAGTGTAAAGTTAGAATTTTTTTAAATTTAACATTTTAAATACCAGTGCTCTGATGATTTGACTCACGATTTTCTACTTTTTCCAGATTAGAAATTCCAAAGTAAACAATAGAGAAATTTTCCACGTTTCCCATTTTTATTATTTCTTTTTTGTAACGTGTAGTGTGCAGGTAAAATTCGTATATCCAACGGGCGAAAGGAATAACAGGCTTTCGGAAATAACAGGGATCGAGAAACTGGCGTTGGGCGAAGTAATAGAATAGTTTGTCAGTAGTGATACGATGAACCTAAATATTGCAGGTTCGAGACCATCGCCGGGGGTCTGTATTTTCCCTAGATTTTTCGATGATAGATCTACAACGAATGGAACAGCAAAAATCAGAAAACACAAAATGGTTTACACGAAACAGGTTGATACAAAAAATACGTATAAAGAATTTTTATTCATCGTGTGTCTAGCACGTATCAATTTTTGAATTATGATCTTTTACGTACTTTGCATTTACTGTCATCTCTTTGTGTTACAATATTATCATTCTAATTTAGCCAATCTAATTCAAAATCGCAAGAATAATCAATGCAATGATTTCCTAAGTGTTTCGAACAGTATGACAAATTTTTGACTAATTTTGAAATTATCATTCATTATCATTCTATTAAGTTGACAACTAAATTGACTGACTTATGTTTTGTAACTTATTTGTTGATTATTTTTATCATTCGAAATTTCATAATTATCTAATTATTTCGATACGTAACTTTCTATCTCGATTTTGATATTCGCCTAATTTCGTTCAAAAAACTTTTAAGGTCGGGAAATTAATTACCAACCTAATAATTGTAAAATCACAAGAAAAATAAATGCAATTTCCCAAAAAATCTCGAACGTACAATATTCAGTCAATTCTAATTTTTAATTAATTCCGAAATAATCGTTCATTATCATTCAGAATTGTAATTCCAACAGTAAGAACCCAATCTACCTCGAAAATCCCAAGAAAAATTCAATCAACCCGCAGTCTCCTTTTTCACAACGATTCCGCAGAAACGCGAGACCAGAACGCGACATTTCACGCTGCGAAAACTGTCAAAAGCTCAAATCTACAGGATAAATTGCTGCCCTGGAGAGCAGAAAAAAAAAAGGGAGTATTAGTTGAGCCGCATGCATGATGGGATTACGCGCCTGCGTACGTACAAACAATTTCCAAACTGGATTTCATAATGTTTTCCCAATCACCGTGTGCTATACGACACGTTGGCGCGAAATACGATTTCTGCGTTTCCATTACTCGCGAAATTCGCGTTTCGCAAAAGCTGCGGTCTTTTCGCCTCAGTACGTAACGCTCTTTTTTTTTGTTTGGTTTTTCGGGCCCGAAAACCGATTAAAAGTATAATATTCACTCGAGCGAGGCAAAAAGATGCGAAGAGTATTCCTTTTTTTTTTTTTTTCAATTTTTCCCCATCGAATCCGAACGAGAATCGAAATCGCGCGATTTCGTCTCTCTGTGCGTGTAATCGGAAAATTTTCGACTGCAGTCCGTGAAATTGCTTTCGAATTTTAATTCTCCGTCGCGCACGGAAAGGTACGTCGCGGTAATTTCCGTTACACAGAATTATGCGTAACCGCTTCTGGCACGCTTTATCATTTTCCACGAGCGTTCTCGTTACGCGAGAAATTGACGTCGAAGCTGCGCGCGACGAAATGAGAAAAGGGCTCGCATTTCTGTTTCACCTTCGGTCGCACGTTCTTCTCGCGAGATTTCGCGGGAATGTTGGTATTAAATGTTTATTAATAGTAATGTACTTGAGGGTGGACAGTAGGAAACTTTGACTGTTATCAGTATTTATTAGGAGACCATGCTGTTCCATTATCTTGTTTTCTGATATTCCGCTTGAGTTCCACTTTTTACCAATTCTTATCCTATACTGTCCTTTTAGCGACATTCTTTCCTCGTTTTCTCACGACAAACTCGTCGGCGTTCGTTTCTTGAAATTACGAAGGCAAATCGCTTGCAATTTTCCAGTTTTTGCGAATTTTTCTTCAATTGATACACAGTGGATCACAGAAGGATTCGTACAGCATTTAAAATAGAATAACCTTATCAAAATTGGACCGAATGACTTGAGTTTTCTTTGAGAAGTGTAATTTTTCGGAATCGCGAAGAAAATAGTGAAGGTAACTTTTTTATCTGAGCACGTAATGAAAATTTCAGAAATTCGTTTTGTAGATTTATGTCAGTTATTTGTTAGGTCACCCCATAAGTTCGTGCCTTGGTCCATACCCAAAAAAATTAGGAAACCGGCACAGGAGAATACAGAGGGAGCATTTGGCGTAGCGCGCAAAGCCTCGGCTTGCTAACCCGAAGGTCCCGGGTTCGATTCCCGTGTTGGGTCCCTCGATATTTTTCTGTCGGTTCCTACATATGGGGGCTCGTCGGGATGGAGGCATCTACGGCTGCACGAAGCCAGGTACCTGTGAGATGAAAACATGTGAGAGGGTTTGCACGTCTCCCAAAAAGAGTTGAGGAACAGAGTTTCGGCTGAGAGAGTGCCACTGTGTGGGGGAGTGTACCCGAAAGTGTGGAGTTGAGTTGTGTTGCACTGAGGACATTCGAGAGCGAGAATTGTCAGTTCAGGATGGCCGAGTGTAGTATCGGGGCCCTCCATACCCAAAAAATAGGAAACCGAGAATACAGAGGGAGCATTTGGCGTAGTGCGCAAAGCCTCGGCTTGCTAACCCGAAGGTCCCGGGTTCGATTCCCGTGTTGGGTCCCTCGATATTTTTCCGTCGTCAGTTCCTACAATACATATATATATATAAAAAGGAGAGAATACTCGGTTTCAACGTTCTTCTTCGCTGACCCAGAACGAAGTTTGAAGTATCGTCTAGCAGGATCAAGAATTAAGAGCGATTCCGCTACCCTGTACTATAACATTTTATGGTTTCTCGATTATCCGATTTCCTATTATCCCAGATCTTCATTATCCGATTTATTAACGGTACTATATAGCGGTGACGCATTGTGAGATTGCACGTTAAATTATATCGAGCTCTCTTATTGACAAATAAAACGCTCGATTGTGGAAAGTATTTTTCATTGAATAGACACTCGACCGGTGTACGGTTGCCAGGGAATATTTTTACGCGTCGTAAAAATGCTTTAATAAACCGACAGAGATGAAGCGTGAGGGGGAAAATATGATTTTCATAAATACCCGGGGTTTTAATCATTTTTCTCGGAATCTCAATTATCCGGTGATATCATTTTAACGAGCGATTTCTACCCCTCCTCAATTAAGATGATTAATCGATGCATCGCCGGGAGATTTCGTAAACAAAATATCTGTTTCGCCGGAATATACCCACCACAGTGTGTGCGTGTATTTTTGGTATCAATATGAATATTAAAATTTCCTGGAATTTCGTACGGATGTTATTTTTCTTTTTTCTCTCGAAAAAACAGGTAGATTTTAATTTCAATTTTGCACGTTAATTAATTTAATTACGGTAACCGAACTTCCGAAAGGAATACTTTTCAATTATAAATTTGAAACGTGTCTCGTTCGAACTGTTCGTCATTTTTTGGGTGAATCACGAGGCGAATGATCTTCAGCGGAAAGATAATTTTCAGAATTTTTGAGATTTGCGGGACAATGCTGGAATTGAGATTGGAAATGTAGAACAGAGTTGAAGCACTCGCTGTAAGTAAATTTCTCCTCTCTTCTACTGTAGTTTCAATTTTACGTTCTAATTATTACAACTTTAACTAGGATAAAATGTAAAAATAGGCATTGAAATTCAAGGGAATCTTGTTCCAACAATTTGTTGCCCCGTCGACTCGACGACTTAACTTATTCGAAAGATGTACTTGTTCTGAAGTTGGATTTGCTTGTTACGAAATTGTACCGGGGTCGATTTAACTTCCTTTGAAATTGTACTTATTTCGAAGTAGTGCTAACTGTTTGCTGAAAAGTTAGGAAAAAGTTCAACATCTTTATCGTGACGTACATAAATTCGAGGTTATTAAATTGATAGCAAATTGTGACGAGAGGAGATTCTTTTTTTCAATACAATGTAACATTATTTTTAATATAATTACAATTTTATTTACAATTTCAAGATACAGAATGTATATTTTTACAGAATTATAAATTTATTATATTTATCATTTTGGAAAAAAAGGAAATGATTTTGGTTTCATAATTTATTTATCTTTTGACATGAACTAAGTGTGGAAAAAATGTCGTTCAAACGACTGCCTTTAAAATGAAAAACGTGCAAAGTGAACTCTTTTTTCACAAATTGTTTCGCAAGGCAACCACTTGTTTATTATCGAGTTAAATAGCGAAGGGAACGGTGTGTCGGGTGGATACGACGAGGGAAGAAGGAAAACTTTAATTGAGATTAACGAACATGTTAATAAGAAATGGGATTTGATGTAAGGAGACGCGTTAACTAGCTCGTCTCCATTTGTATATGAATTTTTCATCTTTGCAAAGTAGTCCACTGGAGGTAAAACAGTTCGTTGTCTTCTCTGCTATTCAGGATGTAAAAGAATTTTAAAGACAAAGTTTTCGAATCTTTATCATTCATAAATTGAAGATGAAAATTTAACTTTCTTTAGAAACACATAATTACAAAACTACACCAAATAAAATGACATAATATCCTCGGCAATGCTTAAAATATTATATTTGATTCATATTGTTCGTATTATTTACAGTGTAATATTGTTAAATTCGTATAAAATTTAATTATATTTTTCAGAGAAAAAGGAAATATATGGAAAGTTGAATTTTCAGCCTTTTTACTATTGGAATTAAAGTTACATTATTCAAATAATATCGATACTTCTTCTTTTAACTAATTCCACTTTATGCTTCTATCAGATAGTCCACCATAATGGATAAATCTTCCTTAGAGGCGATATTTTGTCAGGAAATTTGCACCTATTCTTAGCGCATGTGTTATATTGCGCCTAATAAAAGTCGAGCGCACAGTGTTTGCTTATTCTAGCTCCACTACTTCCCAGAAACTTGATTCTACGACTGAATGAATGCTCCTGTTGTAAGTTCTGGTATTGCGCGCGCTTTGAAACAAAAACTAATTCCGGCATGAAAAACTTGCCTCTCCTGTTTTATGCGAGAAATTTAACGCGCACGTTTACTGCCAGAAATTTCGTCCTGCTTCCGTCAGATTTGCAGTCAGATTTTTACAGCTGTTTATAGAATGAACGAATGTCGGGTTTATTTTATTTTCCTCACTTTTAAAGCGAAATTCAGAAATATGTAAATACTTCCTCCTCTTTTTTTATTAGAAGTATGGAAAAAAATTTTTAAGGAATGCAACGAAGTTTTTAATTCATTGCAAAATTCAAAATTTATGCGAATATGTTGCGGAAGAAATACGTATTAAAATTTCTGAAATAGGCAAGTTAGGGGAAATAAAGAAATTAATGGTTAGAAAAGTAGAATAATTTTATTTTTTGTCATTTTTTGTCATCTTTGTGTCAGTTGTGCTATTTAACTGTTGAAATATGTTTTAATTTTGAATTTCGGTGACTGAATAATTACATTTTCTCACAGACGTCAGTGTTTACTTTTTAAGTTTAGCTTCAGACTTCGAGTTCGACAATTTCTGCGTTAGAAAATATTGGAAATAGAGTTACGTTGGAAACATATTGATAAAAAAGGAGAAAAACGAGGGAAGAAATACTATCCTGCGGAATTCTTCTTTGCAATCTAATCCGAAGGAAATATGTAAAATTGAATCCTCCTCTGCTGGCTTCAGCGGCGTCGAATTGCACATTTACGAAATAGAACGTTATATGATATTTCCCGTACGTAGAGTGCAGAAGTTACGTTCGGTCGATCATGCAAATTCCTTAAAATTCTAATAAGCGATTTTTCCTGACTGGGAGAGAGGGGGAGTGGACATGCACCAGCAATTTCGAAACCAGATTTTCCCTCACTTTATCTGCCTACGTATAATCGCGAGATAAGTGTCGAAGAAAATCTTTCCGATTTTTAAGGGAACGTCTCCAAGTGATAATCATCGATATTGATCAAACTTGGGTGTATTATAGTACTCAAAAAAATATTTGACATGTATTTTTTTTTATTAGCAATTGTCCATATTGGAGATGTGAAAATCGCTTTCAAATTTGAGAGTAGACGAGTATAATTTGTCAAAGTTATTTATTATTTTTCATTATTGAGAAATAGAAAATTTGTCAATTTCCAGCATTCCTCGAGATATTAGAGTAAATATGTTCACTCCCTCGAAACTTCGAGGGCGATTTTCACCCCTCTACTGTGGAAAATTGACGATACAAGAGAATACGCGTCGAATATTTGAAGTTTCATCGAAATCGACGATTATCACTTCCAAATGTCAACCTATCGTTCTATAAAATGTTACAAGAAATACTTAAAATTATAAGACAGAGAGAATTTGAATATCTCTAACTTGCGCACCGAACGAATAAAACAGCCAGCAGAAATAGAATATCTCTGCACAGCGAGCGGAACAATCTAGGTCGACACAAGTTTGTCCAAACCAGACAACAAACCTCGACAAATTACCATCGGCATAATCCCGTGGAAAGTGACAGAAAGCGATTCTTCATATCGAAGATTCTACGTCGACGATATTAGAAATGGAAATAATATTCAAATCGGTTGAACCGAATCTCCCCAAAACGAAGCGCTTCTCCGACAGATTTGACACTAAATCACGCGGCAACTTCGAACAAAGCGATACCACTCGAACCCCCGAAACTTCTTCCACCGTTCGTTCGCAATTCGCAACGACACACCGCGAAACTTGTCATAAGTTGCGCACAATTTCTCCCCGAGCTTCTGACCAGCTCTGAAAGGCGAGAAGAGAAGAGAACGTTAGAACGGGAATACAGATAGAGAAACGAGCGTGTACGGCGTGAAACAGAGAGGAGAACGAAATAAAAATAAGAGAGAGAGAGAGATAGGGAGAGAATAATACGTAGGAAGGGAAGTGGTCACAGAATAGGAGAGAATTGTCTGCGACTTATGACCCACCCACCGTGCGCCGTAACTACGAGGTATAACTGTACAGTGTTACGCAAGAATAATATCCAAGATGACTGTCGTAAGTTATAGGCTGCTGTTCTCTGTTTCCCCGCCGATCCTTCTATTACGTTCCTGCGGCGCTCGAGGTATAAATGAAATTACAAGAAACGGGTATATAGGGGCGCAAGTGTGGAATACGAGAAACGAATGGGTGTAGATTAATTTGGAACGGTGGTAAACAGGAAGAAGAAAATAGGGTGAATACTGTTGTCAAATAGGCGATATTTGTAACGTCTGTTGCAGAGCAAGACGATCCTTCTTTTTAACGATTTCCTTTGTTACTAGGTTGTACCACGTGTCGGAATAATTGACAATCAATTTTTTCTTTACGTACGAGTTTACAGTCGCGTCGACAGGAAGGGTTAGCGGCGACTGTTGCTCGGAGTGAAGCGAACGTTGGTTGAAGATTGTAGGGTGAAGAGGAGTGATTTCAATAGTTTTTGCTGATTTAAGAATTTTATCAACGTGTTCTGGTACGATGTCGATGTTATTGCTTCGGTGAGGTTGTCTTTAATATTTAATAATCTTCTGTTTAATTGATGGTATTGGAAGTTAGAGTTCGCGACTGCGTAGCGGTATTTTGTACTACTAGCAACAAGTAGTTCATTCAAGGATCGGTCGTGCGTTTTGAATTTTATTATCGAACGAAGAAAATAATGTATAAGGTATGTAAGGTGGAAAGAAATACGCGAATAAAGGATCAGAAGGTAATGTAAATAGAATAGAAACAGATGAAAATCTACGATATAGGAGGTATGTCTGACTATCGCTTTGCTGTACTACTTGCAACGCACTCTTGAAATTGTTGCCACGTAATTTAGATTACGCAGAGAAAGTAACTGTTTCTTTTAGACTAATTTTATTTATTACTCATAAATAATGATATATTTATATTTTGTGTTAGAAAAACTTGTATGAAATAGTGTTATTTTACGAATAGGAAAGCTCCTGTTATAACCCAAACTAATGCGATTTTAAGATGATCCATGAAGGTTTGTAAGAAGTAATTTGGCAGACGATTGATAGCACTCTTAAGTTAGGATAAGAATAGTGAAAAATAGTAGCATGAGGAGAGAAAATTCTTCTGGATCTATATAAATTCAGAACCAGTTTATCTTTTACCTTTATAATTCAACTAATCTTACAAATATAGCAATTCCTGCTATTATTCTACATTGTACACCTAATTATCTTCCGTAACTACGGTGATACTACGACATTTTTATACATAATTTAAATAATTCCAAAGATTGAATAAGAAGGAAGAAAATTTTTGCTGTTCGTTTCTTCAAAGTCGTCTATGCTTTTCTACATGATATATTTTTTCTACTGTATATTGTATCAGACATCAATGTGATTGACTCGAGACCTTAAAATGACTCAAATCATGCACGATATTTCCCTTCATTTTTTCCTAATTCTCCCATCTTATCCACTCTCCGAAACATTAAAAATGAAAAATTTTGAAAAAACACACTATCAGGTGTCCTGTTCTACCTGGCGCATTTGGTGTAATACAAATCCACGATCCCCCGAAATAATTGAAAGCAGCGTGGTAAAAACCGATCGGTAAACGAAGCGACAGAGGAGAAGAAGCAGAAAAATGACACGGTGGTACAACGGTGACGAGGAAACTAGAGAAAATTGTACGCGATTTACGACACCATTCCAGGACGGCGTAACGGCTCTCGACACAATACCGCCCAGTGTCGGAGCGTCGGCATAAATACCAATACCGTTCGACCGATACGCTAGATGTCAGCCGGAATTACGTCGGAGTCCATACGTTAACTGATGAAAAAGTTTTAATACCGGAGCCTGCCGGCTCCCGACGGCGCACTATATTTCCATGAACTTATTGTCGAGGCCGCGAAACTCGGCTTTTTGCGGGACACGTGTTGCCTGATGTATTCCACCGGCTCGAAAACTTATTTGCCCCGGAGACTAAGCGCCACATTTCATAATGCGTCGGTATATTCCCACCGGGCCCGTAACGTCGCGCGAGAATCAAAATAAAGGCGACGACCCCGGCTGACGTATCCCCTTTACTCCTTCGCGAATATCCCACCCCACGTTTTGCATCCCTTGTCCTTCGATTTTTCCACCGAATCGCTGCGCCTCGTTCGTTACGACGTTTTCCCTCCCACCGTTGCGATTCCATTCACAGTTTCGGGAGGCTGTTTCACGCAGGCCACCGTGTAATCTACGCTGCTGTAAGTTAATCTTGCGTGGCCACTACGGTGTACACGAGTGTTGGAATATGCATGTATCATCCGCGAGATTAATTCCTTCGAGAGCCGAGCGAAAGTGCTTAGCGAGGAGATCGAGGAGGTGAACGTGGGCGAAGTTTGGAATTTTTTGGGGGAGCTTGCTGTTAGGTGGTGAGCTTCAAATTTTTACGGGATGTAAACGACGCTTTCAACTTTCTCGTGCAATTTTCAGAAAGTGAAAATGTTGCGCGTTGGGTGGGAAAAAATTTTTTAAGGTTTAGCTGTTTATAGAGGTCTCGGGGTGGTGGGTATGCTTAAGTGTGTTTTAATATTAACAAATTGACCGCGTGATGGAGAATTTCCTTCTTTTTCCTGTGCTTTGTACAAACTTTCTGACACACTTTTAAGAAGAATTATTCGATTTTGGATAATCAAGGTTTTACTCTACCTAATATCAAACTTTAGCTATTCTTAGACGCCTCAGGGTAGTGTGCCCTTTTAAGTGTATTTTAATATTAATAAACTGACCGCGTGGCCGAAGAATTTTATTCTTCTTTCTCTACTTTCTGACACACCTTCACGCAGAATTATTCGATTTTGGATAATCAAGGTTTTACTCTACCTAATATCAAGCTTCGACTGTCTTTAAACGCCTCAGGGTAGCGTGCCCTCTTAAGTGTATTTTAATATTAATAAATACTCCGCGTGACCGAAGAATTTCATTCTTCTTTCTCTACTTTATCCAAACTCTGTGACACACTTTTATGCAGAGTTATTCGATCAAGGTTTCACTGCAATAACAAGTATGTTATTACGAAATACTTGAAGAGTTCGAACGAGCGTTGCAAAATTATCAGGAAATAAACGCAGCAGAGAATATTATCGAAAGCTAAGAAGAACGGTGTATATCTTAATGCCAGGAAACGATCGATAATTTAGGTTGAATTGTGGCGTTTACGTCCGATAGTTCGCATCGGCCGTCCCTTTGATAAGGATTGTTTAATGATCATCCGGGTGTTTGCACGAAAGCGACGTATCTGCGTTACGTTATTGATTAAAATGGTATTGACAGTGGTGCACAAACGCGTCGTTTCGTTTGACGTTATCTGTAATAATGCGGAACCGTAGTCGAAAATACCTCTGACAGTAAATGTTTCCGATGTTTTGTGTTTTTACGTTGATTACGCTCCGATGACAGTTTGATGGTGCTTAATAAAGTTTTTGTTCACCGGCCGGTATTTGTTTATGACGGTTTGATTAAACTGACGAATTTAATTTATATTTTTTATCTAGGGATCACTGCCGGGGAAAATTCATGGTTTTGCATTAATTTCTAATTATACATTGCAAATTTACTTGTTTTATTAACTTCATTTATTTCTTTTGTTGCTATTTTTCTTATTTATTTACTGTTTCTTTATTTATTTCTAATTAGCCTGTTGAATTTTTTCTATTCTTTTTTTCACAGTTTGTTTAAGTTAAGTGACAATTGTGAGATCAAAGGAGAAATATTGAGCATTGATATTCCTGGTTTTGCGTTAATTTTTAATTATACATTGCTAATTTACTTGTTTCATTAACTTCATTCGTTTCTTTTATTGCTATTTTTCTTATTTATTTGCAGTTTCTTTATATATTTCTAATTAGCCTGTTGAATATTTTCTATTTTCTTCTTCACAGGTTGTTCAAGTTAAGTAACAATTGTTAGATCAAACGAGAAATATTTAACATTGATATTTTGTCATATATTAAAACTTCTTGCAATAGGCATTGAAGGTTCGTATTTTCATAATTAAAACATAGAATAAGTATGACATAAAAATTTTTCTGATAATCAATCTTAGGCGCTGTGAATTAAAAAACTGTTTCAGCGTAAATCTTTGAATAATTTCTTTCTATTTTATTGTAATTAATAATAGAGAATAAATATGAGGAAACTCTTCCATTTTCAAGGCTCACAAATATGTGTACACTGTATTTTTTTTCCATAGGAGAATATACACGCAGAGCTCTCTACGCGAAAGTAGCATTTACCGAAGGGTATAACTCAGTTTCTCACTCTGCTTGAAATCTTATTGAAATTTTCCTCGACGCTCGATGTGTCAATTACCTGAAAATTGTACGTATTGAAGAATGTTAGAAGAAAATTTATAATCTTCGAGGAAGTTTTATCGGAAGCTGTAAAACTTACAGGAAGATAGATAAACTGGAAAAGTATGAGTGGTAAGTGCATCGCGGTGAGAGCGAGGGTGAAAGCGAAAGTAACGGAGGGAGAAAGTCGATAGTAGTAAGAGTAAAAGTGCGAAATTTTAGGAAGCCAGTGGTGAAACTTGCATATTTGTATGCTAATGGAAAGGCAAACAGATAAATGGAAAGAAAAAGAGGTAATTGTCGTTTTTAACACTTTTGTAAGGCTCAGATTGTAAATCTAAATATATTTTTTAACAAAGTTGAACAAAATTGAAAACAGAAAATTGCATTTCTGCGATTAATTTTAGGATTATCGTACTGTTATGTTCAATTATCACAAAGTAATGATTAGTAAAGTGCGGTTAGAAAATCTTTAATATATCTTTTAACAAAGTTGAACAAAATTGAAAACAGAAAATTGCATTTCTGCGATTAATTTTAGGATTATCGTACTGTGTTATGTTCAATTATCACAAAGTAATGATTAGTAAAGTGCGGTTAGAAAATCTTTAATATATCTTTTAACAAAGTTGAATAAAATTGAAAACAGAAAATTGAATTTCTGTTATTAATTTTAGGATTATCGTATTGTAATGTGTTCAATTATCACAAAGTAATGATTAGTAAAGTGCAGTTAGAAAGTCTGTAATATATTTTTTAACCAAGTTGAATAAAATTGAAAACAGAAAATTGAATTTCTGCT
>NW_017100281.1:1912582-1926531 GCF_001263275.1 Habropoda laboriosa | reverse complement strand
ATTTCTTTTGTTGCTATTTTTCTTATTTATTTACTGTTTCTTTATTTATTTCTAATTAGCCTGTTGAATTTTTTCTATTCTTTTTTTCACAGTTTGTTTAAGTTAAGTGACAATTGTGAGATCAAAGGAGAAATATTGAGCATTGATATTCCTGGTTTTGCGTTAATTTTTAATTATACATTGCTAATTTACTTGTTTCATTAACTTCATTCGTTTCTTTTATTGCTATTTTTCTTATTTATTTGCAGTTTCTTTATATATTTCTAATTAGCCTGTTGAATATTTTCTATTTTCTTCTTCACAGGTTGTTCAAGTTAAGTAACAATTGTTAGATCAAACGAGAAATATTTAACATTGATATTTTGTCATATATTAAAACTTCTTGCAATAGGCATTGAAGGTTCGTATTTTCATAATTAAAACGTAGAATAAGTATGACATAAAAATTTTTCTGATAATCAATCTTAGGCGCTGTGAATTAAAAAACTGTTTCAGCGTAAATCTTTGAATAATTTCTTTCTATTTTATTGTAATTAATAATAGAGAATAAATATGAGGAAACTCTTCCATTTTCAAGGCTCACAAATATGTGTACACTGTATTTTTTTTCCATAGGAGAATATACACGCAGAGCTCTCTACGCGAAAGTAGCATTTACCGAAGGGTATAACTCAGTTTCTCACTCTGCTTGAAATCTTATTGAAATTTTCCTCGACGCTCGATGTGTCAATTACCTGAAAATTGTACGTATTGAAGAATGTTAGAAGAAAATTTATAATCTTCGAGGAAGTTTTATCGGAAGCTGTAAAACTTACAGGAAGATAGATAAACTGGAAAAGTATGAGTGGTAAGTGCATCGCGGTGAGAGCGAGGGTGAAAGCGAAAGTAACGGAGGGAGAAAGTCGATAGTAGTAAGAGTAAAAGTGCGAAATTTTAGGAAGCCAGTGGTGAAACTTGCATATTTGTATGCTAATGGAAAGGCAAACAGATAAATGGAAAGAAAAAGAGGTAATTGTCGTTTTTAACACTTTTGTAAGGCTCAGATTGTAAATCTAAATATATTTTTTAACAAAGTTGAACAAAATTGAAAACAGAAAATTGCATTTCTGCGATTAATTTTAGGATTATCGTACTGTGTTATGTTCAATTATCACAAAGTAATGATTAGTAAAGTGCAGTTAGAAAGTCTGTAATATATTTTTTAACAAAGTTGAATAAAATTGAAAACAGAAAATTGAATTTCTGTTATTAATTTTAGGATTATCGTATTGTAATGTGTTCAATTATCACAAAGTAATGATTAGTAAAGTGCAGTTAGAAAGTCTGTAATATATTTTTTAACAAAGTTGAATAAAATTGAAAACAGAAAATTGAATTTCTGTTATTAATTTTAGGATTATCGTATTGTAATGTGTTCAATTATCACAAAGTAATGATTAGTAAAGTGCAGTTAGAAAGTCTGTAATATATTTTTTAACAAAGTTGAATAAAATTGAAAACAGAAAATTGAATTTCTGCTGTTAATTTTACGATTATCGTATTGTATTGTGTTAAATTATCACAAAGTAATGATTAGTAAAGTGCAGTTAGAAATCTGTAATATATTTTTTAGCAAAGTTGAATAAAATTGAAAACAGGAAATTGCATTTCTGCTATTAATTGTAGGATTATCATACTGTGTTGTTCAATTATCACAAAGTAATGATTAGTAAAGTGCGGTTAGAAAATCTGTGATATATTTTTTAACAAAGTTGAATAAAATTGAAAACAGAAAATTGAATTTCTGTTATTAATTTTAGGATTATCGTATTGTAATGTGTTCAATTATCACAAAGTAATGATTAGTAAAGTGCAGTTAGAAAGTCTGTAATATATTTTTTAACCAAGTTGAATAAAATTGAAAACAGAAAATTGAATTTCTGCTATTAATTTTAGGATTATCGTATTGTAATGTGTTCAATTATCACAAAGTAATGATTAGTAAAGTGCGGTTAGAAAATCTGTAATATATTTTTTAGCAAAGTTGAATAAAATTGAAAACAGGAAATTGCATTTCTGCTATTAATTGTAGGATTATCATACTGTGTTGTTCAATTATCACAAAGTAATGATTAGTAAAGTGCGGTTAGAAAATCTGTAATATATTTTTTAACAAAGTTGAATAAAATTGAAAACAGGAAATTGAATTTCTGCTGTTAATTGTAGGATTATCATACTGTGTTGTTCAATTATCACAAAGTAATGATTAGTAAAGTGCGGTTAGAAAATCTGTGATATATTTTTTAACAAAGTTGAATAAAATTAAAAACAGGAAATTGCATTTCTGCTATTAATTGTAGGATTATCATACTGTGTTGTTCAATTATCACAAAGTAATGATAGAAAATTGAGAAGAGGTAAGTAACGATACAGTAGAGTGTATTTTTAAAGCAAGCTTGTACTATTTTCTGTAATATAAAATGACAATGTTAACAATTCTAAAATGAACAAAGTGCAACCAAGAGGAACGCTTAAGAAGCTCACAGAATACTGTTTTGTTGTATTATTGCGGTCAATTCTTTACAAGTAATCTCACAAAGACCTGAAGAAAATGAAAAGCCTCGCTAATTCAATTGAATAAATACACAGGTTGTATTTACTACTATTGCTACACAGCTCAAACATTTGCTACGTTAAAGAGAAATATGCTATTTTATTAATATTATACTGATTAACGTAAAACTTTAAATATGAAAGCGATGCAGTAAATGCCTCTACATTGACCATTCAACTCACTTATTTACAGTTTACAGTAACTAATGAGCACAGCATAAATGTGTTGGTTCTCCAGAAATTGCTTCACGATTACGTACTCCTCCTTTCACAGTCCTGACGTAATAATTTGTCACAAATACGCAAATATTGCAGAAAAAAGTTTCAACGTACTGTATAAAAACTGTTCACGAATAGTTTGCGAAAGATGCAAATTCAGATGCAGAGATGAAAATTTCGAATATAGAATATTACGGAATAAATAAATTACAGCTCTGAAGTACAGAATTTACATATTTACCTGAAAAGGGATGAAAATTTCGAATATAGAATACTATGGAATAAATAAATTACTGTTCTAAAATACGAAATTTACATATTTACTTAAAACTCGACACTGCGAATAAACTGCGAATGGCCACTTAGCGAGTGTCAGTTGACACTAAATAAGTAAGAGAAGAGAAGTGTAAAAAATTTGTAGAGTACAAAAATAGTGTTGAGACAAATTGCAAAACTTCTCTACCAAACATTTTCCCAATTTTCTCCTAAACATCCCTGAAATAAATGTAGGATGTGAACAGGGAGAAGGGAGCAACACGGGTCAACGTTGCGAGATTTAATAAAGAAAATATAAAAAAAAAACAAAATGATAGATACAAACGACTCGGTGGCCACTTAACCACTGCCTCTTTCGCTCGTCTCGTGCCTCGCCGACGCACCGCGGTCACACGCGTACGCAGCACGCACAGCCGTCGTCTTTCGGCAGTTTTTGTCTAGCTACCTCTGCGCCAGACCGCCCCACACGAGTATCTGGAAATTCAGAAAATTTCCCAAATTCTTATCCACTGTTCGACCCTTCTCCTTTTACCCAGAAAAACTAACGTCACCTGGCGGAGTCCACGATTTCAGCTTCGTTCCACGTATCGCTTGCAAATCATCGGTTAGTTGCATCGCAGAAGACAGAAACGGCCGAGGATATTTCGCTTTGTGCCTCTTATTAATCACGTCTGCTACGATCGCACGTTCCTCCGCATAAATGTGCGATTTAGTAGGCGTGTATATTTCCCACAATGTGATACCGCATCGGTTCGCGGTTACTCCATATTCACGCACCGTTCGCCCAAAATTTGAGTCGCGTGCACGCGAATTCTCACCAGCAGAAAGAGGAGGTGGAAGAGGGAACCGACCGAACATAATTCCATTCGGCGACAAGCGAACGCGTAAGTCTTCGTTCGAATAAATTCGCGTATTCTCGCGCGGATAATTAATTCGTAATCTGCTAACACATATTAATCGTGCTCTATTGTTTCGTTCGCGTTGTACAGGGTGGCGAGAGGCAAAACTGCTCGACTCTTCCTTCACAATTTTTTGAAAATATTTAAAAAATATTGAGAATATTTTTCATTCTCTCGGTTTCTAATCAGATTCGTAAAATTTGCTAAGTGAAGTGAGTGTAATGCAAATTTTACAAAATATTTCGTAGCTTTAGTGAAAATGTGTCTTTTACTGTGCCTGAAGAATAATAATTTTTGGACTTACGTCCTTTCAAGGTTAATTGATTCAAATAAGTATGTTTGATATTTGAGAAAAGAGAGACTCGAAACTCAAGTTTAGATTTATATTTTTCGAATTAAGTAAGACTAATTTTATTTCGTTTTAATTACACTTTGATTAAATTCTCTTTTGAAAAATTAAGCAGCACAGTAGTCTTCGATAAAGTTTTCCAATGTTGAATATATCGCGCTTCTTCGTAAAGTAGATCACTGTTAAACGAGTGGATGTAAAATGTATTAAATAAACTTTAGATAAAAATTTTCAAATTTCCAGCTAAGATGATACCGAGTTTAAATTGGTCTAAGAAAAAGTAGAAAGGTCTCTGTTTTCACTCTTAACGTCAAATACGTTGGACGTAATAAGCTCGAGATAGAGAAATTTCCAGTAAAAAAGTTCCGTCTTTGTCCTTAGTATAATCTCTGGGTACATCCTTTCTAAACGCTCGCTCTAAAAATCCTTTGGATGCTCTCTGCTCTCGGTATAGCTGCTCTATACCAGGTCCTCGCGATACACCCACTACCTTCCTTTAAGAACAATCCACACCTATACGGCACAAGTACCATTCATTGTTGCTGGTTAGCCATTCTAAAGCATACACCTTTGTTGTTGACGTATGTACTATGGACATAAAATGCACGTGACATTGCACAATGGGGGCAAAACCTACTTCCGCTCTGCTCGTGCTTTGATATAAATTGCATATTATATATTGAGGGCGAAATAAATTTAAACATTTGCTGGAAAGTTATTAGGATCGAATAAAAATTATTCTGTTTGAAATTTTGTGGTAAAAGTAGAATGGATATTTTTACCGATACATCTTCATTTTAACCCTTTCGTTAGCAAATTATTTTTCTTAGGAGTTTAACGGATACTTTAATCAATTTTAATTTTAAACCTTAATTATGTTATTAAAATAGGCTTATTTGAGTCTAAATAAAAGAATATTAGCAAATATTCTTGAATATTATTAAATATTATTAAAATTATAATGGACACTAAATTGAGATCAATTTTTATTTCAGGTGTACATTACTGTTTACAAAAGGGTTAATACAACCACTAGATTATTCATAGTCTATCGATAACTCTATTCATGAGTTCTGAAAAGAAGGCGATAATTAAATTTTGCTTTTTGCTTCATTTTTCCTAAATTTACATTTACCAGATAAGTGTATTAGAAGTCGTATATTCCTTGCAACTGTGGTATACTAAAAGTAGGCAATTCTACGCAGCTGAATTTGGGAATATTAAAAGTGGGTAAGTTTAAGATGAACTCCATGTTCGATGTTAGGACTGGGTAATGAACTCGGTTGTTCTACTAATGAGTTAAGATGTAATTATAGTATTAACGCGACGATGTGATACTAACTATACCGAAGAAATTTCATTTAAATTATGACACTTTCTGTACGAACATAATGGGTGTCCTACAAGAGGCTACTTTCAACATTTTTTTAGTGAGTAACTAGCAGAAGAGATTTCGCAATAACTCCTCCATTTCGTAACATTTTTACATTAAAAAAATTTCAGAATAAAGCTGAAAGTTAGGTTTATATCCTCTGAAAAAATTGGAATTTTTCATTTGGTAGTTATCTACGAAAAAAATTCCCAAACTTTACCTATTTTCAGACACCTCAGTATGGTGTGTCCCTTTAAATGACGTAACACGTAATAGAATTATCCTTCATAAGCTAAATGTTGATCACATTTTATGGATATTATTTCATGTAGGAATAATACCAGCATGAGATTATTACAGATTTATTTAAACATAAATTTACAACGCTGGTTACAATAGAGCGTATTAATGTTTCATTAATAAAAGAATAGTATCGTGTACCCGTACACGCAATTCATAAAATTGCAATCTACTACAAATATGATTTTTTAGATTGAATATTGCGGTTTATTATTTCCAGTCATTTATTATACATTGAAAGATGATATTTCTGCAATGCGATACCTTAATAAGCTTTTAATTAGTACAATAATGTTAATATTTTTAAGATGTAAAGTATCAGGTACATTTACTGAAATAGAGCAAATTTTTCTTCGTTTAAATGTCCCAGATGCTTTAAAAGGATGCAAACTATTGCTACGCGTTCAAAATCAATTGTTTCGTTGATGAAACAGATTCTCCCTCGCCTCGATGTATCAAATTTCCCCGGATTGCAAATTAGTCAATAAGACGTTTGTATTGAGGGTATCAAATACGAAGTTTGTACAGCGTAATATCCCGTTTACAATGCGTCTGATGGGCAGTGAGTAGTTTCAGGATGCAGGAGATACAATGCCATCGGAAATATCAATTTCATTGGTAATACGTGATTGTTCAACATGCGTCGATGTGTTCGCAGTAATTTACCACAGAGTGCATTAAAACTGGATATTAGCAACACGGTGTTATCTTGAAATGGAAAATATCCTAAGCATAGCTTTCGATAATGAAACGTATAGTCCTGCAACGTGTATAATACGCTTATTATGATCCTGATCGTCCGAATCTACCGTATCTCCGGTGATCTCGTTAAATAAACCACAGAATCCCTCTAGAGAAGTGAACAGATTGCGGGAAAGAATGGGAACAATTTTTTCTTAGACGTTAATTCGAAAATATTGCAAATTAATTGAATAATTCGATCTCTCAAGCGAACGTCTCGAAGTGATTTTTATGAAATTTTGGTAGACGGTAGTTCTCGAAAAAATATTCGACACGTATTTTTTTATATTGGCAATAATCTACATTGAAGGGGTGAAAACCGTCCTCAAAGTTGGAGGTAGTGAATAAATTTAGTTTAATATCTCGAAGACTGTTAGCGATAGAAAGCTAATGTAAATTGGGGAATTTTGTATTTCTCAAGGATAAAATTTGCGAAATAAAGAATAATAAATAACGTTGTATTTTTCAAATTTTCACTGTTTCTCTAATAATTCTCGAGATATCGAGTATTTTTATCATCTCTCCATCTTTTTGGGGGCGAGTTTCACCCCTTAAACGTGGACGATTGCTGATAAAAAAAAATACGTGTCAAATATTTCTCTGTGTACTATATTCTATCAAAGTTTCATCAATATCGATCATTATCACTTCGAGATGTCCCCCCGTTAGAAACATCAAAATCAATTATTCACACTTTCCTCAAACCTTACTATTCGCCATAGAACGAAGTCCAGTATGTATAGCAGAAATGTACTGCATTTAGAGTACGAGTACCGTACCGGTATGTTACGTGAAAATCGCGAAGAAATAATATCTCTAAGCGTGACGATATGTGTGTATATTCGCTTCGTTTAACACTAACACGGCAACTGTTAATGCTCGTGGTTGTGGCGATAAACTTTCGAGCTTTGTGGATGTTTGCACGATGCTGTGCCGTCTAGATCCTGGTTCGAAGGACCACCCAAATGATTGGGACTTGTAAAAAACTGATCTATGTCTGACGCGTGATGTGAGCTGGTTCCACCTTGCTTCTCCGTGTTCGTGGTGGTTGAACGACTGTTACACGACTCCTCGTCCACGTCGCGTCTCGGACGTCCGTGAGAGGGATTTTTGTTGGGACACGCTGATTGGTTAATGGTTAACGATTGCCAATCAGCATGTCTAATATCGTCTTTGCCGCCCTTCCAGTGCGCCCTTAGCGCGCTGTCACCTTGGAAGGGAGGGAGACGGTCGCGAGGGGCGGGCGGAAGGTCCCAAAAATCTGGAATTTCCTCCGGGTGACTAATCAGCAAGCGGACCGTTACGGAAATTCGTGGTTTATGGTATGTTCGTAGGCTATTGAGCGCGAGGGACACAAATTACTAAAAATCTAGCAAAGCGATTCTAGCGACCCTCGCAGGATGTAATTAGACCCGTGCAAGCAATAAACGAAAATCCTCAACTCAAAAATAACCGTTCCCGGTCGATCGTGCCATAAACCGTTTCTACAGAAAACCTAACAAGCGCATTTATAGAAAAAAAAAGTACCGGTACTCCTCGTTCACGCAACAAGGTGCCGCTTCTTCTTCCTTTATTTTGTTTTCGCATTTACACAAAAATTCCCACAGAACGTGCAATATTTATTGACAATCGCGTAACACGTCATTCGAGCATTTTACGTTCCTCGTCGCGTGACGTTTTATATTTTTCAATGGGCACGCGAAACGCTTTTCCCAGTTTCCATTAAAGCACATCACCCAAATATCTTTCGTTCGATCGGACGATCACCGTTGACGCGAATCAGTTTGTAATCGACGTAAATCTCACCGGCTACGGAATAAAATAAATCGACCGTTCTCAGCGTTCCCGCGATTTACGACGAGTCTTTAGTTTTAAAAGTGATCGGCGCCACGACTGTACGCGTAGATCACGCGGTTAATTTCGTTTTGAATTATTTCGATGGAATTCTCCCATCGAGAATCGCGCGTATTCCTTAGCGAGCCGGTCCCAATCGTGCGAAATTCGATAAACGCGCGAAATTTTGCGCAATTTTCACTTCTCGCTTTTTATCAGACCAAAGGTCATAACATTTCACGCTAATCATCCCGTACTTTTCGTTTACACGTCGAAATCCGCCGATATTGTGTGTCTGCGCGTCGCGACTCAATTTCCGTCGAATCCCATTTCACGCTAATCATCCCGTACTTTTCGTTTACACGTCGAAATCCGCCGATATTGTGTGTCTACGCGTCGCGACTCAATTTCCGTCGAATCTAACGAGAATTTGAAATGTCGCAGGAGAACCGCCTGAAATTTACGCTTAGACATTAAACGCTTTACGGGGAATATCGTTTGATCGGAGGGAACGTGTGTCTACCATTTCCTTTTTCTCTCTTTTAAACGAATTTCTAAGTGTATGAAATATTTATCGTATCTGGCAGATGTAGCCTGGGAAATGTCGAAACTGTTTTATAATTAAAATCGTGTTGTCGTTACGTTCAATTACTGATAATTTTGCAGGGTGTAGGGGAAACACATCGATACATAATCGAAACTGATGGCGAGTTGAAATATTTAAATCGAGCTGTAAGGGAATATTTCAATAGAGATACTCTTTAATTTAACATCGCGACGCGAGTGTAGACAATTTTTAGCGATTCGTCCTAAATTGTTTATCGAGTGAAACATTTATTTTCGAATTGTGGAATCTTCTGAATAGGTTTTCTGTCGCGTAGGCTGTATTTAGTTGTTATTCGACATGAAATATGCATAAACGACGACATTTTGTTGAAAAACAAGACATTTTTTTGCAGTGCATTAGAAACTTTAGATCTCCTTCTTAGTAATCGTATATTCATAATTTTATAAATGCATTTGATAAGCGAAATAATGAGTGAAAGTAGAAAAATCAAAAATTGATCGGACACGAAATTTCTATAGAAATTTTCTTATTATTCTTATGTTACTTTGAAATGAAATTGTTGCCTAAATTAGAAATAGAATATTTTGTTAGGGATACATTCTAATTTCTCTAATGATTTTAGGAACGTGTAATTAATATTTAAGAAAATTACACTCTGCTTCTACTACTTGCTAGTGATCGAGGTAGACCGAAACCGCCACCACGTCGAATTTCGGAATAACGAAAATAATGAGATTGCGGATCGGTTTTCGCAGTTTAATGACGGTGTAATTAAAACACATATTTACACTTCCGCTGCATTACAACTAGAAAAGTTTGTGTAAAATTATCGATGCTTTAACACCTCTGTTTATATTTCAATCGCCTAAGACTCTTCTCAAATGAAAATTCGTACAGCATAAGTAGATCATATTTCGATTAATAAATTAGAAATAAATAAATATTATTAAGATCAATATTAGTTTTTGAAATTAATTTTCAAGATGAATTTTAAAATATTTACTTATGAAAATTACATAAATATAAAATTTACTTATCACGATTACTAAATATTACATTTTTACTAAAACTACACACGTTGAAAACTTCATTAACTCTTCAATCATTTGATCAGCAAACAACCTAATATAATAATACTACCTTTCCTTGTGCCAACAAATCAGAAATCACACGGCAACCATTTACTTTCAACGTGAATCTTTCAAATCAGCGAATTTCTCGAATGAAACCTTTAAACGGTATTACACAACACTTTCCACCTCATTTTCAAGCACGCCAAGGCGTTTCTAACAATGCCACGCGAACATCGACATACTTTATTCAACGAACAAGCGGAGAGCCAAAGAAAAGGCGGGAAGAATCAAAAGGGCAACACTTCTCTACTAGTAAACACGTGGATTGTTCGGAGAAATTTTTTCTGGAAAAGTGTCGGTTGGTGAACTTTTGAGATTACTTTCGTGTTCCCTCGACGTATTCTGTTTTCGACCGAATGTACTTTTTCAATCTCTTCCTGCAGCCTTTCAATCCCCATTTCAACGAGAGCATTGCCTCTCGTGATAAAGTCAACGGTCCCGCTATCGTCGGCAAACTTTCGTTGAATTTCTTTCTCCGACTGGCAACAGTTTCCTAAAAATGAGCAGCAAATAATAATCCCTCCTCTTCCCTTTCCTTCCTTCTTCTCCTCCCCTTGGTACCGGAAGTAGAACCGTGTGTACACAGTGATTAAGAGTTTCGAGGGGAAGTTCTTGCCGGGTTTCTTTGATGTTACGTCCAAAGTTATTACACGTTGCTGCGAAGTATACATAGCGTAAAAGTTACGTTGTTAGTCGCTGTGCGCTATATAGAATAAAATGTACACCGTGTATAAAAGGGGAAGCTGAAGTTAGTATACAACAGGCGACGAAAGAACTGTTTACAGCTATGAAGGTTCTGCATTTCTCTCTTTGTATTTTCGATGTAATGATTACAAGAGGGGTGAAAGTGTGAGAGGTTCTGATACGAATTTTCTGACTACTGTGAGTGTCTCGAGTGAAAAATTTGTCAATTTTCATTTCGTTGCTTGGAATATTGAGAAATTAAAAAATTCAGAAATTTATCGAGAAATTAAGAAATTCAGAAATTTCCCAAATAGAAATTAAGAAATTTATTGAGAAATTAAAAAATTGAAAAATTTATTAAGAAAGTAAGATACTTATTGAGGAATTAAAAAATTCAGAAATTTCCCAATTAGAAATTAAGAAATTTATTGAGAAATTAAAAAATTAAGAAATTTCCCAAATAGAAATTAATAAATTATCCAAACCGAAATTAAGAAATTTTCATTTTGCTCTCCTCAAAGATTTCATATTTTCCGAGTTTCCTCGCTGAGATACCGTATCAAACATACATGTACGATAAAGGTGTATATATTTTCTTTATTATCATGTAAACTATCACTACATTAAGAACGAAAAAAAAAAAATGCAGCAAGGTCTTTTCAAGCATGAACTTCTACTATAATGTTTAGAAAATAAGGTCTATGCATATGCGTGCCACGAGTTAATTACGAGACAACGCGGAATGAACATATGTGAGCACGTATGTTTACGTGTTCTGCGTGTCCAGGTGAGAATACTTTTACGAGCGGTTAGAGTACGTTGTCACGGTAAAATGCAACGAATATAACGCGATAAGTGCGTGTCAAGAAATTTTCTAGAGTGGTCACTTGAAACCATAACGAGACATTATCACATACGCCTGTTATAAATTATATTGAACATAAATAACGGATAAAGTAAAATTATTCTATTCACAATCACGCTTAAATTACATTTAATACTAAAAAAAAAAAGAATACAGTTTTCAATTTTAATATTGCCTTCTAAATAAGCGATCAAAATTTAAAAACGTATTCCTTCCATTGTAACAATAGAAAATTACTTCGCAATAATACAGATCTAAAAATTCCTTTCAATTTTTCACGTTCAATTATTATTTCAACAACTCCTTACTAACCGTTGTACTATTTCTCACAATTCCTTCACTTTTCAATTCAACAAACTTTTGATGAAAATTTCAAAATTCCAGAATTACTTTCAATTATTATTTCAACAACTTGTTACTAACCATTACAGTATTTTTCCTAATTTCTTCAGTTTTTAGTTCAACAAACTTTTTATAAAAATTTAAAGATTCCAGAATTCCTTTCAATTTTTCACGTTCAATTATTACTATTTCAACAACTCCCTACTAACCATTATACTATTTTTCCCAATTTCTTCATTTTTCAATTCAACAAACTTTATACGAAAAATTGAAAATTCCAGAATTACTTTCATTGCAAAAATTCTCCAGGAGCTGTTTGTTTTATCAAGCCTTTTTTCAAAAATCGCTGATCCTAAAGGGGTTAATTAGAGCAATAATTACGGCAGGCGTTGGAACCTAACATTTTGATCCTGTTTCCTTGACCGTTGCCGCATCTTTCGCATGTCGCCGTGACGCACTCTTTTAATTAGCGTAAGAGCCGCGCCCGCAGCAGAGAGGCGAGTATGAAATTTCAGTAAACATGAAATTCAAATGAAGCTGTTGCGCGGAATTTTAAAAGCGCTCCCGATCGCTGCAAGGTAACGCCGCCACGCCGGATTATAGAAGACGACGCGACGGGCTAAAAATAATTTATGCCGGTTTATCCGTGCCACACTGTTATTTCATTTGTTTAATGGCCAGCAAATACATTATTTACAATGCAGGATTAGCGGCTCCGTACACAACTCCTATTTTTCCTCCTCTTGTCTTCCTCTCCTTTCTTTCTTTCTTCTTTTTTTCGTATTTCTTCTTACTTCGGGGCGATAAATTCTGAGCCGGTTGATCTGATAGAATTATTTAGAGGCGAGTGATTTGTTGGAGGATTATGGCTGACCACGCTCTATTAATCCCAGATGCCAGATACCGTTCGATTCTTCATTAAGACAGTTTGATCGCGCGGTATTACGTTGGTTTCTTCGGATTCTTGGTCGAGGATATAACGATCCTGGTTATTGCTGTTCTTCGAGTGTAACGAGACTGGTTTTATGAGCTTTGCCGGTAGTTTGTGAATGCTTATTTGACGAATGCTTCGAGTTTTAAGTGCTGAATTTGAGTACTTGTTCAGCGATTAAATTCCTTCGAGCTTTCAGAATTGCAGTAATGCGTACAGGTATAAGATAAAGCTTCTCTATGTAGTTTTTCAATACTTTTCCTAGGAAAAATGTAAACAAGTGTATCAGGAGGCCAATAAATATTTCTTTTTTCATTTTATAAAAACCTTCAATAAACGTTAAAAATATTGTAAATATTAAAAATTTTCGTGCTTGATTTCAGCAGAAAGTTACGAGCCAGGCTGACAATTTCATTATTGCGAAAAGAACAACAGTGAAGGATGATACTGTTTAAGATAATTATGATATAATTGTGGTTAATGTGATTTGGTTACTAGGACAATTATTGTAAGGTTAAAATACGATAAAATAGATATGTATTTTTATTTAAAGGGAGGAAAATATTTATATCAATTAGGTTGGAATGCATGATAGATGAAGAAGAGAGTGACATTTATTGGGTTTAAATCGATGCGGATTTTCGATGTGTATTGAACGACCCATAGCAACAAAATGGATTTGAGTTAGGAGTTTATCAATTTGCTGACTGTTTGATCGTAATTGATTTTCAGTTTGAGCCACGGATTAAATGGGTTGACCGGTCGTGTCAATACTGATGATCGAGCCTGTGGAAAGCCATTTACTTAGGTGACGTTAGGGGAAATATTCACTGTAATCTGCATCT
>NW_017100281.1:1903628-1912421 GCF_001263275.1 Habropoda laboriosa | reverse complement strand
TACGCATGGAATAAAATTTTGTAAGAAATAAAAACTGATAAATTCGGTATTTTTAAGCAAACAATTTGAAATCATCCACAATTTCTCATCAATTAATTTAATAAATCAACGTTCCCTCTGTTATTTATTAATTTTTATAACACGAAATAAGGAAGTTCGGAATTTTTGTAAATTCTGTTTACCAAAGGTCCTCGAAATCCTTGAAACAGCGAGTAACGAGTTTTGCAATTTCTTGTTCCTTGACCTAAAAATAATTAATAACCGTGCATGATAATGTAATTGAGCAAGCTCACCGTGGAACAAATGCTATTTGCGGTTACTTCGCAGTGCATCAAAACAGAGTCAGCTGCTTAAGGTTACTCACGGCAGTTGTGCTTACTGCACTTAGGAAACTTCATTCTGCTGTTAAAGGACAAACTTTAACGAAGGTTAACGATTATACTGCTTGCGACCGCTTAATATAATAGCGCCATGGTGCCCAACAAAAACGAGTTAGAATTATGTTTGCACCGTTAGAAACTGTCTTTGGTTTTGCTATTTTGTCAATTCTCGGTTTCCATAATGATATTCCTTCGCACGTTTTTCTTTAAGTTCACACTTTTCGTCGGTTCGTTTAATCGTTTCTTCAAATCGTTAAGCAATCGTGAAGGAAGGATTATTTTTTTTAAAGTAACCACGATAATATGGAATATTGTAATCTTTTCTGTTTTATAGGAAGAGTAGAATTTGGCTACCTATTTTATCTTAATCCATTTGTATTAATCCACTTCAATTTATTCCCTTTGGACGACAATCCATTATTAACCTTTTAATGTGCAATTTTATTCAATGTAATTTACTTAGTAACTGTGTTATATTAATACATTTTATTACACGAATAAAACTCGAGTGCAAATTAGTAAAGGGTTTAGTTAATAGCTTAACAAAATGAATGGAACGAATTGTTTTACTCTTCAGCGTGTATCAAAATTTACCCTTTAACTGTTCATTATTGTCGCGTTGAAAATTCACGCGAAGGCACAAAATAAAGTGCTTTTGAATACAACTGACTCGAAAGGAGAGAATAATTAATTAGTTACATTTAATCGACGTTCCAAAATTTATTGAAAGTACAATTTGTGTATTTCCCTGTAAATTATCATAATTCATAGCTTGCCCATCCCGTACAATTCAGATTACCTCTTCCTTCGACACTTTCAACCAAATTACTTTGACTCGCAATTGATCTCTCCCATGCAATTCAGATCATCTCTCCCTTCGATACCTTTATCCAAATTAATTTGATTCACGATTTGTTTCTTCCATACAATCCAAATCATCTCTTCCTTCGACACTTTTAACCAAATTAATTTGACTCACAATTTGTCTCTCCCATGCAATTCAGATCATCTATCTCTTCAACACCTTCATCTAAATTAATTTCACTCTTTCATACAATCCAAATCATCTCTTGCTTCGACGCCTTTAACCAAATTACCTTGACTCACAATTCATCTCTCCGATACAACCCAGATCATCTCTCCCTTCCACAAACTTCCATCGAATCGTTCTTCACCGTGGAACAATCAACGAATAGCCTAACCTCTCTCACTCCCTAGTCCAGAAAATCGTCCTATCCCTATTACATATTCTCAGGCGTGAAGAAAATCTGAGAAGACACGATGACAGAGCTCGCATTCCCAGCGGGTCGGCACGTTGCGCGGAAGATTTATGAAAAGAAATACTCGTAAATTATAAACACGGGCTTTTTCGTGAGCAGGATGCCAGCGTGAGCATGCGGTCGCCAGGCCGGTTTGATACATGACGTGCAAACAGAGCGAATGTACGTCCGCCTGGAATCTGGCTGACGTGTTCGGTACCTATCATCGCTGAGAGAGAGAGAGAGAGAGAGAGCGCCATAAAGCACGAAAAAATCGTTTCAGCTGGACCGGAAATTAGGACGTATCTCCATTTCGGTTTTCTACCTTACAGAACCGGCTGGCAAGCTAATACGGTTACGCGAATGTCCAACGAGCTTTTCCTACCTTCGATTCTGGCGAATCTGTTTCACGTTACCGTGTAATCTTTGCGCTTCTTCCTCGTTCCAAGTGTCTCTCATTCAGCTGTTTTTTCTTCTTTCTTTTTTTCTATCGTTCCGGTTGATACATGTGATTTTTGAACCTCGAGGACAATTTATGCGCGATTGAATTTTCCAGAGTGTCCAATAAATCGTGGTACAATCGATTCGAGGAGAAGTGGATAACTTGGAGGGAAAAGCGCGTGTGTGTGTGTGTGTGGTTATGACACATTTGTGTCTGATATGAATTGTAAAATCGAATATTGCGAATGGGGGGATGTTAGGTGAACTTCAATTGGGACATTACAGTTATGAAAGTGTTAATGTCTATTAGATAGTCTGATGAGGAACGTTTAAGGAAGTGATTATAGTGAAAGTTATCGCTAAGATAATGCTGGAATTATTTCGACGATAATTGCTGTGAAAATTCTGAAGTTACATTTTCTCGAATATTGATAGTGAAATGAATGCTTTCATATCACAGGCTTCATTAAATTGCAGTAAGTTACGGAATGTTATTCACATTTGCTTCGACTTCCGATAGGAAACATCAACGAGCACTTTTTTATGCAGTGTATAAAAGCAACTGTTTCGTTTATTATATTTCTGTTTTTCTCTTTTTACACATTTTGTTGCAGGAATTTTATACGTTGCATTAATATTCAAAACGACAGAAAGTGTAGATAATATTTTGTAGGAAATTGATATACGCTAATGGGCTGTGTAGAAAGCACTTTGTGCAAGCAATATAAAAATGAAAAATATAAAAAGCGAGGCGTTAAAAGAATATCAAAAATTTAAATATCGCGATAAATGGCCAGAAATATTAGATGTTCCAGGCAAATATTTCATGAACGTCGAAAAGCACACTACAAACGATAAGCTGATTTTTTAAAATTATTTCAGATAAAATTGCGCCTGAGTGTATAGTAAATAATAATAAATAAACAAAATTGCCAAGATAAAATTGAATCTAAGTGTATACCAAAGAAATTTTAATAAATAACAATAATTGAATAAAATTGCATCCAAGTGTATATGAATTAAGTGTAATAAATAAATAAAATTGCTTCTGAGCGTACATCTAAAGCAAGTGTTTCTATTGCAGAAAAATAGTAATTTTACAGTGCTTTTACAATGAAAGTAATTCAAAAGGAAACTACCCTTGAAGCAATCACAATGCCTAACCTGTGCACTTTAAGCTAGCCTGCACTAAAACACACATTCGTTCGATCGTTCTGCTCTTTACGTAACGAACAGTGCCCCAGTGAAGTTTCTGGACAGAGTTTGGTGAACAGCTTAAAAGAGATTCACAGAGTTAGACCGGCCTCTGTAGTTCACGAGGGGCGTGACAATTTAAAATGAAAACGAATCGTGACTTGGATATTGACCACCGAGCTTTCCAATTAAATACTCTCCGGTCTCTAAGTAAGAATTGGATCCGTCTTATAATTCTATCGAGAATACAACACCAGGCGAAGCGCGTCGGCGTCGCGTTTATTTCACTTCATTCCACCCTCCGGTGTTCTGGTAGAAGAGCATAAAAATCGTCGCTCATAAATGAATAATTCCTATTCAATCTGTGAGAGCTGGTAAATACACGGATCTCGCATTTTATTTTTATTTGCGCGAGTACGAGCGACTCACGCTCCAGATGATTTATTTTCCTATAAATTTATACGATCTCTTGAGTGTTATCTCGTTTCACTAACTCTCTCCTGTTTTTCTCTGGTTTGTGTTATAGCTCTAACCGGACGGAGAAGTGTTAATTTCTATAGCTCGTAGAGTTAGGACGTGTGGCGAAAGCAAATACAATTATTTATTTAACGCTATTTGCACAGTTTCGGGTGAATTTTGTATCTCTATGTTCGGTAGAAAAATTGCAAAGTAACAAATTTTAAATTTTACACTTCAAAATTGTGCAGTTCGACAGATTTCTGTTGGAGTCCCTAAGAGCTCTGTTCAAAAGCTTTCCACAAAGTCTCAGCACTTTCTCTAAAATCGGAATAAATGTTCTGAAAAGTCCAAAAAATGTTCTATCTGTTATAAAACCCCAACGCTTTCAAAATTGGAAAATCCTCCGTCGTCCAAAAAAATCTCGAATCCCAGAATGCAACCTAGAGAAGAATGCAGAAAAGTGGGACCTAGAACTGTCCAATTACAAACTAGAGAGAGCTCTAAAAGGTGTTAAATCCACGGGTTCAACAGCACTCAAATTCTCACGCGCAAACCATCACAGAGCAATATTTCCAAAGAAACTTAGATACAGTCTTCCAACCAGAACAATGACGAACTGAGTGCGGCACGTTAATTCCCTGGATTTAACACTCTTCATGGGCTCGCTGGTGTAAGTTTCATACCTTCACACAAATACACCGTTTAGGCGAGGGATTTAATATCCCAAAAGACAGGATTCACAGAATTCTTAATATCGAAGTAGAAATTTTTCTGATTATACACAAACTGATCTCGAATCTTAATTAATTTCCCATATACAACTTCCAGTCCAAAGCTGGAGGGGGTTGGTCACTAACTCTAATTGTAAGGGTACAAGGGTTTAGTCCGATTGGTTTAGTGAAAATGGTAAAATCAGTAGAAAAGAAGTGAGCTACCTAAAATATATGTAGTATCGGGGCCTCCATACTCAAATAGGAAACCTCCAAGGGAGAATAGAGAGGGAGCATTTGGCGTAATGCGCAAAGCCTCGGCTTGCTAAGCGAGGGTCCCGGGTTCGATTCCCGGTTGGGTCCGTCAAGATTTTTTTCTCAGATCCTTCATATACAATCCTCCGCAAAACAAATTGACTTTCTCAGAAACGACACTGTTCTCTATCCATTGCAACGTTAGCGTAAATCTATGGTCCTAACAAGGAAACTGATAAACGTCGCGCTTGACGTTTAGGCTGTAACTTCACAGACCGTCGAGTGGGGATTCGGCAGAAAGTTTCGAACTCAGCCACAGTCTGATTCGGTGACATATCAATGCGTGTCGGGTTCTGTACTATATACATATACATAGGGTGGTGGGTTCGGTGTAAAACCTATCTCGACACGCTCCCCTCTCTGACGTTTAATTTTCGTGGAACGCGCGATGCGCGGATTCACTCCCGGCAACGTTCTCAGGAAACACGTAGACGGTGAAATTTCTCTGTCTTGCGTGTGATTTCGTTCGAGTTCACTGACAACCCCCCGCGGAATAGCGCTCTCCCCCATCTATTCGACGTAATTAGAAAACGTGCAATCGAGGATTGGAACAGGAGCCGACGCGGTGTGTAAACAATCGACGGAACTTGCCGGAAAATCGACGAGATCCCGCGATTCGGATTGGCCGGGAAATGGGACGGAAGTTATAGCTAAATCGGCACCGCGGAAGTTTTGTATACCGTTTCCTGTGAATGCCTGCGGTTTCGTCATTTTTCACGGTGTGTTTCTCCGTCGGGGGAAATGATTGTCGGATCGGTTTTTCGAGAATTTTAGCAATACGAAATTGACACGAATGCGAACTTTTCAATCGACCCTAGTAATTTTCGGTGAATTAAATTTTTCCTGAAAAGCGATGTCGATGGAACTTAATTTCTATTACATTTCCCGAAAAAGAAGGTTTGCAAATATTTGACCGTCGTCCCGTAATTATATTTCGAAACACACGTCAGCCCCGTGCAACGTATCGGCTGCCATAAATTTCTTCGCCTACGTGCACGTAAATTAACTGCTAAAGAGACGTTTACACACTTGTTGCACCAACAATAAGTCCGCCGTGTGTGCACGTGGCTTTTACGATTTCCACGTGTCTTTACGGTCGTCAATTCGTCCCGTTAAACAAGACAAATTGCACACGTCGACGCGGCGCATACAGAAAACTGTCGATGAGAGAGGGCCGCCGATTCGTCGCATAAACGTTAGCCCTCTCTATAGATCACGATATGAATATGTATCAACGTAGAGACTCTTCGTCTGTCGGTTCGCATTCGTCTCTTTAAAACACCTCGACACCGTTATACTCGTGTTTGATTTCCACCGCCTATCCGAATGAGGCATTCGTGGAACGTTGATTGGAATAATCGATGGATCGTGTAAACCTTGTTGGAATAGCTTCGCGAAATTCGAGCCTCACGATGGAACGGGGGCGTTTGAAATTCTTTGGAATGGATCGGGTGTGATTTTAGGCATAATCCGGTTTATCGTTTGCATCGAACAGAGGTCGTGAAAGAATCACCAGGCGAATCCTATTTTTCGAATAGAATACCCGGCGTGGATTATTTCACGGTTTTTCTTCTTTTTTTTTCCATGCACCCGATATGAAAACCATTTCGAAAGTGTGATTTATTATTTAACTTTTTCCGAGCTTCTGTTCGGTACTCTAAAGGGGTTGTTTCGGGACGGTCGCAAAAGATGACAGTCTTTGAGATTTTTTCGTGACTCTACTGGTTCGTGGATTTTTTTCAGGTTTCAGCTACGTTTGGGAAGCACGTTGGTGAAGCAAGAAAAAAAGTTTGATTTGAAAATGATCATTTTGTTGGAAGTTATGGGCGTTTTCCCGAAGCTCCTCTTAGTAACTGAAATTTAAAAAATGAAACTTTAGCGAAGGTGTTTTTCGAAATGTCGAAAAATGTAAAGGTTGTGACACGTTAAAAGAAAAATTTGTTTCTTCTTCTCGTTTTGTAAATAAGAAACAGGGAATTGGGTAAGAAAAGGATTCGTTAACGGGAGAAGTTAAACTGTTTCTCTGAAAAGGTTCGAATTAATGACTTAACATCGTTTAATTTCGAAGAAATGACAGTTACTCTATTTAACAAATATTAGACTGAAGTATCTTGAATGAAAGGAACTACCAGAATACTTTCGTGTGGTTCCACCAGGTTTTCCATTACTCTCCGTTCCTACAAATTCTCATACAGCTATCGATTCCCGCCGATAAATCTCTCGTTCAAACATTGAATGTCTCTAAGTTTAATTTACGAATCCACCGAATAGACTTACCGACTATCTTTCCTTCTTAATACTCACAAAGATGCTTAATCATTCTAAATGACCAAATTTTGGAGGTTCTGCTAGCCGGAGATAATGAACAGTCGTCTTCATTTTGGTTTTACTTCGCTCAATTGTACTTCCTTTCAAACCTAATCTAAGTCCAACAAACCACTGCCTTGAGAAAACCAAAAATACCAAACTCAGAAAATTAATAAAAAAATACGTTCGTTATATCTGCAAGAAAAATTACACTTGTACATAATAGTTAATTTCTAATGATCAAAACTGGCCAAAAATTTTTTTTAATTTGTCTGGCAGACAGCAGAGATTACAGATTGATTTCTACCGAAATATTGATCTCTCGTCGTTTCTAACTCCAATTTATCTTTCAAGCGAAATCTTGACGTTGATACACCTACTTTATTAACAACTTTCTGCATTTCAGAACGCAAATGATCGCTGAAGTTTTCACAGCGCAGAGTCTATGTACATCGAGATGAGGTGATTTCGTTAAAACGGAATTTATCCGCCGCTTTATTCGTAATCTTCGAGAGACACCTGACAGGTATATATGTATATATCCGCAAAGATATTCGAGTATAAATTGTAAGGTAGCATAGAATCCTGGCCGCCCGTCGTATCGCAGACGAAGAAGGTATTATTTACTATGATTACAAACTTCGCAATTATTAAATTCCCGTCTGCGACATAAGCAGCGGAACGTAGATAAATTGTAATTAAATTTGTCTCCCTTTAATGATTACAAAGCGTAGGATGTTGCGTTTAATTGAAATACTTTTCCCCGGGCTAGCCGGAACGTTCCTCCGTTATTAAGCGCGCGCGAGCGCAGCAAAGAATCGCGATATTTTGCGAAACAATTGTAAATATGCTGTTTATTAAAGCACAATGACAATTGCCGTGTGCAGAGAGTGGAAAAGTATGCGAATACGTGCGCATACACCGGGACACTAATAAAACTAAACGACCGGACAAATTTAAAGCGCCACCATTAACATTTAACTTTGACTTCCTATAGTATTCTGTTTTTTACAGGAATGTTTCAACTTGCTGAATTCAATTTCGGATAAAATTCGAGGTGGATGTGACACGTTTCCTTTTCTTTTTCATTCGGTTCTTTCGTTTTGTGAACATTTTGCAATAACTGCGCAAACTTCGCGTAAAATTGACATTCAAATTGAAAATTCCGTTCTTCCCTTTTACAAGAATTTTGCAATATCTAAACAGCGCGTAAAATTGACACAATTTCTATAAACTAAATCAGAAATTTAGCACTGTCTTTTTGCAAAAATTTTGCAATATGTCAATTTCGCGTAAAATTGACACAGTTTCTATAAATTAAATTGAAAATTCCATTCTTCCCTTTCGCAAAAATTTTTCAATATGCAAACTTCGCCAAAAATTGACAAATTTTCTAATCACCAAATATCGAGCATTAATTCATTCCCACCTGTTTCTACAAAATTACCCAATCATTTCCCACTTAATTATGCAACACCAATCTATAGCACAACAATGAAACTCCAATGGCGATACTTCGATACGGAAAAAAGAGGTGCAAACAGCTCCAAGAGGAGAAGAAGAAAAAGGCAAAAACGAATCGCGTTCCCTCGACAAGTGGAGCTGTCGTTCGTGTTAATTGTTGCGCGAGATCGAATTAAAATTTGTGCCGGGCGGAAGCTGGCCGACGGACGCAGAGGTGCAAGCACCGTTTCAATCCATTAATAAGGTCGATCAGCATATTGCGCC
>NW_017100281.1:1883596-1888859 GCF_001263275.1 Habropoda laboriosa | reverse complement strand
GGCGAAGCGCGTCGGCGTCGCGTTTATTTCACTTCATTCCACCCTCCGGTGTTCTGGTAGAAGAGCATAAAAATCGTCGCTCATAAATGAATAATTCCTATTCAATCTGTGAGAGCTGGTAAATACACGGATCTCGCATTTTATTTTTATTTGCGCGAGTACGAGCGACTCACGCTCCAGATGATTTATTTTCCTATAAATTTATACGATCTCTTGAGTGTTATCTCGTTTCACTAACTCTCTCCTGTTTTTCTCTGGTTTGTGTTATAGCTCTAACCGGACGGAGAAGTGTTAATTTCTATAGCTCGTAGAGTTAGGACGTGTGGCGAAAGCAAATACAATTATTTATTTAACGCTATTTGCACAGTTTCGGGTGAATTTTGTATCTCTATGTTCGGTAGAAAAATTGCAAAGTAATAAATTTTAAATTTTACACTTCAAAATTGTGCAGTTCGACAGATTTCTCTTGGAGTCCCTAAGAGCTCTGTTCAAAAGCTTTCCACAAAGTCTCAGCACTTTCTCTAAAATCGGAATAAATGTTCTGAAAAGTCCAAAAAATGTTCTATCTGTTATAAAACCCCAACGCTTTCAAAATTGGAAAATCCTCCGTCGTCCAAAAAAATCTCGAATCCCAGAATGCAACCTAGAGAAGAATGCAGAAAAGTGGGACCTAGAACTGTCCAATTACAAACTAGAGAGAGCTCTAAAAGGTGTTAAATCCACGGGTTCAACAGCACTCAAATTCTCACGCGCAAACCATCACAGAGCAATATTTCCAAAGAAACTTAGATACAGTCTTCCAACCAGAACAATGACGAACTGAGTGCGGCACGTTAATTCCCTGGATTTAACACTCTTCATGGGCTCGTTGGTGTAAGTTTCATACCTTCACACAAATACACCGTTTAGGCGAGGGATTTAATATCCCAAAAGACAGGATTCACAGAATTCTTAATATCGAAGTAGAAATTTTTCTGATTATACACAAACTGATCTCGAATCTTAATTAATTTCCCATATACAACTTCCAGTCCAAAGCTGGAGGGGGTTGGTCACTAACTCTAATTGTAAGGGTACAAGGGTTTAGTCCGATTGGTTTAGTGAAAATGGTAAAATCAGTAGAAAAGAAGTGAGCTACCTAAAATATATGTAGTATCGGGGCCTCCATACTCAAATAGGAAACCTCCAAGGGAGAATAGAGAGGGAGCATTTGGCGTAATGCGCAAAGCCTCGGCTTGCTAAGCGAGGGTCCCGGGTTCGATTCCCGGTTGGGTCCGTCAAGATTTTTTTCTCAGATCCTTCATATACAATCCTCCGCAAAACAAATTGACTTTCTCAGAAACGACACTGTTCTCTATCCATTGCAACGTTAGCGTAAATCTATGGTCCTAACAAGGAAACTGATAAACGTCGCGCTTGACGTTTAGGCTGTAACTTCACAGACCGTCGAGTGGGGATTCGGCAGAAAGTTTCGAACTCAGCCACAGTCTGATTCGGTGACATATCAATGCGTGTCGGGTTCTGTACTATATACATATACATAGGGTGGTGGGTTCGGTGTAAAACCTATCTCGACACGCTCCCCTCTCTGACGTTTAATTTTCGTGGAACGCGCGATGCGCGGATTCACTCCCGGCAACGTTCTCAGGAAACACGTAGACGGTGAAATTTCTCTGTCTTGCGTGTGATTTCGTTCGAGTTCACTGACAACCCCCCGCGGAATAGCGCTCTCCCCCATCTATTCGACGTAATTAGAAAACGTGCAATCGAGGATTGGAACAGGAGCCGACGCGGTGTGTAAACAATCGACGGAACTTGCCGGAAAATCGACGAGATCCCGCGATTCGGATTGGCCGGGAAATGGGACGGAAGTTATAGCTAAATCGGCACCGCGGAAGTTTTGTATACCGTTTCCTGTGAATGCCTGCGGTTTCGTCATTTTTCACGGTGTGTTTCTCCGTCGGGGGAAATGATTGTCGGATCGGTTTTTCGAGAATTTTAGCAATACGAAATTGACACGAATGCGAACTTTTCAATCGACCCTAGTAATTTTCGGTGAATTAAATTTTTCCTGAAAAGCGATGTCGATGGAACTTAATTTTTATTACATTTCCCGAAAAAGAAGGTTTGCAAATATTTGACCGTCGTCCCGTAATTATATTTCGAAACACACGTCAGCCCCGTGCAACGTATCGGCTGCCATAAATTTCTTCGCCTACGTGCACGTAAATTAACTGCTAAAGAGACGTTTACACACTTGTTGCACCAACAATAAGTCCGCTGTGTGTGCACGTGGCTTTTACGATTTCCACGTGTCTTTACGGTCGTCAATTCGTCCCGTTAAACAAGACAAATTGCACACGTCGACGCGGCGCATACAGAAAACTGTCGATGAGAGAGGGCCGCCGATTCGTCGCATAAACGTTAGCCCTCTCTATAGATCACGATATGAATATGTATCAACGTAGAGACTCTTCGTCTGTCGGTTCGCATTCGTCTCTTTAAAACACCTCGACACCGTTATACTCGTGTTTGATTTCCACCGCCTATCCGAATGAGGCATTCGTGGAACGTTGATTGGAATAATCGATGGATCGTGTAAACCTTGTTGGAATAGCTTCGCGAAATTCGAGCCTCACGATGGAACGGGGGCGTTTGAAATTCTTTGGAATGGATCGGGTGTGATTTTAGGCATAATCCGGTTTATCGTTTGCATCGAACAGAGGTCGTGAAAGAATCACCAGGCGAATCCTATTTTTCGAATAGAATACCCGGCGTGGATTATTTCACGGTTTTTCTTCTTTTTTTTTCCATGCACCCGATATGAAAACCATTTCGAAAGTGTGATTTATTATTTAACTTTTTCCGAGCTTCTGTTCGGTACTCTAAAGGGGTTGTTTCGGGACGGTCGCAAAAGATGACAGTCTTTGAGATTTTTTCGTGACTCTACTGGTTCGTGGATTTTTTTCAGGTTTCAGCTACGTTTGGGAAGCACGTTGGTGAAGCAAGAAAAAAAGTTTGATTTGAAAATGATCATTTTGTTGGAAGTTATGGGCGTTTTCCCGAAGCTCCTCTTAGTAACTGAAATTTAAAAAATGAAACTTTAGCGAAGGTGTTTTTCGAAATGTCGAAAAATGTAAAGGTTGTGACACGTTAAAAGAAAAATTTGTTTCTTCTTCTCGTTTTGTAAATAAGAAACAGGGAATTGGGTAAGAAAAGGATTCGTTAACGGGAGAAGTTAAACTGTTTCTCTGAAAAGGTTCGAATTAATGACTTAACATCGTTTAATTTCGAAGAAATGACAGTTACTCTATTTAACAAATATTAGACTGAAGTATCTTGAATGAAAGGAACTACCAGAATACTTTCGTGTGGTTCCACCAGGTTTTCCATTACTCTCCGTTCCTACAAATTCTCATACAGCTATCGATTCCCGCCGATAAATCTCTCGTTCAAACATTGAATGTCTCTAAGTTTAATTTACGAATCCACCGAATAGACTTACCGACTATCTTTCCTTCTTAATACTCACAAAGATGCTTAATCATTCTAAATGACCAAATTTTGGAGGTTCTGCTAGCCGGAGATAATGAACAGTCGTCTTCATTTTGGTTTTACTTCGCTCAATTGTACTTCTTTTCAAACCTAATCTAAGTCCAACAAACCACTGCCTTGAGAAAACCAAAAATACCAAACTCAGAAAATTAATAAAAAAATACGTTCGTTATATCTGCAAGAAAAATTACACTTGTACATAATAGTTAATTTCTAATGATCAAAACTGGCCAAAAATTTTTTTTAATTTGTCTGGCAGACAGCAGAGATTACAGATTGATTTCTACCGAAATATTGATCTCTCGTCGTTTCTAACTCCAATTTATCTTTCAAGCGAAATCTTGACGTTGATACACCTACTTTATTAACAACTTTCTGCATTTCAGAACGCAAATGATCGCTGAAGTTTTCACAGCGCAGAGTCTATGTACATCGAGATGAGGTGATTTCGTTAAAACGGAATTTATCCGCCGCTTTATTCGTAATCTTCGAGAGACACCTGACAGGTATATATGTATATATCCGCAAAGATATTCGAGTATAAATTGTAAGGTAGCATAGAATCCTGGCCGCCCGTCGTATCGCAGACGAAGAAGGTATTATTTACTATGATTACAAACTTCGCAATTATTAAATTCCCGTCTGCGACATAAGCAGCGGAACGTAGATAAATTGTAATTAAATTTGTCTCCCTTTAATGATTACAAAGCGTAGGATGTTGCGTTTAATTGAAATACTTTTCCCCGGGCTAGCCGGAACGTTCCTCCGTTATTAAGCGCGCGCGAGCGCAGCAAAGAATCGCGATATTTTGCGAAACAATTGTAAATATGCTGTTTATTAAAGCACAATGACAATTGCCGTGTGCAGAGAGTGGAAAAGTATGCGAATACGTGCGCATACACCGGGACACTAATAAAACTAAACGACCGGACAAATTTAAAGCGCCACCATTAACATTTAACTTTGACTTCCTATAGTATTCTGTTTTTTACAGGAATGTTTCAACTTGCTGAATTCAATTTCGGATAAAATTCGAGGTGGATGTGACACGTTTCCTTTTCTTTTTCATTCGGTTCTTTCGTTTTGTGAACATTTTGCAATAACTGCGCAAACTTCGCGTAAAATTGACATTCAAATTGAAAATTCCGTTCTTCCCTTTTACAAGAATTTTGCAATATCTAAACAGCGCGTAAAATTGACACAATTTCTATAAACTAAATCAGAAATTTAGCACTGTCTTTTTGCAAAAATTTTGCAATATGTCAATTTCGCGTAAAATTGACACAGTTTCTGTAAATTAAATTGAAAATTCACTTCTTCCCTTTCGCAAAAATTTTTCAATATGCAAACTTCGCCAAAAATTGACAAATTTTCTAATCACCAAATATCGAGCATTAATTCATTCCCACCTGTTTCTACAAAATTACCCAATCATTTCCCACTTAATTATGCAACACCAATCTATAGCACAACAATGAAACTCCAATGGCGATACTTCGATACGGAAAAAAGAGGTGCAAACAGCTCCAAGAGGAGAAGAAGAAAAAGGCAAAAACGAATCGCGTTCCCTCGACAAGTGGAGCTGTCGTTCGTGTTAATTGTTGCGCGAGATCGAATTAAAATTTGTGCCGGGCGGAAGCTGGCCGACGGACGCAGAGGTGCAAGCACCGTTTCAATCCATTAATAAGGTCGATCAGCATATTGCGCC
>NW_017100281.1:1844170-1883584 GCF_001263275.1 Habropoda laboriosa | reverse complement strand
AACGTACATCGTCATTGGCACGTGAGCACGATTCGTCGCATAATCGCCACGTCGTACACAACGTTTGAATATGCAAATGTACGAACGCTCGCATTATACGCGCGGTTTGCTCTAAATTCGGCCGGCGAGTTGTACTGTAATTAATAATCATGACCGTCGATGTATACATACAATGTACGACGATCAACCCCGGGACAACAGCTTACGGAGATGGTTTAAACGGATTCCTCCGACCCTCCGTTTTTATAATGCTACCTTAAACGCTTTCCTACTAAACCGGTTGCATTTCGACTTTTGTACGCGACAGTTCAATTGCAGGTTTGATTTATCATGGTGGACTGTGGTATGTGTGGATTTTGTATTGTTAATAATTGGTTTGCAGATTGTTAACAAGTGGTTTGCAGCTCTAAGAATTAGAAAATGACCCGTGCAAGTCTAAGAAAACTCGGGTAACTCTTAAACGACTTGCACAGGGTTCTATGCAGCACTTTTATGGCTCTTAAAACACTTCGACTCTATCTACACACTCTAACGACTCTATCTACAATTCTAACGATTTTATTTAATAGTACGACTCTATCTGCAATTCTGACTCTGTCTGTGAAGTACGCCGATGACTGTGTTTAACACTTTGACTCTATCTACTGCTCTAACTCTCGCTTTTTTGAACACTGACGATTTTTGTAATCCTTTGAGTCTATCTACAACAATCTGACGACTCTATCTGGGACTCCGATAACTCTATTTAATACTGTGACTCTAGCTGAAATTCTGACGACTCTATTTAACACTTTGACTCTATCTGCAGCTCTAGCTCTCTGCCTCTGAAACACTTCGACGACTCTATTTAACACTTTGACTCTATCTGTAGCTTTGACGTCTCTATTTAACACTTTGACTCTATTTGAAATTCTGGCTACGTCTTTTAAACCCTCTGACGACTCTATTTAACACTTTGACTCTATCTACAGCTCTAACTCTCTTTCTCTCGAATACTAACGGTTTTTACAATACTCTGACTCTATTTATAACACTCTGACGACTCTATTTAATTCTCCGACTCTATCTGAAATTCTGGCTCTGTCTCTGAAACACTCTGATGACTCTATTTAACACTTTGACTCTATCTGCACCTCCAACTCACTGTCCAACACTCTGATTACTCTATTTAACACTTTGACTCTATCTGCAACACTGACGACTCTATCTTCAACTCTGACTTTCCCTCTCTCTCTTTGTAACACTGTGTCAACTCTATTTAATACTCTAATTTTATCTGCAACTCTGACTCTTTCTCTCTCTCTCTCTCTTTGCCAGTGTCTCGTTAGACATTTCCAATGCCGCTGGATTTTTGTTAGACAGCGATGCAGCGTCAGGGGTTAACTTTAGCACCGTGCGTCACGTAGTTGGCTGGCTTTAAATCGCTCACACAAAAGTGAGTTGGTGTTTAACGTAGGAAAATTTGGACGAACTACTTAGGTCGAGGTAGAGGCAGAGGAATCTTAAGTGCCAAGTATGAGAAACTTGGAGATGTCTATGGTAGGAGATCGATTTTCTCAGCAACGCGTTTGGAACAATGTGGAAAGTAGCAACATTGTTACCGAAGTAAAATAAAAACTTCCAAGTTGTGGTTAAACCTCTCGGAAAGCTTCTCGACTTTAAACATATCCCGGAATATTATTAACAAATTAATAACTACATTCCACTGTTGTTTGCAATTAAATTACGAACTCGAACAATTTTGAAAAATGAGATACAAATAATGTACCTAAGTTTCTACTTAAAAGAGTCGTCGTTTATACCGTTTCTGCGACGAGAAACACCGCGAGAACACGATTTAAAATATTTAACAGGAGTGTATTTGAGGATCTCGTTCAACGTCTCTCTTGACATTGGCTCCTTCGTTTGATGGCTGAGTACACGTCATAATTCCAAGCGTTTATTTTTCAACAAGAGTATTTTGTTAATCTAAAGCTCTCCCAACAGATTACTTCTCGTATCGTATCAAATATAACCAGCTTGCGTGTGAAATTTCTGCAAATATTTCATCTTCTCTTTCCGCGACCCTTACTGTCGATTATTCAATATTCGCAATGCTGCACTTCCGTTTCACGTAATCAAATACAACGATCGCTATTTTTCTCAAATTAAAAATACACACTTTTCCGAGTGAAACGATAAAAATATTTAAAATAACGTTCGCGTATTAGAATAATTGCTTCGTAATTGAATTATAGTCAAATTTCTAATTCATAAAATGGTTTCCTAATGTATACATGCAATGTACGAGAAGCAAACGGGACAATGACTGCTTTTGGGGACAGTTTAACCGGATCTCTCCGTAGGTTTCTTCCGGGACAGTGGAAAAGCGGAAAAATTGCTCCTAAATTATTCACTTACAACTACCACGGTAATAGTGGCCGCCTTTAAACGTCCTGCACCACGGTGTACGTGTAATGAGCGTGTCTCTCTGGATGAATATAATAGCTCCTCGGAAATTTCTCTCTTAACAGGGAATTACCGTCGCAGGTGGGATGAAATTGCGTACTCATTGAAGGATCGGCAGCAACAGATTGTCTTTTCGCGTCAAATCTTATCACGGGGATCGATATTCTCGGTTGATTTTATTGCGAACACAGAAAAGAGACTTCTTTTGACAAGTACGCTAATGAATTCTCACGATGAATTTATTATTCTACTTATTTTACCCTATTTGAATGCACGAAAAATTACGTATTTAAGTAATGTAACTGAAGTTTCCAATTTTAATATTTCAAAAGAATACCTGAATATTAAAAATTCAACGATTGATCTTCTGTTCATGATCAACACTATTTCGTATGAAAAATCATTAATATTCGCAAATTTTCTATTTCTTAAATAGTAACAATTTTCATTATTATTTGGGAAAAATGAAGATTAGAAACTGATTGACCAAACAACGAACCATTTATGATAGATTATTGACCGACGAAAACACCCTAATTCCCAACAATAGAAACGTCAATTTTCATAGTGACAAGTTACCTATATGGGCTAGCACTATTTCAAGTGAAGAATCATTAATATTCACTAATTTTCTATTTCTCAAATAGTAACAATTTTCAGTATTATTTGGGAAAAATGAAGATTAGAAACTGATTGACCAAACAACGAACGATTTATGATAGATTACTAACCGACGAAAACACCCAGCACTAGAAACGTCAATTTTCATAGTGACAAGTTACTCACATCGTTAGCTTGCAACAACAAAAAGGTGGAATATGCGTAAAAAAAATTTACACACCTTTCGTCTCATTCATATGCAGAGCAGCGATGATGAAAGTGTAACCGCTACATTACTTCTCCTCCCGTATGCAACGTTAAACTTTTTGTTACCGCAGAAATATGAACTTCTGAAACGACTAATGCAACTCGCCGTTTGCCATTGAATTGTTAAACGCGATTTAATGGAACCGCGTAAAAAACTCTGCCTGACGTGTATTTTATTCCAACCACTAGAATATCCTATCACCGTTATTCCTCCGATAAAGTTTTGATTCGTCGTGAAAACGCCACGTGACAAGCACTTTCTGCCACCCCTCCCTCCCCCCGTTTAATTCGATTCAGCTTAACGGCGACAACCACGTGCGATTATTACCGCGTCGAAAAAAAGAAAAGAAGAAAAAAATGGAAGGAAATGACGATTCTTTTTAAAAGCGTGTCGACGGCTCTGAAGGTTTTTTTCACGTGTCCGTGGGTCACAACACGCATTATGAATTCCCGTGCAACCGCGGGGAACTTAATCGCTGGCAACATACACGATGTCACGTATGTACGTTCCGTTGCCTAAATCCGGACGTGCCATTCTTCCCAGCATTTGCATTCGTTCGCAAACGCGATGTTCTCTCGTCGGCGAACCTCTGCGGAAAAATTTCTGCTCGTCGATAGTCCCCTCTTCTGGAGCTTTCACACAGCGTTTTTCGAATGTGAGAGCGTGAAATTTGGTGAAAAGTGGAAGTTAAAAGTGACATTTTGAGCTGTTTAAATTTTAAGATTAATTACTGTGAAATTGAAATTTCTTGGCCTCTGTAATATCTAAAAGTCAAAAGTGACCATAGAAAGGTGATATTGTGAACTTTTGCCGTTTAAATTTGAGATTAATTATTGTGAATTTGAAATTTCTTGGCCTCTGTAATATCTAAAAGTCAAAAGTGACCATAGAAAGGTGATATTGTGAATTTTTGCTGTTTAAATTTGAGATTAATTACTGTGAATTTGAAATTTCTTGGCCTCTGTAATATCTGAAAGTCAAAAGTGACCATAGAAAGGTGATATTGTGAACTTTTGCCGTTTAAATTTGAGATTAATTATTCTGAAATTGAAATTTGTCGGCCTCTAGAATATCTAAAAGATAAAAGTGACCATAAAAAGGTGACATTGTGAATGTTTGCCGTTTAAATTTGAGATTAATTATTGTGAATTTGAAATTTCTCGGCCTCTGTAATATCTGAAAGTTCAAAGTGACCATAGAAAAATTATTGTCACAGAACGTTATGCATTTTTGCTGTTTAAATTTTAGATTAACTATCGTGAAATCTAAATCTATATGATGTTCTGTGATAATTGAATATCGGAGGGATAATTCTAAACAGTTTCTTCGACTATAATTACTTAATTTTAAGGCATTACATTAAATGGACGAAAAATGTTACTGCATTGCTCTAAATTCTGCATGCAAAAACAAAATACAAAGAAGGTAGAGTGAAATATTTTCGTAAATCCAAAAATGCTGCTTGCATTGCTGCGTCTTTACAGCTTAATTTCCCATTTCATTATTAACATTTTCATTCCCCTCAGCACTCTCCTCCTTTTAAAATTCACCGTAAATTCTGTGTACAAAACATTAACTGTTAAAATTCATTTCATCATGTACGAAATGTTCACTTCTAAAATTCATATCTTCACGTACAAAATGTTAACTTTTAAATTCATTATTTCATGCACAAAGTGTTAACGATCATATCAAGTTCCATTTAAAAAAGTAAATCAACTATTTAAGTTATTTCAACCTCGAAAAAGCTATTTATACCATACGATATTCCCAAAAAACTTTTGTAAAAACTTTTACAATAAACGTTTAAATTTTTTCGGTAGCCTGAGATATTTTCGTTTGATTTTCCCGACTGTGCATCTGAGCATCGGCTATTTACCGTTTCAGCACTATATTAAGTAAGAGAAGCTGATGTATTGTAGATCAGTTAAATTTCGCAATCTTAGTTTTCCAAATTAAATCGAAAATTGGAATTAAAATGAACTTTTACCAGATCTCGTCTAAAATCTGTGGCACGAGTCTGCCTCGTTACTATACGGCATTTAAAAAGAAAAATAAATGAAAAACCATTTATACCATACGATATTCCCTATCTGTCACGGAACGGGGCCGTAACGGTTGAGATTGCCTTCGTCTCGGGTTGGTTAATGGCGAAAAATTCCAAAAATGACCAAAAATGATCCAAAAATGCAACGTTTGGTTCGACCGGGTGTCGTGTTTTATACTATCTGTCGACCTTGTGCGGGTACATCGGTTTTATACTAGCTTTGGCACCTTGCTTCCGACCAATCAATGGTCAGGAAAAGGGGCCTGGAGTCGAGCGTCGCCTCATGGGTTTTTCCCCACTTCGCCCCCTTCCTACCTGTGACAGTTGCTTGGCGTTTTAGTTTATAATTATAAAGGTGTTTGGTAATGATAATAATAATATCTAATAATGATGTTAATAAGTATCTAATAATAATGTTAATAATATCTAATAACAATGTGTGGGGGAAAGGCAGTGGGTTCGTAACACTATCATACCAAACAACTTTTGTCAAAATTTTTGCAATAAACGTGTTTGTTACCGTGATCTTATTTCTCGGTTGGAAGATATCACGATGGATGTTTTCCTATTGGTTGTTTAGTTTTAGGTTAAACTACGTTGTTCGGTTTTTTTTAATATGTACACTCCGTACACGCTCTGCTTCTCTCCGTACATATTCTGCTTTCGGGCTTGCGAAAGCTACCTTTATACATCTTTTTGTAGCTGCTAATTCGGAAAAAGGGCCAATCAACGCCTTTCCTAGAAAAAGGCCTCTTTCCTCGAACCCTTATTGGCAGGTAGATAGAAGCGATGCAAGTCAACGGTGGGGGTGATCGGTCGCGTGGTTCGTGTTGAGGACACGACAAAACGTTTAAATTTTTTCGGTAGCCTCGGTACCCCCTGAGATATTACACAGTGTCCAGTTAAAAAAAGAAGACACCCTATCTATATATTAATTAAAAATTGCCGAATAAGTTGCTAAATAAAAATTTCTCAAAAGCTGCTCAAAGAAATCAACATTTTTTTCTCAAATTTTCATTGTAAAACTATCCTCTTGAACCATATCGAACGTGGAATTCCACGTTCTTCGTCGAATTCCTCGATCCAACAATCGGATTGTAGATTCGTCAAATTACTTAGACTGTCCAACGTTCTCTGGACGAGCAATCATACCGTACCATGTACGTGACTTATTCGAATTCCTCCGGTTTCTGAGCATTTTCGTATACGGCCAAAATGCCCGGGTATATATACCGGTGGCTGTCGTATCGAACCGTTAAGATAAATACCACGGCTCAAGTATGGCGTTGACTAGACGTACTGTGTTCGTTCGTCCATATTACACCACTATTTCCGGAATTTGCATCGCTGCCGGTACATATTGCTCGGCACACATTAGCAAATGTCCATAGGAAGAGGGCTTCGTTTAGCAAGGAAACATATTCTCGCGTCTCGATACCCAGCTCCGATTCTCGTGAACGTGTCTGCTACGAGAAAACTAATTGTATTTGCACCGCTGATCGTTTTATTCCAGGTGTACAGGTTTTTCCGTGTATTTGCACGATAGGTTTCATTGTTGGTCGTTTTTGTTAGGATTGTAGAGTGAAACGGTACTTTATGCGGATGAAAATGAGTTTTCAGGGTTTGTGCGAATTTTTGTTTAGATTGTTGAATAGTGGTGGAAATTTTTATTTGGTGAAAAATGTGACGTGCGGGTTTTCAGTGAGGTATGAATAACTTTGATGCCTGTAGTATGCCATTTATGTCAAATTTGAGATAATCTTCTAATTTCTATATACTTCCTTACAAATTTCTTTTATGAAAGTATTATTTGGAAATTTAACTAAAAAATTTATTTGTGAACGAAGAAAATGGATTTAAATCTTAATAGAGAATGTTTATTTTGAAAGTATGCAATTTTGTTTCTAATATTGCTAAACATATAGAGAAAAATTGAAAAAATATTAAATAATACTGAGAAAAGTGTAATTTTTTATTATAGCAAGTTCTCGTGTATTTTCAGCACGTGGATATAATGGAAAATGTACGAATTGCTGTTCACTGTCGATGAAACTAATTATTATGAATGAAACGCTATAGTAATATTCGCCAATTAAATGATATGATTATTGCTCTGACAGTTATCGTGATTAGGCTGTTTCTCGAAACAGCGATATCGCATTAAAAGTAACTAAACGAAAGCAAATACACTGAAATTAATATTGATTTGCAGTTGAATATAGAATTCGTCATTTACACTGCTGGAAACGTTTATAAACTTCTATGTACATCAGAATCAATTCACGTGTATCAACCAAATACTGGTAATATAATATTGGACGCAATATTAATATAGCAATATTTCTATTAAATGCTTAGCATATAGTATTTACCTTTGTACACGTTCATCCATTAATCAGGATTTTAAACGTTCTTCATTAGGAATTGTTACTTTTAATTCGTAACTTGAAGCTTGCCAAATTGGCTGTTATGTTTGTGTGCAACGTAAACGAGAAATATTCTCCATCAAAGTAAACAGTTAATCTATGTCAAACTTTTAATTAATTAATAAAAATTGTGTCGATCGAAACTTAATCACAGTTAATGAGTCGATGCACCAAATTACTTCAAATACATTTTTTATACCCAGAGATGGAAATGAGTAGAAGATCTCAAGCTTCATTTTACTCTATTTTTAAGAATGACAAGTGACAAAAATATTTTAGTGTGCACAAAGATGGAATTTCAATTTTAGATTTTGGATATGAATTATTCCTCGCAGAAGATGCTCAGAGTATATAAAGGTAAAAAATGAAGAAGATAGATATACATATATGGTAGAGGTGAAAATAGACATTGAAATTTTCAGGGAGAGATAGGTATAGAAAGCCCTGTCGAAAAGTCTGGAAAATTAAGAGAAGATAAAAGAAAGTGGAAATTGCATGTTCACTCTCGTACAGTTCTAGCTGCCTCATGCGAGTTTCAGTCAGCCAAACGCAGACAAAACCTTGAGACTGTTCGAGAGAAGAATAGATGGAGAAATTGGTAGGAGAAGTGAAAATGAATGTAAAGAGCTGAACAGATGTAGAATAGTACGGAAAAAATAATGTATACAAAATGAAAACTGAAAAGGTAACTTCTTCGATATCTTCGAAATTCCAGTTTATTAATATTCATGGCAATAATAATGTCACGTGCCCCATATTTTTCTCACACTTCACAATCTCTACGTCAAACAGAATCTTATCGATTCAAAGTTCAAGTGAGCTATTTTAGAAACATCTTTAATCCCACGTGTCCATCATCTAACTCAAATGACTCACGCTACTTATTGAATTCCCCAACGCAGAGTAGAATTCCGCTACGTCACTCAAATCGACTCAAAAATACTTTGCACTAAAATCCGAGTGAACGACTCAAGAAACATCTTTAATCCCACGTGTCCATCATCTAACTCAAATGACTCACGCAACTTATTGAATTCTCCAACGCAGAGTAAAATTCCGCTACGTCACTCAAATCGGCTCAAAAATACTTTGCACTAAAAATCCAAGTGAACGACTCAAGAAACATCTTTAATCCCACGTGTCCATCATCTAACTCAAATGACTCACGCTACTCATTGAATTCACCAACGCAGAGTAAAATTCCGCTACGTCACTCAAATCGGCTCAAAAATACTTTGCACTAAATATTCAACTGAACGACTTAAGAAACATCTTTAATCCCACGTGTCCATCATCTAACTCAAATGACTCACGCAACTTATTGAATTCCCCAACGCAAAGTAAAATTCCGCTACGTCACTCAAATCGGCTCAAAAATACTTTGCACTAAAAATCCAACTGAACGACTCAAGTAACCCCTTTGACCCCTCATGCCCATCATCCATCTCAAATGACTCGCGCTTCTCATTGAATCCACCGACGCGGAATAGAATTCCGCTGCGAAGAAATTCCGCCGTTCGCACTCCTGTTTTGCGTACAGAGTCGAGAACGACTCGCGAAAGTTCTCGAGTGTGCAACGGCGTTCGCGGAAACGACGTGGCCTCGGTCATAATGCGGCCTGGCGTTCGAAAGAGTACCCACGTGTCCATCATCTAACTCAAATGACTCACGCTACTCATTGAATTCACCAACGCAGAGTAGAATTCCCCTACATCAAATACAATCTTATCGACTCAAAAATACTCTGCGCTAAAAATCCAACTGAACGACTCAAGTAACCCCTTTGACCCCTCATGCCCATCATCCATCTCAAATGACTCGCGCTTCTCATTGAATCCACCGACGCGGAATAGAATTCCGCTGCGAAGAAATTCCGCCGTTCGCACTCCTGTTTTGCGTACAGAGTCGAGAACGACTCGCGAAAGTTCTCGAGTGTGCAACGGCGTTCGCGGAAACGACGTGGCCTCGGTCATAATGCGGCCTGGCGTTCGAAAGAGTAGGAAGCAAGCGTGTGTGTATGTCCGTTCGTTTCTCCAGAGTACATATATTCCTTTAGCAAAGAACAGGGGAGAGACTTTCGACGCGTCGAAAGATCATTTCACCAGTGGCTAATGCATGTTCACGGTGTCTCGTGTTTCGTCAAGGATAGAAGAAAAGGATTCTATTCCCGGTTTTATTCGCTTGTCGGACGATAACGCGAACAGGAGGATGTTCCAAGGGGGGGAACGATTCTAGGTTCTCCTTAAGGACATTACGCGTTCGGAACGGTCGAAAGAAAGCGGATGCAGATGTACTGATTATACGACCGCTCGAGATACTCATATCATCGCGTTATCAGGAAATACGATCGGTAAAGTCGAGATAATCGGATTATGTTGATCCTATTGCGCCGTTACTCGTTTATTCCACGGACAGAGACGGTTACGTTGCTCGAATAGCAAGTCGAGGCCAGCGCGTACGGTATCAAAGTTTCCGCGGGTATCGTCCGTTTATTACGGCGAACTTCGCGGGAACTCTTCACTCCCGCGAAACCGTCTGGGACATTCTATTTTCATGCGCTTTTATTGCGGCAGCTTGAATTGCTTGCCCTCCTCCACCTCTCTCTCTCTCTATCACTCACCGCTACTCTCTTCCTTTTCTCGTCTCTATTCTGCTCTCCCTATTTTTCTCTGCTTCTGTCTTCTATTCTCTCCTTTTCTCTTCATCTCTCTGTTTTTCTCGTCTATTCTCTCTCTTTGCTTCTCTTCCCAGCTCTCCTCTCTTTCTCTCTGTTTTTCCCTTCTATTCTGTCTGCTTCTCTCTTCCTAGCTCTCCTCTCTCTCCTGTTCTCCCTTTCTCTCTTACTCTCCCTCTCTCTCTTCTATTCTCTCTCTTTGCTTCTCTCTTTCTAGCTCTCCTCTCTCGTTTCCTCTCTCTCTCTCTCTCTCTCTCTCTCTCATTGCTTCTTTCTTCCTTTTTTCCCTCTCATTTCTACTCCCTTCTTCTCTTGCTCTCCTCTCTCGTCTGCTCACTTTTCTTCTCTTGCTCTCCTCTCTCTTCTGCTCACTTTTTTTCTCTTGCCCTCTCTCTCCTATTCTCTCTCGTTTTCTTCTTCTCTCTTCCTTTCTCTCCTCTCTCTTTTTCTCTCTCTCCCGTTTCTCTTCTGTCTACCTCTTTCTTCCTTTCTTTCTCTATATCTCTTTTGCCTTCACTGCGGTATAATTCACAGCAAAGCGATTCCGTTCTTGCAGGAACTCTCGCCGTTCATAGCTCGAAACCGCGCGCGAAAATAATTGATTGGACGGTGTAATATGGTACGTTCAGAGAAACCGAGGACGTGTATTAATTGTATCCGGTTATCGAGAGTGCAACGCTGACTCTTTGCTGAACTGTCAGTAGAGTAATCAAATTTATGAACAGTAGGCGACGCTAAGAAATATATTTCCCGCTGAATGTAGACAGATTACTAACGTGATAGTGTATTCGTAACGATTTATTAACTTACAATTCTTCCAAACTCTTCTGTTTCAAAGAGCAGTCGCTCTAACAGTACCCACTTAAATAACAAAATTCCCAATAACACTATAAAAAATTGCACCGAAAAAAATTATTTTATCACAGTCCAGAAATGTCTCTTTCCACCAAAAAAAGAAGCATCGCGATACCTTCTCTAGTTCACCTAAAAAAAATTCTCAAAGATCGCTTATTTTTCTCGCTGTCAAACACAACTCATCCCTTAAGTATACGTAAGAAATTTTCCCTCAGATTTCGCGCGAATTCGAAAGAGAAACGGCAGCGAACGGAAGCGATCCGGGGAAAAGCACATGCCAGGAAAATCAATATGCATTTTCCTCCTTTTATATTGCTTAAAATAGGGGAGCTCTTTTTAGGAGCGGATAAAGAATAGATATCGCGATATTGAGCGGAGGAGACCGGTAACTAAATCCAGGATTCTTCGTATTACAGACAAAATGAAGTTTCGAGCGTGCAAGGAGTTATACAATTTGAGCAGCCAGAGTCTATCCGAACGGTTGCTACGGAAGTCTCTTGTGAACAACTGGATCAATTGAAATCAGCATTGGAAACAAAACGGCCAGCTTTATTCAACGGAAGGAGAATCCTCTTCCATCGGGAGAACGACACGACCACGTGTTGCAAAACGTCTACTATTCAAGCTCGAGGAATTTACCTACGAAAGGATAATTCTCTCTCGGTTTGTTTGCGCCACCATTTTATCAGTACATTATTGGCAATTCAGAATTTTATGGAGTTAGTGAAATAGGGGAAAAAATGTGGTATCGACGATAAATGTTGCCTTTATAATATTCTTTTGTAAAAGTGAGAATGATACTTAACGAACAGGAAATTACTGAAGTAAAAATAAGCTGATAAAAATTAAGGTTTCTTTTTGAATATTCTATGGCAAAACTGAAAATATTTAATAAACAGAAAATTATTGAAATAAAAATAAATTGTACTGTTGATAAATTGACGAAAATTAAGGTTTCTTTTATAATATTCTTTCGTAAAATATTTAAAAATATTTAATAAACAGAAAATTATTGAAATAAAAATAAATTGTACTGTTGATAAATTGACGAAAATTAAGGTTTCTTTTATAATATTCTTTCGTAAAATATTTAAAAATATTTAATAAACAGAAAATTATTGAAATAAAAATAAATTGTACTGTTGATAAATTGACGAAAATTAAGGTTTCTTTTATAATATTCTTTCGTAAAATATTTAAAAATATTTAATAAACAGAAAATTATTGAAATAAAAATAAATTGTACTGTTGATAAATTGACGAAAATTAAGGTTTCTTTTATAATATTCTTTCGTAAAATATTTAAAAATATTTAATAAAGAGAAAATTATTGAAATGAAAATAAATCGTGTTGTTGATAAATTGACAAAAATTGAGGTTCCTTTTATAGCGTTCTTTGGTAAAGCTGAAAATTACATTTGTAACGCGAAATGAACAAATTTTCCAATCGATCAGAATAAATTAGTTTGTCGTAATTAATAATCACACGTAAATTTCATTTTTGTAAATACGAGATTCTTGGAATTACTATGCAATACTCCGGATTTTCACGCACGCGGAATATTTTTACATATCCGTGTTTTAAATAAAACCGTGAGATATTATAGTAATATTTATCGATGTCGGTGACACATTCCGCTGACGAATTTTTATAATACATTTTGCGGCTTTTTGTTACGCACTTTTCGCGCATTTGCTAAATTTTTTAAAGTTCACGTGGTTTGTTACGCCACCGCTGTTTTTTCCACTATTTTTATCTGCAATATTTTGTTACATCGTAAAAATGAGTATTTTTTTTTCGGGGAAATATGTAAAGTCTGGTTCAGCACCACGTGTACGTGGATGTAGTATTTGGATAGCCCATAAATTTGATTTTATTCCCAGAATATTCCATCATTTGAACGAAAACCCCAGTCAGTTGTATTTTTAAATTGCACAGAAATGTAATTAATCGCGAAATATCAGTTTTTTAACGGATGTTTCGGTAGATATTACAATTCATTCCTTATATGCCAAAAAATGTTTCTTTGTCGCAGTTAGCAATTAATTTAGAATAATGAAATAACTTTGTTAAACGTGCATAGAATTTTTCTGTAATTACCCAAAGTATACATACAACACTCCCAATTTCCTAATTTAACTTAAAAACAGAATTAACAAAAATATATACATACACGTGACGAGCAGTTCATCAAATTTGAATAAAAGTTTTCCATTTTCACTGTCTCGTTGATTTAATCAAATAGAGGGCCCCACGTTGAAGAGGAATGAAAGATATTTCATTCACAGTACAAAAAAAAAGAAGAATTAAATTAATGAAATGCAGGAAACGAACATTACATTAATGAGAATTATTTTCACGCACTTCGCGCTCGTGCAACAAATAAAAACAAATTCACCAAGACGTGCAGGCTTTCAAATTATTATTATAATTATAAAGTATTTTTCAAATTATTTTATTTTAATACGAATTAACATAGAAAACAAAGTAGCAAATCATTTTCCAAATGAAACTCGAGGAACTTCCTTCGTCGAATTTCCACCAAAACTCTAACCGAACCTTTTCTTCACGTTTCTTCCCGAGACCTAACCGTTAATTCCCTCCGTTTCGTTCCCTCTTTATTAATTATCTCCTCGAGATAGCAACGAATCAGTTTGCACGCGGTCGTTGACAATATTCCCCGCGATCTTCACGACGCGTCGTCACATTTTCCTTCGTTTCGCTCGATTTCCGGCGAAAAGCGGCGGACAAGCGGAACTTTATTTAACGAACGCAACAAACCACCCAGGCTCGATATTTCTTCTTCTTCCGCTCTCTTCCTCCCGACGCGAACCGCGCGCACAGCCCAGCCGAGCCCAGCCTAGCCGGAGCTATAATGAAAAGTTCCGTCATAAAAGAAACATACATCACGGCATGACTTCATTCAGGCACCCTTTAAATTTTCAGATAACCACCGAGTGGCTCATAATCCTGCGGCATGTCGCGCCTATCGTTCCAAGCACGAAAGATAAATAGAAGTAGGGGGGACCCGGAGCGACGTCCCCGGGGGCATTACGTCGCTCGTTTTCTTTCACGTGCAGGTGTACCTGGAATTTGCATCGCCAGAACAACGGCGCCGCCGCCGCTGCGTTCAACGAAACTCACCGGGCTTGCCAACGTTCGCAGCTTCCGCTTCGACAGCGAACCCCCAACTTCTGTTCGTGAAATGTAAATGTCCTGCTGGACGGAAAGAAATTGACCGATTCAATTGTTCAAACTGATTGATAGCCCGAGTTTGCAATTTTCGCCGTTCGGCAAATATATATATATTTTTTTTCGCACTTTGTGGAGTGGAGGGTTTCTTTTTTTGCAAAAATTTTTTTCGTTTAATTGGCAATCGAGGAAGTGTGCTGTTTCGATTACTTAGAATTTTATTGAAATGGAGCACTGTACTGGGGATCTTTGTGACGTCAGAAATTAGGCAGTAGAAGAAGGCCAAATAGGAGTGGAGTATTTTATTTCAATATTTGGCTAAAATTCAAGGTTCTCAATTTAATTGGAAATCGAGGAAGTGTGTTTTTGATTAATGGGGATTTCTGTGACGTCGGAACTTTGATAGAAGAACAAGGCCGAATAGAAAGGATAAGAGTGGAGTATTTTATTTCAACATTTGGCTAAAATTCAAGTTCCTCAATTTAATTAGAAATTAAAGAAGTGTTTTTTGATTTCTTTAAATGTTACTGAAATGGAGAATTGTAATGGGGATCTTTGTGACGTCGGAACTTTGATAGAAGAACAAGGCCGAATAGAAAGGATAAGAGTGGAGTATTTTATTTCAACATTTGGCTAAAATTCAAGTTCCTCAATTTAATTAGAAATTAAAGAAGTGTTTTTTGATTTCTTTAAATGTTACTGAAATGGAGAATTGTAATGGGGATCTTTGTGACGTCGGAACTTTGATAGAAGAACAAGGCCGAATAGAAAGGATAAGAGTGGAGTATTTTATTTCAACATTTGGCTAAAATTCAAGTTCCTCAATTTAATTAGAAATTAAAGAAGTGTTTTTTGATTTCTTTAAATGTTACTGAAATGGAGAATTGTAATGGGGATCTTTGTGACGTCGGAACTTTGATAGAAGAACAAGGCCGAATAGAAAGGATAAGAGTGGAGTATTTTATTTCAACATTTGGCTAAAATTCAAGTTCCTCAATTTAATTAGAAATTAAAGAAGTGTTTTTTGATTTCTTTAAATGTTACTGAAATGGAGAATTGTAATGGGGATCTTTGTGACGTCAGAATTTAGGCAGAAGAAGAAGAAGTCCAAATGGAAAGGAATAGAGTGGAGTATGTTATTTAACACTAGAACTACCGACCGGCTCAAAATGATCCATTAGCATCTTTCGAGAAAACGTGAATGTTCAATACTGGTAAGTGTTATCATTTCTAACTTTCCGAATTTATTTTCTACAGGTATGCTTCTATTTGCACCGATATGAATCGAATTTTCCAATTATGGTTTACTTGCGTAAAAATTCACTTCTGTAAAGTCGGTAACGTGTCATTCTGACTCGGCTGTTAGTTCTAGTGTTAAAAGACTGGCTAAAATTCGAACTTATAAATTTAATTATAAATCAAGTAAGTGTATCTTCTTTTTTTTATTTCTTATTGAAATGGAGTATCTATGTAGCTATTTTCGTGGCGTCAGATTGTCACCATCATCAATGACCCAGATGACGTGATACATATTTCCTTTTTCTCAACGACAATCCAACGAAAACGATCAGCTATAAAATATCCAAATATTCCAATCTTTTTTTTCATCAAATTCTACTATAACGAAAATTTGAAGCAACGATGGAGTTAGGAATGTAAAGACGAATCCCATTTCAAAGTACCCTAAGTCATAAATCTCGCTTCGTTTCTAATTCGCGATTCCTAATTCCACCGTTCACTTATGCAAACAATTAATCTTTTTTCCGCTCTACCTCTGGGATGATCACAATTAGGATTCGTGTTATGTTATACGGTTTTAATTGCTCGCGTTTTCGGTGGAGAGGCGGTGTTCGCGTGATTTCAATGATAAACGCACACTTGCCCCTTGCGTGCAAACTGTTTCAAGTTTCTCTTTTAGCTAGCTGTGTTCGAGCTTCTTTTCTTCAGGCGGACTCATGCCTCGCAGTTTTAATTCTTGTTATAATTGCTCGCAATGAGACGCGATAGGGATCAAACGAGGTGGAAAAGTACGATATAAATGTATAGATAAGAGTGAACTAATTATACGTCGGGTAACTTTAAGCTAAATGAAAAATACGCGGTGGATAAACGTGAAACATCGTACCGATAATTACACGTCCAGAGGTATCAACTGTCCTCAATTATAAATTAACATAAATGCCTAATAACGAAGGAAGTAACTAAATGACAATATTTGTCGGAATTTACACACGAATTACAGATTTCTCGCGCATCTTTCGCATTAACATTTTTTAACATTTCGATCGTACATTTTTCACGTTAATTTAAGATATTCGACATTTATCAGGGTGTTATGAATATTAATGGGAAATGCATAATGCAGCGACTGCGTAATATGTATTATTATCGTTAACTTATGCTTCGCAATTTATTAAAATATAAAAGCAATTTAATATAAAATATTAAAAATATAAAAAGTGAAAGAAACTAGTCGATCAATTACAAATTACCAACTTTTATGAAATCTTACAAGGTAGAGAGGAAATTGTCGATCCATCCCGTGTAATTTCTAAAATTCTTCTTTATCTTTTAAAAATTACCTTCTCCAGTCATGTTCTACCGTCGTTGCAGCGAAAGAAAATTTAATACAGCTTCCCTACTTGACGAAAGAAAATGAAGAACTGTTTCTACTTGCAGCAGTTCAATAGCGAAACCCAAAACGATCAGCAGGGAGAAACAAGAAGTTGTATTAGTAACTTTAGTTCACAGAGCAGGTAAAAGTTGTGTCAACGTAGCAGGAAAATATTTTAACAAGAAATTAGGTTCACGAAGAAATTCAGCTTCCCTGTAACTCTGTTGACGTCCTGAATTCTCATCCCCCCAGCTCTTCACGTTTCTTCCTTCTACATTCAGGCATACATCTACACAATAAATTCTCATTAATACATTGTAATTAGTAGACCTTGGTAATTTAAAAGAAAAAACTGCTACAACGTCGTTAATCCGTTTAACTTTTGAACACATATTAAGCACAAGGAGAATTTAATCAATCCAATTGAAACGTGAAATCAGCTCTAAAATATTTTCTAAAAAAATTACTTTTATTTCTACAGACAAAACCAATTTTAACGATTCCCTATATTTAACGTCGCAATCTATCTCATACGTATTTAATTTAATTCTTTACTTATGCTACATGACTTTTCGGAAAGGGAAGAGAGAGGAACGCGACGCGACAGTTGGAGTGACCACTAACTCATGCACTATATTCTAGGGAAATGTAATTTTGGTAGAATTTAATTGAGAAAAGAAAAAAGAATCGAAATAGTGACCTAATTATGTGTTACAGTAAGAATACACATAATTAGGAAATAGGAGACCAAAGAACGAGTGCACGAGTGACAAGACAGAATGGATAAGGAAGTAATGTATGGTAAACCAAGTTCTTTTCGCAGCCACGAGGCTGAAAATAAGTGGATAAATAATAATAATAGGTACTGCGCGATTTTTCGTTCAGATTCGATTAAAAAGTGACAGTAGCTCGTATCCTGGCCGACGTTCCTTCAACCTGCACACCTTCTCAGGTGTGTACAGTATACACGGTATACTTTCACGGAAACGCGGTAGTTCCTCGAGTCAGGAAGCGTTCTACGTTCCCGTAACTGTGTTTAATTCAATTCGGAAGCGCATATGCCAATTGTTCGTCGGCTCGCTGACATACTGATACCAGGCCGGGAAATGTTCCGATATCGACCGCTTTACCTACGAAACTATGCGAACATACAGGGTGTCACTGAAGTAGATCTTCAAATTTTGCTATCAGCTCTTCTCAAAGATGAAGAAAAGTACGTAGATCTTCAAAATCTTCCTTTCGGAGATATCGATGAAGTACTGTGAAATTCCTCGAAAATGACTCAAAGAAATTTGTGAAAATGATTTTCTTCGCTTTGAAGTTTCAAAGACACTCGAAGACGTTTCTAAGGTTCTTGAAAAATTCCAAATTTCGTCACATGAGAAAATAATTTTATTTTTGAGCGTTTCACTGAGGTTTCAAGATTTCACCCTAAATAAAAATCGAAAGAAGTGAAATTAGGTTAAGTTAAAATTCTGACTGAGTTGGGCATTATTCAAACGAAATTTTACTCGAAACGTCTTGGAATAAAAGATTCGAGTGAATGGAAGTTATTCGAGAATAACGAATGAATTTAACCTAATCTCTTTGTTCGTAATTGTACGTGTGACAGACTATCCGCGTAAAATTTCAGTGTAGAAAAAGTGTTTGTTGGTTGACAAGGAAAAGTTTCTGGACCTATGTTAATGTAACCTTCTTTCTTCCTTAGAACCAAGCAAAATACTATAACAAAGTTTCGCTGCCTATTTTGAATACACCCTGTATAGCGACGAACCGTCGCCGAAGGAAACTTCATTACGCCAAAGTTAGACCGGTTTGTGAATTTGTTCCGTGATTGGGACAAAGCGGCCCTCGACTAATAGCCCTGTTCACGAAAATATTTTTCTCAAGCTCACATACCTGTTTCCCCGTGTTCCGTCGTGGTTAGAATGAAGAAAGTTCGTTTAGAAGTAGTACAGCTAATTTGAGAAACATTTCAAATTTGTGAAAAGAAGAAATTCGCCAACTAAGTCGATAATGATCGGTTTATGCAGTGGAATGGAAGAATATACATTTATGGCGTATCGCTCAACCTTTTTTTACAGAAAAATAGAATTATTGAACGGTTTGTAACATAGAGAGCAACAGGAAATCTTGAAATTGTCAATTATCTGCCAATTTGCATCAATATTAAGTCTCAATATTTAGTAAAAAATTACGGTCAAATTTTGAAATACATAAAAATTTGTATAAAATTGTACAAAAAATATATTTCAAATTTCTTACTTTGTTCTGAAAATTTTTGTGCAACTTGCAATGCCCAGTGATTCCAATACTTTTCATCAGCAATGCATATTCGTCAAACAATTTTTCGACTAAAGCAACAGAACACCAAGCACTTCCAACTTTATCTTCCAAAACATCCCCTTTCGCGTTTTCCCCGAAAGTTGCGAGAAAAACAAGTCACCGAATGTATTTCACCCACAAGTCGTATAACATCTGTCAGATAACAGGGAGCGAGCGGAAGACGTCCGTACGACTGGCGGTAAAATTAAAAAAAAAAAAGAACTACACCGTTCCTAAAACTGAAGAAAAATAAAGCACATATTTATGCACGTTCATTTATTACTTCACCTTGTGTACAATACAACGGAATACAGTGTTAAAGAATATAAATTTGTCGCGTAGAAATATATCTGTCGCACGTTTCCTTCATTTTCTTTTCTTTCAGTTTCTCTTTCTCTCTTTTTCTTCCAAACATAAAACCAAACGACCTTCTGCTAGAAATGTTATTTTACTTCTCTTTCCTTCGAATAAAAATAGCACCGTGCGAGATAATGTCGTGAAAACGTTGGAGCTGCAAAACGGGGAATTGCTGCGAATGTATAACAGCAAAGAAAAAAAAAAAAAAGAAGAAAGAATAGAAGAAAAAAAAAAGAAAAGTCGACAGCAATCTGGGAATCCAAAGGACGTCTATAGAAATCTCGGGGGCTAAAATAAGGTGGATAATAAATGGGACGGGGTATTAGAAATATCCTATTAAACGAGGAGTAAGATTCAATGGCGTGGACGTCTCCGTGGAAGGGGAACGAAATTTCGATGGATAATGAATCTGTAAAAAAAACCACAGAGACAATTCCGATCCACTTTGCCCCTCGTTCGATGACTATCGCGCAACAATTTATAATACGAAGCGTTTTCTCGAGCATCCGAGCGCGGTCGATCGTGCTCGTCCGATGTTTAACAATCTGATTAAAAAGGAGACGGATGAATGCCACTTGGACTTTTAATTGCGTTTCATTTATCAAGAATTGTCACTTTTGCGACACCAGATGCTGCTCTATTTTCACGTCCTCCTCGCGAATTTCCTCGATAACGATTTCGTCGAGTTTCTGGAAAGTATCGATTTCAAATTCAATTCTATAACGAAATTATTTCGCCGTTGTGTAGACACGGAATAACAACGTTGTATCGTTAATGTGTAATATTATGTGAATACAAATTGTAGTGTAAACGTTAATAACTACAGTGTCTTTAATTGGAGGCAATTATTTTACATAATCCACAGATATTTTCATTATGAAAATGGAACTGTTTGTATGCAGGTGTTAATGTTGATAGAACGGTGCTGCGTATGAATTTTATTTTAATTGAAATACGATTGTTTTTAGAGACTGGTGATTATGTATAAATATTTCGAGCTATAACTTTGGGCAATTTTTGAAACGGTGAAACTCAACGTTAAGGTAATTTTGCTTTCATTTCGCGTAACATATGCAGATCATTTTCGAATAGTTAAGTGCATAACATTACGAATGCAACGCGCAGTGGAAATAAATTGACTCGTTTCATCCGGAGAGCATAGAGCACTCTAGATTTTTAATCATGTGTGTTGTCGCTTCTATTGCTAAAATCGAATGGTATGTTTCTTTTTGTCAATTTACTCACAGATACGAGTCAGTGTTATCAAAAAGGATACTCGTGAATTGAGTAATAATTATGAAAAAGGAAATGCTTCACTCGACACATGGTATCGATGCTTCTTATTTATCAAAATTTCGATTTTCGATACTCGTCAAAATTTCTGTCAAACTCTTTAACAAATTCAATTCCTCCCACTATCAGTCCCTCTCATTTTCAGTTCCTCTAATTTTCAATTTCTTCCACTTTCAATCCTTCCCATTTTCAATTTCTCCAACTTTTAATCGATCCCATTTTCAATTTCTCCCATTTTCAATTTCTCCCATTTTCAATCACTACCACTTTCAATTTCTCCCACATTCAATCATTCTCACTTTCAATTTCTTCCATTTTCAATTGCTCCCACTTTCAATTTCTCCCACTTTCAATTTCTCCTATTTTCAATCGCTCCCATTTTCAATCACTCCCATTTTCAATCGCTCCCACTTTCAATTTCTCCCACTTTCAATCCCTCCCACTTTCAATCGCTCCCATTTTCAATTTCTCCCATTTTCAATTTCTCCCATTTTCAATTTCTCCCATTTTCAATCGCTCCCATTTTCAATCGCTCCCACTTTAAATCACTCCCACTTTCAATTTCTCCTATTTTCAATCGCTCCCATTTTCAATTTCTCCCATTTTCAATCGCTCCCATTTTCAATCGCTCCCATTTTAAATCATTCTCACTTTCAATTTCTCCCACTTTCAATCCCTCCCCATTTTAATCGCTCCCATTTTCAATTTCTCCCATTTTCAATTTCTCCCATTTTCAATCACTACCACTTTCAATCACTCCCACTTTCAATCGCTCCCATTTTCAAATCCTCCAACTTTCAATCGCTCCCACTTTCAATCGCTCCTGCTTTCTATTTCTCCCACTTTCAATTCCCCACAAAAACACCGATCCTTCCTCGTACGTTAAATGCAAAGATGCGCATTCACCAACCAAGAATAGCAACAACGACCGTACACTCGTGATCAATTCTACTTTCTTAACTTGTCGACGAGACTATTCATCGCGCTCGTATTCGCGCTTTCTCCGATTAAGAGATAATTGCTCACCTTGGTATACTATCACGCGTTTTATACGCTTCCCATACACACTATATACACAAACGCGAATAAACGGGAGTAAGAACGCGTAGCGCGGCGCTGGCACACGGCGCGTTGCTATCCCATTCGTCTCTCTTTGCTCCTTTTGTACCAGCAACGTTAAACACGCGCTCGTTTGTACACGCCATTGCACGCCGCGTATACACATAGAATTATTTCGAAGTTTTTATTTGCACGCGTATTGTCCGACGTCATTCACTTTTTCACCCACGACCATCGTGACCAGAAAGCAACCCCCAGCAACAGCCAGCAACGCACCACGCTATCATGATACCGTGGGTGTGTTCGGTTGTGTAAATAATATAATGACACCTGTACACTCTAATTCCTGGTTTCTCCTCTGTGTGTGTGTGTGTGTGTGTACAACCACGTTTTTCACCCTCCTCCACCTCTCCTAGCTTGTATTTCCGCGTCACTTGCGGTTTCGCGAGCTCGCCTGATTCAGTTAACGCCGCTGCCCTGTGAAATCTGTATCTTCACACATCGATACATGGGGGAGAGGGAGGTTTCGGATCACGCCGTGATTTCGATTTGTTCTACTTAATGCCTTCGATTCTCGCTGAATCGCACAACCTGCGAAACAAAGTACATATCTGCGCTCTTTGAAACACGTTCGCGTCGACACATTCATTGTCTCTCCTTCGATCAACGCTCTACCGTCAACTCTCGATGTAACGTTGTTTCGTTGTTCCATGGTTTTTTGTTTGCTCCATCTATGAGAGTTATCAATCATTTTTGTCCAGGTAAATGTAGTCGTTTCGGAACTTTCGAGCGTGTTTCCTCGCGCGAATGGCTGTGTGTATTTAGATGTGATTTCAAGTGGAGCTCTTACTGTCTGGGTCTGGATGAGTACTCGATGGACTCGTAATTCGAATATTGTAGGAGTGTTAAGAAAAAAATTTGGGGTTTTGATATACGTGAGCAGGTGTAATGACGTATTTTAATTCTCGTAATTTTTGGGATAAGGCCACACGTGTATTTAGAGATTTCTGAAATTTTTAAATTCGTGAACTTCGTACTGTGTGTAATTTTTAATATAATGCACGAATACCTGAGTGTTCGAGTACATTTACCCGAGCCATTTGCGGAAACCAAATAGGGCTTTGCAAATTGTCAGGTTGCTGATAACGGTAACAAATTTCCACATGATACAACGGGAATATAGAACGAAAAGAGAGAAATACAGTGAAATAGAAATCTCTGGATACACGAGAAATCTAAAAATTGCAGGAATTAAAACACGTGAAACAGGGAGCTCTAGTATGAACACGACTGTGCGACACACGCGGTGTTTCAACTGAATCATGAATGTTTTTGATGGATCGGTTAAGTGAGTGACGCGTGTGGGGATGATAATTTTAAGAACGACTTGAAAAGATTAGTCAGAAAGTTATTAATAAAATTTAACTTTCCATAACCTAATTTTTCTTTCTTCACAAAAAGAAAAGTTTTATTATTATTTAAATAAATCGACTGGTGAGAATATAATGCAATAGTGCAGCAATAAACAAGTAAACTGAGATTTATAAAATATTGATAACATTCAAGTCACGTGGTGTCACAGAGAGCTAACTTTAATTTGTCAATTTTCGATGAAATAGATAACTATCAAGTCACATGGTGTCATAGAGGACTAACTTTAATTTGTCAATTACCCATGAAATAGATAACTATCATCTCACATGCATCAATGATCCCTTTAGACATTCTTCCATTGCACGAAAAATTTCCCGCATAACTGGAAATAATTTTTCAAAAAAACGAGCAGCACTTACAATTTATCAAAGGCCCACCTCTATTCCAGCCCTTCTATAAATTACGCGTACGCTGCAGCGAACGGAAAAGGCAAAAATTGTGAAATCTCGCACAGTAAACACCAGGCACCTTCCCTGAATACCTTCTACTTGGGCCAACTTTATTTTATGCAATGATCATAAACTAAATCCTTAAATTCAGCAATTGCTACGTACCTCAAACCTTCCCGGGGTTGCGATACAGCTCCGACATCCATAGAAAGTTTCGAGCAAAGCCAAGTCTATGAATCAACGAGTCCCGTGCGGAAGTCTCTTGCGCACAAATTGAAAAAACGAACTCACGTACAAAAAATCTCCGTATACGCGGGACCCCCCTTTTTCACAGCGGCTTACGCAAATTAGAAACGTTCACGGCTGCCGAAACACATCGACGACCAGCTGTAGGAACGAGGGATGGAAACGAAAAGAGAAGAGAGAAAAAGGAAAGGAAAATCCGCGAGAGCGATTCGAAGGAATAATCGCGGCGAGTTTTTCTCGCGAAGACGGTTGAAAGGATGGAAAAGGACACTTTTGTGACCGGTCGGGAACACACGGAGAATGCCTGAACGAATACTATTAACCGGTTGGCGGTTTCCGCGTTAATTCGCGCGCCCGTGAGAAGGTGATGCGCGGCTGGCTGCCATGCCGTTGCAGGGTGTGAAAAAGCCATTCAGAAGTCGGCCAGACTAGCGCGACACTTTGCAAGAACCTCTTTACGCTTCGAGCATTATGCGCGTCGCCTTAGCGAAGCGCCGCGCGCAAACACGCGACTCCCTCGTTTAACGTTCACTTGTTAATTAGCGTTAGAGGGAGAACGTGAGCGTCCCGTTTCTTGTCCGCTTAGCCAACGGAGTGGCTGTTAATGCACCGAGCAAAAACTGTCCGTTCAGGGAAGAATATCGACGACGTGTTTTAACTTTGTTTTAACGTTCGGTAGCGAGAAATTGTTGTTACTTGTAGGGAGGGATTATTTGGGGAAATTTTGGTGCGAAGGGGTAGGAGATGGAAGAGAGATTTGGAGACTAATGGTTAGGGGAAGAATTGGTTAATCGGAAATTGTTGTTGGTCGTTTTCGTTAGGCATAAGCACTTGAACTCTTGGGTGGCCACGAACTCATTGTTCGTATCTTAATTTCAAGTACAATGTCCTAAATATTCTTCTTTGATACCTCTATTGCTCTGGCCCAAAGACTCTTCTTTTGCACCTCTGTTGCTCTGGCCTGAAGATTCTTCTTTGGCACCTCTATCGCTCTTCTTTTGCACCTCCATCGTTCTGATTCAGAGATTCTTCTTTTACACCTCTATTGCTCTGGCCTAGATACTCCTCCTTTGTAGCTCTATCACTCTGATCCAAAGTCTCTTCTTTTGCACCTATGTTGCTCTGATCTAAACACTCTTCTTTCAGACTTCTATCGCTGTGGCCCAAAAACTCTTCTTTTACACCTCTCTCATTCTGACCCAAAGACATTTCTTTTGCACCTCTATCACTCTGATCCAAAAACTCTTCTTTCGCACCCCTATCGTCCTGATCCAAAGACTCTTCTTTTGCACCTCTCTCACTCTGATGCAAACACTTTTCCTTTGCACCTCTGTTGTTTTGTCCCAACGACTCTCCTTTTGCTCTTCTTTCACTCTGATCCAAACACTTTTCCTTTGCACCTCTATTACTCTTGCTCAAAGATTTTTCTTTCGCACCTCTATCTCTTTGATTCAAAAATCCCTCGATCAAGCTTGAGGCTCTGTATAGCATACTCTGACTGGTTACAAACATTCACACGAAACTTCCAATCGAAATAATTTCCACACGATTCCACTACATACACGTTTCCCAATAATTAACAAGCTTTATACGTAAAAATCGCCAAACGTTAAATTCCAAAATTCTTCGAACGCTGTTTCTACAGTGCCTCTATTTCGGAATAATTTATCTCAATGTCGAAGCGGGAAAATGTCAAAATTTTTATCAGACAGGATACCTTTGTAGAAGCTATCTATTTGTTTAAAGCTTTAGGCTGTATCGGTGGAAAATATGTGAAATCAATTTCCAGTCAGTGCCGTTATGATGAATGTCAAGAAGATATCTCTGTTTCGTTACTACGCTGTTGTATACAGTAAATTTCACACAGAGGACACGTATCTTCGGTTGGTTGTCGATAGTAAAAATTGATAGAACAAAAGATTCAATGATTCAGAAGAATTCGATATTTCGCTCACAGATACAACCAGTTTTCCTATAAATAAAAATACATTTCTTTCTTCGTGTAAATAATCTCGATGTAAAATAACGCACGAATTAAATACATACACTGCTTCGAAAATGAATTCTATAGATTTCCTCGTTAGTGGACTCTTTAACCAAGAGAAAACTTCGTGTCATTCGGTATGCAAAGAGACAAAGTGCTCTGGTACAAAAAATATCTAAATAAGAACTACTTCTTTTTATTTCACATCCCTTTTGTAGAGTCAATATTCACAGCAACAAAGTGAAAACGAGCGTGCAAAATTGGGTTAGACTTCGAGACAAAGAATTCTAGTTAGAGCAGGCAATTATGATGAAAAATAGGTAAATTGTTAAAACAAAATTTGTCACTTTACTCGTTGAATGGTTCCCATACTACAAAACTCCACCAATTGACAATAATTCATCACAGCAGCAAGTTTCATAAAAAAAAAATATGTGTTTCATAACATATTCTACAAATTCTCATAATACCATAATGAATATTCAAATCATCAACAATCAGCACTATTGTACCTTTTTACAAATTCAGAGTGATTCTTCACTAGACATTAGAGCCACTCAGAAGCCAAAATGATTAACTCCCCTTCTTGAAATTCTTCCAATTTTAGTATCAAAGCACATAAACTTGGTGCTTAATTCTTCATAGATGACAAAAATTTTCCAAATTTAATTTCATGAACTTAGTCACTTTGTATTCTGAACAGCTCATTTGTGAAACATTTCGAGTCCTAAAAAATACAACTTTCCAACGACACAAATTAATCACTTTGGCTTCTTAAGGGCTCATTTGTGAAACAGTTCGAGTCCTAAGAAATACAACTTTCCAACGTTACAAATTAGTCACTTTGGCTTCTTAAGGGCTCATTTCTGAATCACGAACAAAACTATTCAAGTGCTAAAAAATACAACTTTCCAACAACACAAATTAATCACTTTGGCTTCTTAAGGGCTCATTTGTGAAACAGTTCGAGTCCTAAAAAATACAACTTTCCAACGTTACAAATTAGTCACTTTGGCTTCTTAAGGACTCATTTCTGAATCACGAACAAAACAATTCAAGTCCTAAAAAATACAACTCCCCAACAACACAAATTAGTCACTTTGGCTTCTTAAGGGCTCATTTGTGAAACAGTTCGAGTCCTAAAAAATACAACTTTCCAACGTTACAAATTAGTCACTTTGGCTTCTTAAGGGCTCATTTGTGAAACAGTTCGAGTCCTAAGAAATACAACTTTCCAACATTACAAATTAATCACTTTGGCTTCTTAAGGGCTCATTTGTGAAACAGTTCGAGTTCTAAGAAATACAACTTTCCAACGTTACAAATTAATCACTTTGGCTTCTTAAGGGCTCATTTGTGAAACAGTTCGAGTCCTAAGAAATACAACTTTCCAACATTACAAATTAGTCACTTTGGCTTCTTAAGGACTCATTTCTGAATCACGAACAAAACAATTCAAGTCCTAAAAAATACAACTCCCCAACAACACAAATTAGTCACTTTGGCTTCTTAAGGGCTCATTTGTGAAACAGTTCGAGTCCTAAAAAATACAACTTTCCAACGTTACAAATTAGTCACTTTGGCTTCTTAAGGACTCATTTCTGAATCACGAACAAAACAATTCAAGTCCTAAAAAATACAACTCCCCAACAACACAAATTAGTCACTTTGGCTTCTTAAGGGCTCATTTGTGAAACAGTTCGAGTCCTAAGAAATACAACTTTCCAACATTACAAATTAGTCACTTTGGCTTCTTAAGGGCTCATTTCTGAATCACGAACAAAACAATTCAAGTCCTAAAAAATACAACTCTCCAACAACATAAATTAGTCACTTTGGCTTCTTAAGGGCTCATTTGTGAAACAGTTCGAGTCCTAAGAAATACAACTTTCCAACAACACAAATTAATCACTTTGGCTTCTTAAGGGCTCATTTGTGAAACAGTTCGTGTTCTAAAAAATACAACTTTCCAACGACACAAACTAGCCAACACTTCGGCTCCTTAAGAGCTCATTTGTAAATTACGAACGAACCACTTCGAGTCCCAAAAAAATACAACTTTCCAGCAACACACCGACAGTCAGGCGTTACGATTACCTCCGCATAGTTACCGTTCGAGCACATATCGATACGTCACTCACGGAGAGGGGTTGATAAGCGATAGATACTAGACAGAATTTGCCTGCACTCTCGCGGTCACGCTATCGGATTCATCGTTACACCGCATCGTCCGAAATGAAAACGATCGGCGTCCCGTAGAAGATAAAAAAGAATATCACGCGACCGGACCGAACGCGAGAAATGAAATGCGTAAACTGCACTGGACGGGGAATCGAAATGTAATTGAGTTCACCTGCGAGAGAGGGGTCCGTGAAACGTGTCAGAGTTTTGACGAGTGTAGGTGACAGTCGAAGAGGAATCAAGTTATACGCCGTTTGAAAATTCTGTTTCAAGCGTTTATTTCCACGGTCCCGGGGAATCCAACTCGAAAATCTACTACGAGAGTCTCTGCACGATTATTATAGACGTTTTCACATCTAGTACTCTCACCTGTTCGACGAATAGATCGATTCCACGTGTGTTGCAACGATAGAGAACAAAGTTCGCCAATTTCACCGGAGGAAATAATTAAACACGAGAATGCGAAATTTTGGCATTCAGTTCAACGCTAAATCTACATAAGCAGAGAGTCTAGAATCAAGCAAACACTATTGAAAATTACAATTCCATTGTAAACTCGCAGATCGGAATAAAGTACAGCTGCTTCGAGTTTGTTCGAACTGTGAAACCTGATTTTGATTCTATTTTCGTGTTAGAAGGGTACTTATTGTGAATTTGCAGCGTTAGGTCAAGAGTGTTTAGAGTAAGAGTTAGGTTCGAGCTTTGAGAGATCTGTTTAGTTTGAAGAAACTGCGAGTGTGTGAACGTAAGAGGCGAAAATACGTATTTTTCCTTGGGAAAATCGGTCTCGGAGAAACTGGTTCAGAGGAAACTGACCTACGAGGCGCGGTCAAAGTGTATTCCGAGTGCACGTAAAATGCTGCATCATTAGTCCACGACTCTGATTCAAAGAGCGAGATTTGTATGCAGAAAAAATGCGAACCCTTCTCCGATTCTTTGAGTAATCTAAATTGGAATTAAGGAAATCGTTGGTAAATGAATTATCACTTATCGGTGCGGACATAAAGCGAAGAGCACGCGTTCATTCGAATACTTAAATTCAACTTTTTTGAAAACTGAGCTTCTTGGGGAAAAATTTTATTTCATATTTTCAGTTTATTTTTATACGAAGAATCGCAAGTCTAAAGTGTCTCGATTCCCTAATTAAATACCAACTCCCACACTCTCTTATTCGAATAAGAGATCTAAGAGGCGAAGAGCTCGCGTTCATCAAAAGATTTAAATTCAACTTTTTTGAAAACTGAGCTTTTTGGGAAAAAAATTTCATTCCTTATTTTCAGTTTATTTTTGCATGTAAAATTATCCTTCGTCCAATTATACTACTCTGTATATATCTATATCTTCTATTTTACTTTCCCCACTTTAATTGTATTTCAATTTTATAACTAAACTGTATCGATTCCCTAATTAAATACCAAATCCGACAATCTTTCATTCGAATAAGGAAACTAAGGAGCGAAGAGCTCGCGTTCGTCCGAACATTTAAATTCAACTTTTTTGAAAACTGAGCTTTTCAGAAAAAAATTTCCTTCCTTATTTTCAGTTTATTTTTGCATGTAAAATCACCCTACGTCCCATTGTACTACCCGAAGTGTCTCAATTCCCTAATTAAATACCAAATCCCGCACTCTCTCATTCGAAAAAGGAAAGTAAGAAGTGAAAAGAATTTAACAGTCAACTTTGTCACCTGAAATCTTCTTCTACGCTCGGTCGGTAACATTTGCTTCAGATCCTAATGCGAAAGTGAAAAGAAAAAAGAAATACAACGACAAAATACACGTTACATTAAAAGACACGTGTTAAAGAGAATTTTATCTGGCGTGTGCTATACCCATTCACAGGTTGGTCATCCAAACAACATCCACGTCACAACATCGACTACACCGTGCTATAATTTTCTGCTTATCCGCTTACATTCAGTATCGGCTCTTTCGCTACGCCGGACAACAACAACAAAAAAAAATATTGTATATAAATTTCCTGACCGATAGACCGGGATTCTCGTGTTTGATCCGAAAAGCGCGGTTCACGTCATGTTTTACAGGGTTAGCCGAAAAATTGCGGAATTAACAGGGGAGAGACCGCGAATTCGCGAAAAACACGTATCGCGGTCGGTATTAAAATCGCGTGAATCGTTTCCCACCTCCCCACTACTCTCTTCAAATCTATAGAACGAATATCGCCACACCATGGGGAAATTTTCGTTTTCGGTCGATGACGTTCGCGCGCGCGGACGCGCGTAACGATGTAATATCGATGCTTAATGAGCAATAATATATTCGTTCCGGCATGCACGGTTTAACGATATTCCAATGCGCTCGGTGTCAGAAAAATCCACGCGATGCAAATTTTCAATTAATGTTATTACACCGGTAAAGCCCACCGATGACGCAGTGTTAAAATTACACTTCTGCGTTACGGTAATCCTGACCCCGTAAATTTCACCCCTTCTCCCCTCTCGAATGTGCACCGCCTCGTATAAATTGCTTATGAAATGTAAATATCGCCGAATCGTGACTGACGGTACGCTTCAAACATCGAGTTTCTGCGTGTGTGTGCGTGTGGAAATTGTGGATTTGTCATTGGACAACTTTTGGGGGAATTGATAAAAAAATTGTTGATATTGAGTTTAGTGACCAAAGTGTGTATATACAGCGGGTGAGCGAATTATTATATGTGCTTTTTGTTTTTGGGTAGAAATAAAATTACGATATCGAGGTTTTCACACTGGATAATATTTAATTAACGATTGTTCACGGAAGATACACGAAATAGTTAAACTTAGCTTATGTGGTTATAGAAAATACAGTTAAGAAGTAACGATAAAGTCAGTGTTTGCTGCAATTACAGCCTTGATTCTGTGTTTGTTGAATTTACTGTGCATTAGAAGCAGTGAAAACAGCGCAAGGAAAATTCGAATGCTCGAGATCTGTAAACCAACAAAGTGTAACACGTGGTTCTGAAAAATTGGACCTAAGTGCTGAAATCGAAGCTACATTTGCCAAACTGTTGAAAAGACAAGTGAAGTATCTGAGTTATAATTGGGACAGGTTCATCAAACAGGTACCAAGTTTGATGCTGTGGAATTTATTTGACCATTTTTAATAACATTCTGTGCCTCTCGGAATAAGGAAATTGTGACTTACAGCAGCATGACTTTAACCGTCCCATGTGTACTTTGTATTAATGCGGTACACCATCTTGAAACCTCTAAAAATACATAGGTAAAGTTTGGGAATTTTTCTCGTAGGTAACCACTAAATTAAAAATCTCGATTTCTCTCAAAGCATACAAATGTGACTTTCGGCTCTTTGAGCTCCCCCATTTTGCGACATTCGTACGTTCCAAAAATTGCAGAAGAAACCTGAAAGTTACATTCATAAGCTCAAAAAAAAAATTAAAGCTTTTACTTTAGTGGTTCCTCACGAAAAAAATTCCCAAATTTCTCCTTTGTTTGGACTCATCACGATGGCGTCTAATTTAATCCAATTAAGTTCGTTTAGTCAAAAGGCATATCGTTCAAAATTTTTCAAAAGCAGTAATTTCATAGGCGTTATTTTTCTAAAAAAGAAAGAGAAGAGAGAAATGCACGCACAAGGGGTTGAACACACTCGTATTTCTCCCCTCTTTCACACACGCGCACGTCGAGAAACGGCACTTTATCAACACCCAACGATTCTTACACTTGGCAAGTATCGCAATTACACTTCACTCGGCGAACTTCCTCGCGCTTTCCCGGCGTTTTCAAGTGTCGCGTTCACAATGATACAGATTCGAGAGGGTATATCGATCAGGTGCACGGGTCTCTGGTCGTAGAAACTGACAGGTACGCAGAAGAACGAAGCCTCTCGACGGAAGTCGAACTCTGTTAATTAATACATGCAGCTCACGGACGGTCGACGTGCTGGAAGCAACGAGCCGTGGCCGAGAATAAGAAGTGGCCGGAGAAAAAGCATCGTTTGTCGTTAATGACGCTCATTATCGCATTTTCCCGGGGAGTTTTCATTATCGCCGTTCAACCGCTAATCCTGAAGCGCGACGTGTAATCTCGCGGCGATTAACAAGCCCGCGTTTTCGTGTTTTCGTGCCGCTTTAATGGGGCACGTGTGAGCCACGAGTGTCGCCAAGTTGATTGGACGTTTGCTACCGAAGGCTATTTTTCTTTTTTCTTTTTTGGATATTTTAGAGTGTTTCCGTGAACGTGGAAAGTGACAGCAGTTTTGTGAAAGATACGTTGTATTTGGGGATGGTTGAGAAATTTGTACTGCGGCTTTTGGGAGTATTGGGACACTTGCTGAATGCGAAACGAACTTAAACAGTCGTTGGAGAATTATCGAGCCTGAAATACATTATTTTCTGCTGTGGTGTGATACTAAATTTGGGAAGAAATGTAATTTAACCCTTTCACTAGAGATCACTCGTCTCAGAGGCGATCTAGAGAAACTCTAGTGATAGTGTAGCTTCAAATGATAGCAAGTGGTACACTATTTTCTTGAGAAAAAGTTACTAAATTTTTTTCCAACGATTTCTATAAATTTTTGTCTAAAAATTTCTAAATTCCTTCTAAAAATCCGAAATTTTTTCTAAAATTTCTAAATTCTTTTCTAAAACTTCTAAAATTCTAAATTTTGATATAAGTCTGTAAACATACAGTTATTTAATAAAATACTGCAATATATAGAAAAGGTATTCAAAGTAACCATAACATAGGCAATCAAACTTCACCCAAAATTACAGGATACTCTACAAAATTTTATAACACTGCACTCGTTAAAATCTCCAAAATCCTTCAAACAATAATAAACTGAAAAAATAACAATTGTCACAATTCTGCTATTCAGAATAATTCCAACAGCGCCAACAACCCTAAACTATAAAAGCAACCCTAACTACAAAATTCTACATATTCCCCGAAAATAACGTCACGTCGCTAATATTCGCTCGAGAAATCTCTCAATTACAATTACCAACCCCCTCTAACCACGCCTCTACATCCGCCGTCCACCTTAATTCCACGAAATTCATTGAAATTCACCAGCGACAGACCGGCGAAAAAAGGAGACATATTCGAAAATGAAATTACCGCTACCTCGACCCAGAACAGAGTACACACAATTCGATAACGTTGTAATTTTTAACGGCACGGTTCAGCGAAAGACGTCCACGTACAATACAGCGGAAACGCGGTCGGTTCTCCAAGATATGGAGCAGTTCCCGTGCTCCAGTTCCCACCGCTGTTTCCCTACCAGTTCAAACAATAAATGCATTTTCATCGTCCGCGTGGCGATACTTCCGACATGGAGCAACGAAAGGAAAAGGGGAGCAAAGGGAAGAAATCGAAAGAGAGAAACCGGGCTCATACATATTTCATTCGAGGAGCATTAATTTCACGACGGACCAAGTAAAAAGCATCGATAACGTTGCTCGATGCTTTCGATCTTCGTGCAGCTAATATCAGATTGTTCCCGTTATTTACGCTCGAACAGTCGGAAATTGGATACACAATCAAGTATTCGAATGAATAAAACAAAAAATTTGGGCGATTTGAATATTTTGTTTCGCGAAATCTGTCGGCGATTTCAATTCGAATTCTATCAATGAAGGTTACTAGATACCAGGTGACAAATTTTTATTAACAAGAGGGTTATTCAGATGCAAAGCAAATTTTTATGTGAATAATGAGAAACGTGGATTTTTTCATTTTTACATAATATGTACACATATTAAATTTACTAAATTTATGTATTATTTATATATACAAGTGGTCTCTGTTAACTTTATACACGGATTTATAGTGTATTTTATAGATTACTATAGGTCGCAGATTTTTCCAATCAAACTTCGCCTTCTTCCTCTCATGCTGACAAAGTTTGATAAAAAAAAACTGAGATACCCTGTTCACAAATAAGATACAAGCGCAAATACAAAAATATCCACGAATTCACCCGAAGAAATATAATAACAACGACCTTTGCATCCCGGAAATACCTCCAATTAGGAGAAAATTATGCCAAATACGAAATGATGTCGTCGAAACAGAGTAATTGAAATTTCAAGCACCCGTTCTACAATTAATTCTAGATATCGTCGTATAAAAAGGTTAATAGGTCAACGTGACTACTCAAAAGCACTTTGTAAACACTTAGTTGAAACTTGACAAACCTACTTCGCTCCTCAAGCATACAAACAAGAAATTTATTTTCAACTGTGGCGACCGCCACGGGGGGCCACGCACTTAGGCCTGGCGACTCTTGGCCCTCGAGGCGAAGAATCGAGAGATGTTTTTCCAAACAACTCCGAGTTTCTTCGTCCTCGAGGACAAGAGTATTGCGCCCCCACTTCCTGGGACTTTCCCAGGGAGCCCCGAAAAAAGGCACGAGGCCTTTTGTCGTAGACTCGCGTCGCCTACACTTCAAAATTAGGTTAAGCGTTATCGGATTCAAATAAATATATTTTTATTAAGCAACTTGCCCGAGTAATTACTTTACACCACGTCACTTCCAAACAACCACAGGAATATAATCGATACTACATGATCTCTGAAAACAGAGATCGTTATTGACCACTCGAATATTCACTTGTTCCTTCCAATTAACACTGCACGTTTCAAGCTTTTCGACTATGTTGCATCGCTTGCAGATATTTCAGAAAATCCAAGTAAGTTTTCTTCGGTGTCAGACTCTGTACTGTAATTCAAAGCAATCGACCTTCTCTTCTTCATTGGCTCAAAGTCGCTATCTTCGTCGCTTAAAATATTAGCGTCTCTCTGATATGTCATCTGTGATATAAAAGTACCGCGTAAATAGCGGGATGGGAGTGATTACATTTAGCAATCCTCGGTGTTTAACCAACCGGGGTTTATGGCACGGATTCCAGGCGACGTTATTTTTGAAAAATTTCTTCTACGATTTCCTCGATAACAATAGCATATTCGAGCCAGAGGGCAAATCCGGTCGATGGCCGCGGAAATTCTCCACTTGTGCGGGCCACGTGGTGACCCGGTACTTGCCTCTGCGCGCTCAGTAACGGTAAACACGCCATAAACCCGTAAAATCGACGTTTCGGCAAGATCGCCACGCGGGGCTGACACCCCTTTTGGGACCGTCTCTCCCTCTCCGCCTACACCTCACTCTGCGGACCGCGGGGGAGTGCTCGAGGACCTAGGAGGGCGGCTCTAGGGGTTGAAAGGCCGACGATTTGCCGATGAGGTTAAACCTTGGCAAAATCATATATAATAAGCAAATTCACCAGGGAAAAAGACATTCTAAGATTCTAAGTACTCGACGCTACCTTGAGCGCTGCCTCGTCCGCGATATTCGACGTTGTCAAACCACAAGTGCGGTCCTGTCCGCAATAATCGATATTTCAAAATAGAGTGTAATCACTATCGCGACAACAATCAGTTGACACACATGTGAAATTATCTCCAACGCCAACCCTACCTTCCAACTATCACGAAGCGCGGGAAGCTGCGATAACACTCAGTCTCGCGAATTCAAACGAAAGCTAAGATTAGTATGAATTTTTCTTACTAATATAACTATTTTTCTCTGTGTTAAGGGGTTAAAAGTACAGAGCCGGTGTACTTTCAATATTTCGAAAGAAACGCAGTCGATCACTGCAAAAACCGAATACTTTTGGCTGGCGAAAGCTGCCGTAGCCTGACTCTTGTAAATTGCGTGCGAATCGAGCGGAGTATAAGGGTTAGCCAACGAACGGTTTCTAAAGGTCTTTTAATTACTCGTTGCTCTGTCACGCGAACCATCGATCCTCGAGAACAGTCACGTAACCGAGCTGGCCGCAGGGCAAATAAAAGATGCCGCTGCAGTTTCTACGAAATAGTGATTGTATATGATAGAGCTGTTGTTACAAACGATCAACGAGAGAAATAAAACGTAGACGAAACGGGTTGCAGCTGGTATTTTACGGCCATTTTCAAGAAAGTGATAAGGTTCTTCTCGGTTAGGTCATCCCGTGAGAAATATTTTAACGAAAAAGCAAAGTTTTATAGCTAGGACGTAATAGGATCTAGCGAAAAAGGCGGGAAAAAGTTGTGGAACGAGAAGACTATTACTTTTGCTTTCTTTCGACAGAAAATTTAGAGGTACGCTGGAACTATCGATCTAAATTTCCGAAGATCCGGCAGGACACAGTTATGCGAGTGAATTCTCGGAAATTGTTATTCAGGTTTGTTTGTAACGTCGAAAAACTTGGGAAAGGTGTACCGACAAATGGAAGAACTAGATTAATCCCGAGATAAGGAGGCTTAAATCCTGATCTCTGTCTGTGGATTATATAAAACGCTCGGTGTATTCAAGCTCTATGAATAATGTAGATCAGTTCCAGAGACGTATTAAAGATGCTCGAGTTCCATGCACTTTCAAACGCGTACGAAATTTATTCAGAAAATGCGCCGAGTACGAGATAGAAAAATAAGTGGCTCTCGTCTTGAGCATTCGTTACGGAGAAGATTCTTATTTGTCGCAGAAAATGTTTAATAATAAATATTCGCGAAACTTGTCACTTCTGTACAGGTAACAGTTCGTCCTTTTTTCACGTGAAAATTTTGCAGCAATTCTTATAGTCGCATTGTAACAGGGATATATTTACAGCTTATTCACAGGCTGCACATGTTCTTACGTGCAGTTACTTGTCTTTGAAACTAGCTACATGACAGACCTTACAACCCCGGATCGTGATATAGATGATATCGTGACACTTGAGATGATATCGTGAAGCACTCGAGCATTTCGGCCTGAAGTCACATACTTCCAGGAATTCCAGGCTAAGAGTATTGCCCTCTTCCATCACTTTACCTGTTCGCAGCCTGCAAGCTGACCTAGAACGGTCCAACTTTCCCTTCTTACCGTAAACATTTGTAGCTGTTACTTCGTCTACACTCTGACGCGATTGCCATTCCAAGTATTTGTCGACGTTGGACTGTGGATTTTTATGCAAATTTGTATCTTTGAGAATGTAGCGAAGAAGGAGACTTAGGGTTGGAAATGATTTCACTGAAAAGTTCCACTCAAAATTATATCACCCAAGAAGCACTATAATTTGGATATTTTTTTCAAATTTTGTGCGTTCTGTGCAATTTTGTACCCTTAAATTTCCTGTAAATGCATAAAAATCCGCAGTCTAGGTGTCATGAGTGATCGAAAAAAGGATTCTCGTTACCCTTAGATTCCCCAACAATGAAATTTCCTGAAAAAGTCGCTGGAACGATCAATTTACGAATTATCAAAAATCCAGGTATCGTAATTGACCGAGACAAGGATTTTCATTACTCTTAAATCCCCCAATAGTGAACACTTCGCGAAATTTCTCTAAAAAGTCGCTGGAACGATCAATTTGCGAATTATCAAAAATCCAGGTATAATTGACAGGAAAAGGGATTTCCATTACCCTTAGATTCCCCAACAATGAAATTTCCCAAAAAATCAGTGGAACGATCAATTCGCGGATTATCAAGAATCGAAAATTTTGTATTACTTACTAACATTACTCGATCGCGAATTTCTCTCCAGCTATTCTTCTCACTTCTTAATTCCCACATCACCGAAAGGTTAGTCCACTCGAACGCTTTCACTTCGCGAATAAGATACAAAGAATCATCGGCAACAGGACGATTTTTCCGTAGTAAAGAACGATTGTCACAGGAATCGAGTTATTACGTTGAGAAGAAGGTCGAGGCGAAGAAATCCACGGGACCTGTTCGTCGCGGAATAACGAGATCTTCAAAGGGTGCTCGAGTAGCGTTTCGAGGGGAACTCTGTCCGCAGCCCCGCGAAGAAATTGTTTTCCACGAGTTGAAACCAGCGTGTCGCGGCGGATTCGTCGATTTACACCGAAAATAAGACGTTCGACGTGGCCGCCGGTGGTGGAAGGAAGAAGTGTCGCGAGTCTGGTCACGATCGTGTCGGCGTGGCAGTTCGCCAAGCAGAACGCATAAAGACGACTTATCCGTGAGATTTCTTCTCTATATATCGGGGGATGCACGATGTTCGAGCTAAAAGGGATGATCTTCAACTCTTTTCTCCCCGTCTCTGTTTCGCTCCGACCACTTCCTCTCCTTCCTTTTTCCGACTGTCCTTCAGAAAGGTCCACGATAAATGAGATTACGACTTGTCGTTTCACGGGCGTTATCGGAACGCGGAAAACGATGCTTTCGTACGAGGAGCACCGGGGAATAGAGGACGTCGTCGAGGCGTAATCCAAACTCGATTTCCAGAGAGTCGAGGACCGGTCGGCTATCGATCGTAGGAGAACAAGCTCCCATAACAGTCCAGGGACAATCGTTTAAATCGTAAACGGGGCTACGATAATTGAAAATCGAGCCGTTCGAACTGTTCGTTCTATCCGGGGTCAAGCGATCACCAAACGATCCTGAGCTTCTCTTCCCTCCCCCCCCAAAAAAAGCAAAAAAAGAAGAAAGAATCACTTCGGTGACAGGAAAAGGTAGCTCGTCGTCGCGTGAAACGAAGCAAGATTCGAACGCGTTTCTTGCCCACCATCAGGATCACCCACGTCGCGTTTCTGCCGCGGCGCGCTCAATGGAAAGCCCACCTCTGTTCGACAGTTCTCGATGGTTCAGATTGGCCGGTGAACGCCGTTCGACGATCGCATAAATTCGTAGATTCCGAGCGGGGCGCGTGAACGCTGCTCCACGTAGACTGAACCAGCGATTTACAAGACGTATGGTCGGTTGTTAGCCTCTTAACGAGGGTTTAAGCTCCGTCTGAGCGATGCCACTCGTTAACGCCGCCTGGCTACGGCTGTACACTTACTTTCCGGATCCCTGCACGATGCCCGCGCCATCATTTTTGTCCCTGTCCCCCTGACATTGATCGCCATCAATGGAATTACCCTCTGGCCTTCGTTTTTGCTTTACACTCGGGCATTATCTATCCTCCCGAGCACTTCGAGATCTGCCAAAGCGAGCATTTGGAGTTTAGCGTGCTACACCGTGGGAGAGGTTGTAGAGTGATTTATGGGAAGTGGAATGAAGGTTTGTCGTT
>NW_017100281.1:1823393-1843985 GCF_001263275.1 Habropoda laboriosa | reverse complement strand
CTTTAGACTTTTTTTTTTAATATTTTTAGATTCGCGAAATTTTGAGTTTACACCGATTTTGAGTTCAGTATGTCACTCTACGTTTTCATGTGTGAAAGCTTAGAGTGTGGTTTATGGAAACCGAAACGAAGGTTTGGGACTTGGGGACAAAGTGTCTCGAGCGTTTGTGTCTTCAGCATTTCGAAATTCACGAAAACAACCACTCTGATGGTGAATTTAGCGTACTACGCTAAGTTTCCACGTGCAAAAGCTCATAGTGTGATTTATGGAAACCAAAATGAAAATTTGTGACCTAGAAGGCAAAGTGTTTCGAGCTTTTTACCTTCAGATTTATTTCCAAAGCGTTTCGAAACTCACGAAACCACCAATCTGATTCTATTTCAGTATATCACTCCACCTATCCATGTATAAAAGCTCATGGTGTGATTTAAGGGAACCAAAATGAAAATTTGTTACTCGAGAAACAAAGTGTTTCGAGCTTTTTGCCTTCAGATTTATATCTCCGAAGCGTTTCGAAATTCACGAAGGCAACCAATCCGATTTCGAGTTTAGTATGGTACTCCATGTTTCCTTGTGTAAAAGCTCAATGGTTTATGGGAAGCGGAACGAAGGTTTGTGACTTGGGGGACAAAGTGTCTCGAGCTGATCGTTCCATGGAAGCAGCGTGGCTCCTGAATCGCGTGTAATTTGCTGTGAGATCGAGACGCTCTAATGGACAAAAATCTCAAGCCTTTCTTACCAACGAGATTGTCACAGAGCGAAAATGATGCTCGCTGATTGCGGAAGCTTTTGTCGCTGGTAAATGATAACGGAGAAGAAGATGCTTTTCGGAAGAGACTTACGATTCGATGGTTTAAAGGGAATCGCGTGGATATCGCGGATCTCAGTTCCTGATAAATCTACGTGTTTGCACTCAGTTTGGAAATATACATTCTTTCGTACAGAGTGGACCGTGTGAAACAGGTCGCCTAATTATCTTCTCTAATTACTACGGTACGAGAAAATTTCAAACGGCTTCAAAGAGCGAATAAAATGTGCGAAGAAGTGTTTCATAAATGGCATTTCTAAAAAATCCTTTTTCCAGATTTATCTACGCTTTTTTAACGAGTGCTCAAAATTTTTATTCCCTCCTCTCCTTTCTTCTTCACTTTTTATCATTCGAAAAAGTGTATCGCTTAAAGAGCAATCGCCAATTAAATTTCAAGCCGCGTTAAACAAATGTTTTAATCACACCGAGTGTGCTGCTGAATGCGACACCTTTCGATGATAAAAACAGAACGAAAAGCTTTTGAAGCAAAGCTCGTGGTTAAAAATACAAATTTACCAGCGACAACTTTTTCAACGTTAAATAAACTCCGACGTTTAATTCATTTTGTTATTTCCATTTCACCGTATACCAGATGGATGTCGAAACGTTAAAAATGAACAATGTAAACATGGGAAGAAGAAATGTAGTAAGTATCATAGAATGATCTATTTATCAGTGTTGGACGTTGGAATAAATTTTTATTCTAACGATGTTTCATCTGTTATTTAAAAAGGAAATTTATTTATTCGTCATTTTGGAAGAAATCTTTGTATTCCCTCTTTTTCTCCTTCAGCTCTTCTCAACTATTAAAGCGTTACTCTTCTACTTGAAACTTTCAGAAATTTATTGCTGTCCAATTCTTTATTTTTTTTTCACTGATGACCCGACTTTTAGATACATCTCGTTTCAACAGGAATTTATTACAAATGTGTTCGTTATTTTAATCGAAATATATTTGCATAATTCCCAGTAAAATAAAAAGAGAAATGAGATTTTGCTTGCATACGAAGGTTTTAGCATTGGGTTACATTTGACCCAGCATCGGCAACGCGTCTGTCTTAGAATTAATTCGTTGGCCATCTTGGCTCCAAGATTACTAATTAATCGTACCAATTAATTCTACAAATTCAACAAAATAGTTAATTTTCAAAGCGCTAAAGTAGCCGAATAACGAACCTAAATAGCTGTGCTTCAAATACTTTAATGTTACCTTCAGACACACACACACGCTACGAAAGCTAATACCAAAATATTACACTACTCTCCCCAGAAGAAGAATTTCAAAAGACAGGAAAAAAACAAATCCTCGCTTTTCCATGCCTCGTTATCCGTCGCTGGTGCGTCCAGGTGAAAAGGGGGAATAATTAAAGAGGAAAAATTGCCATTACTGAATCTTACACGCGTCACCAGCAATGTTTCAGCCGCGCGTTTCCCGAAACAGAGTTCTCCCCAGCGCCGGGCGTCGAGTTGGAATTACGGCGGGCTCAGATTTTTCAAACGTGTAACGCGAGGAAACGGCGCGTCGTCTCTACTCCCCTTCTTCTATTTTTCCCACCGCGTTTTCCAGTTTTCGTTCAATGTCCCGCTTCGCGCTCGGCCGAAAAACCTCGCCAACGTTTCCTTTTCGAATAATTCCAGTTATCCAGCCGCGGTAAATTTCGCGTTCACGGGATCCTACGGTCGATCTCGACCATAAAAGAAACTGGGAACCTTTAGTACCGCGTTCCCCTAACGAGACAACCGTAAACGTGCATACAGCACGCGTTTCGCGAGAAGAAACTGCAAAGAGGAAGTGAGAAAGAACGTATTTAAGTTCCAACATTCGAACTTTCTTTTCGGATTAATTCCTCGAGTTTGGCGCTCTTTTTGTCCTGTTTAAATTTACCTTCGCCTTTAACGCCGCGGAAATTACGTTAATTACGAAGATCGCTTGTCAAAAGCGTTCACGTGCTCCTGATTCCCTTGCTGCAAGCGAGCTACCTTGGGAGAGTGTTGCAAAAGTGTAGGAATAACGGTGTAACTTTGTTTCAATATTTGCTTCGCACGTTTAATCAAATTTGCTAATTTGAATATTTTTATGGAAATTCTTGTAAAGGCGTGGAAGCGATTTGTCGAATTTTGGGGAAATTGTTTGTTCAATACGCTTTCGGGAAGGTGAAAAGGAAGGTTAGTGTCCGAGAAATTTCTCACGTCAAATAGACGAATATAGAAAATTTGAATGTTACAAGAATAGGAACTGACAACGTTTGAACGGAAAAAATTGGATCAACCTTCCGTTACACGTTTAGTGACTAAATCACTGTGGTAGAGAAATAAATCTCGATATCAGTTTTTCGGTAAGTGGTCTGAAATGATGATCTAACTGTTTCACAGAAAATTTCGGTACACAAATTGAACAAAAAATCAAAACGTATTGTGAGTGAGATAAATTAATAGAAGAATTAAGTGAATCTCTAAGCTACCTCGTTTATTTGATAAATAAACACGTGTAGTGACTAAATCACTGTGATAGGGAAATAAATCTCGATATCAGTTTTTCGGTAAGTGATCTGAAATGATGATCTCACTGCTTCACAGAAAATTTCAGTACACAAAATTAATCAAAGAATCAAATCGTATAGAGAATGAAATAAATTAGTAGAAGGGTTAAGTGAATCTCTAAGTTACCTCGTTTATTTGATAAATGAATAAATAGGAAAGCTCCGAAGCACATATTATAAATAAATTTCAAAAAAAATCTTAGAGGACACTAATCGAACGCACTTCCAGGTAAAACACCAAGAATCAAATGAATCTCCAAGCAATCTCGTTTATTTGATAAATGAATAAATAGGAAAGCTCCAAAGCACATATTATAAATAAATTTCAAAAAAAATCTTAAAGAACACTAATCGAACCCACTTCCAGGTGAATCTCCAAGCAATCTCGTTTATTTGATAAATGAATAAATAGGAAAGCTCCAAAGCAAGTATCAGAAATAAATAAAAAAAAAATCTTAACGCATCTAATCGAACGCACTTCCAGGTTAACCAACAAATCCATCAATATCCCCACAACAGATCCAAAAATTCCCGAACATCCTCGTAACCCTTCTCGCCATCCTCGCTATAAAATGATTAAAGATTCCAGTTCCATTAAATGTCCCCTGCGAAGAACGGAAAATCTAATTAAATAAACCAGCCAACAAACAGTCTGAGCAACCCAAAAGATAACACAGATCCTCGCTCATCCCGGCTCTTTCACCTAGCAGCATTTCACGATATTATTTCCTCGTACCATCAGCAAGCGCGAGATTTAATCTCCTATTAACTACGTCTTCACAAGAATAATGAAAATAATTAATTATAGAGCAGAGAGGGAGAGAGGGAGCCAAGGGCGTGTCTGGCTCACTTTGTAAACAAAACCAGGGAAAGAAACGAGAGAGAGGGGAAGGAAGAAGGAAAATATGGAAAAGCATCTCTCATAGAGAGAAGGAGAGCGTTTGGTCGTTTATATAGAAAATTATAAAAGCCGCCCACGCATCCTCTTCTTACGTTCAGCTGGAATTAACATCGGTGCGAAACGAGCCAGCCAGGCTACCATTTTCATTCAAGCAAATGAAAATGCAACGAATCGCCATAGTTTTTCTACCCGGTTCCGCTGTCGACCGTTCGAATCGCGAACCAAGTGCCAGATTGCCCGGGGATTATCGTTTGCTTAAATCTAGCGCAGTTCGTTGCAAAACTCCGTCGTGTATATATCTTTCACGCGAGAAACGATTCTTCTCCTCCTCTGACATCGTTCTCCTTTGGTTGTAGTTAGGGTGCTTCGGAAGTTCGTTCATTTCGTGACATTTCACTGTTTGCTGTGGGATGAACTTCATTCGATAGCCTTTCTTTCATTCTTGTATGGTATCGCGAATTTTTTGATTCTGTGATAATAAACAGCTCTTTGTCGTGAAATTAGGGAGTACTAGATTTTTAAAAACGTGCATCTGTGGTACTTCACGTGTTTAATTCCTTAATCTATAATAACGCGTCAGACTCGCGGCAGAGATTCTGGTCGATCGAAGAAAAATTAATCGTAATTCTTGTAGGACATGAGATAAGAATGTCTGGGCCGTATGACAGTCGGATCGAGTGAGGTGCGAACGAAGAGTGTTTGGGTCGAGCGACAGTTCTTCTGAATGAAAACTGATAAGTGATAAGAGCGACGTCTTGACCGAAAATCGCCACGTGGCAAGTGTGTGTGAATGAGTGCACAAATCTGCGATCGAGCGTGACCGTGTGTGAGTGAGAATGAAAGACAAGAGCGAAGAGAGAAAAAAGGATTGTAAGAGCGAATGTCGAAGACGAAGATGTTCAGAAATAAAACTGTATTACTAGCAAAAAACAAAGACCACTTAAATAATATCCGTGCATTCTAACTTTCACTTTAATTTGCAAAACTGAGGATTACTGAGTGCAATTAATCTGCAATAGATTAGCCTTTGTTACCTGATACAGTACTAAAATGGTAAATAACTGAAGCTTAGATGTTCGGTAAGAAAAAAATCGTAGGTTAAGCGGTTTTAAAGTTGCTAAAGTCTAAGGAAAAAATTTAAAAAAACATTATGTTGCTAAAGAACAGCAAAAAAGTAGGCAATTTTCGTCACAAACGACCATTTCAGTTCGACGAGGAGCGTTCAAAATCTCTGCTTAGTAACGACAGTCAAATGGCGAATTAGTCGATTTAAGCTCCGCCATTTAAAGACAATGGGAAAAGTAGAAAAACTTTGTTGGGAAGGGAAGAGAAAAGACAGGAGGAGATGTACCAACTTATGGAGCAACCTGATATACCGTCGATCGAGTAAATGTCGGTTGCTCGAATTCGTGACCACGTTCACGTAACTTGTCTAAAATGGTCCGTCGATGTGCTAGTGACATCGGTATGCAATAAACATTGGTCGACGTATATCAACGAGCAAGTCGATCGAGTCTATTCCCTCCCACAATGGTGACGTAAATCGGTGGCGAAGGGTCGTGAAGAGACTGAAGACGCGTCGTACGTCTGACACGAGCCAGCTAGTAGCTTGTCGTCAGTAGAATCAGACGTCACGGAGCAGACGTTTCTCACGCGGCTTCGAACAACGCGAGAATATCCCGAATGGCTTGAAACAAAGAGTTCGCTCGTCACTTCGTGAATAAATGGATAGATTCTTCGTGGTCGTTGGAATTTAAAGGTGTATAGTCACCACGTGAACGAGGGCTTCTTTGAGCTGGTGGAATTGTCGTTTAGAATACGGTAGAGAGGATGTTTCGCCTAAGTTAATTATTTGGGACGTTTCTGTTGACGTAAAGTCAAATTTGGTTTTCAAACGGTACTTTATAAATTTTTTATTAACAGCTATTTTAAAGACGAATTCGTCATCTACAATAATAAGTCCTTCCAGGTCGCCAAATTGCATTGGAAATTTTTCGCATCGAATAAAAAGTACTCCTCGAGCTATTATCGATAGAATATTGAGACAAAATTTCGGTGGAAGATTCGTAGACACTTGCCGATTAATTAAAAACAATTTACCAAAGAGAAAGCTCGTAGATCTATAGATCTCTCTTCTAGAATCCAAAAATTCCACTCTAAAGCATATCCATCAATCGAACAAAATGATTTCATCAACGAAAGAATTGAAAAGAAAGTAAAAATACACAAAAATCCAGCATTTCCAATCTCTCCTAAACAGCCACCAAAAATAACACGTAACGCGATCCAAGTCTCGCGTAATTGACGGGAAGCATCGGCTTCGAACAAACAGCGCGAACAGTTTCATTCGTTTTCTCTCGTCTCTCATTATTTCGTCCTACTTTTCACCGGCGGGATTTCCCCATCCTGCCAATTTACCTTCGCCATTTAATGCTCTGCCCAATCTTCCGCCACGATAATAGCCTCGCCGCGAATTTTCAATTTTTTCGCCAAGGGGATGAAGCTGTGGAAGGAAGCGGCTCGTGGTGCAAAGGCGCGAGAAACGGCTGAGAAGGATGCTCGAACGATGGGCAGAATGTGATAGGAGGACGAGACGAAAGTTAGAGAAGGAGAAACCGAGGGAAAAAATGATTCTGCCGCGATAATAGTCTCTCGCTGTGAATTGTCAATTTTTTCGCGAAGGGGATGAAACTGGAAGGAAGCAGCTCATGATGCAAAGGCGGGAGTGAAAGGAGGGGAAAGTAAAAGAAGGACGAAATGAAAGTCGGAGAAGGAGAAACCGAGGGAAAAAATGATTCTGCCGCGATAATAGTCTCTCGCTGTGAATTGTCAATTTTTTCGCGAAGGAGATGAAGCTGGAAGGAAGCAGCTCATGATGCAAAGGCGCGAGTGAAAGAAGGACGAGACGAAAGTCAGTGAAAGAGAAACCGAGAGAGAAAAAATGGTTCCGCCACGATAATAGTCTCTCCCTGCGAATTTTCAATTTTTTCGCCAAGAGGACGACGCTTCAAGGAAACAGCTGACGATTCAAAGGCGCGAGAAACGGCAAAGGAAGAAAGTAAAAGTCAGAGAAGGAGGGAAAAATGCGAGAATCGCGGGAAAAGGGTCTCGCGAAAACGCAACGGCGCGAATCAACGATGGAGAAACGGCGTGGCACAGTTGCCTATCAGCTGCGCGATGCTCGCCATCAACGTGACACTGATTTATCATGCCTTGACGTACGACGTAGACGAATCGAGGACGTCGCAGGATAAAACGAATCGTCGCAATTGGCGGTGGCAGGCCGTGAGTTGTCGCTGCAGCGCGCCACTTGTTTACGCCGCCCGTTATTTCGCTCGGGGGACGAATAAAACTTGGTTAATAAATAAATGCACAAATATAGCTGCCGGCCGACTATTTGTTTCACCCTGCGCTGTTTACCTTTGTCGAGGTTCTGGGTGTCTTCTTGCGTTCCGGAAGAACTGTCTCCATTTTTAGGACTAATGTTAGAAAAACGACAGGAAGAAGATTTTGATCAAACTGAGGATATTTGCTATTTTTAGCTGTCTTTATTCCGAAAGAACCGTGTCGATTTTTAGGACGAAAGTTGAAGAGAAAAATGAAAAGAAAATCTCGATAAAATTGAGGATATTTAGGATAAATTCTTTTACGAAAAATAAATTACACGTGCTTGTGATTATATTTTTATTCCACGAAATACGAATACTGTTAGCTTCTAACAGTAACAGAACCGTGTCGATTTTTAGGACGAACTTCAGAAAAATGAAAAAAAGAAGGAAAGAAAATTTCGACGAAGCCGAGAATATTCGGTTACCTTCGAAACGATAGTAGAGATTTTTTGATAAAAAATAAATTACGAAATTTCCACATACACACATGTTTCTGATACGTTTTTATTCGACGAAATCTGAATACAGGTGATAACTGTTAATTTCCAGCTATCTGTATTCTAAGCATCGTGCTTTATCCCGCTTGTTCATTAAACTGACAGAAACCTTCGGGTGCCGACTGACTGATGGTTGAAAGCCTGATTGCTTCCGACTCCGAATGCTTCTGATTGACAACTGATGGATAACTAATTAACCCACTGACTGACCACTAACTTCTGAAGGCCCCCATTACTGCTCGTAGCGAGCCTCCATTCTAGAACAGGTGAAACGGTATCTATTGTATGATCAGTTAACGGAAGTTTATCGATGATGCGGAAATCCTTTCAGATCTCGGGGTATTTAGATGACAGAAGTCATACGAAAGGTGTCTGCTTTGATACGCAATCTTTCCTTCCAATTAACACGGAGACGGAAATATTCTTACAAAAGTGTCTGCTTCGATACGTAATCTTTCGCTCCAATTAACAACATAATTTCCCGAATTCAAATCTAATCTACCACCATAAAACGTGGGATGTAGAATTCGGTAAAACGAATACAATTTATCACGTATTTTTGTATAATTTAAAAATAAATTTAAGTTTGTGTATTTTATAAAAATTCCAGTTTTAACCGTCTCTTTAAATACCATTTCAATATCTTTCTTTCCAACACTTCTACGTGAAGTCTGCAGGAGGACAAAAATTTCCCAGGTTAACTGTGAGAATTCACTGTTAACTTCGTAATCAGAAATTTTTCACGAAAGCACCGCGCTCAGCTTGAAAATCTCCCGTGCTACACAGAACAGCAGATTTCACTCCTAAGAGCTTAATCGACGCTGCAACTTAAGAATCTCCGAATGGAATTAGTAAAAATGTCGCCGCTGCTTTCAGACCTGAAAGAATAACTTTCCAACAGAGGGAGAAAAGCTCTCGAAAACGATCAAATCCGTGAAAAATTGATATTCCACCTCCGTTAGAATCGATATTTCAATACACGTTACGTCGATACTTCCATTAACTTACGATAACCGTTCCATTTCTTCTCTCCTATTATCATTATCCGCCGTATTCATCTTCGAAAATTACACTCCGTGCATATTTCACGGGCGCCTCCCGGGCCAGAAAGACTCGTCCTGTACCGTAATCGGTGCACCGATTGATAGCCAACATTTACAGCCTGCCGCGATTTCAATATTTGAACGGGATAAGTAGTCGAGTAACTAGCGGGCAGGACGAAAAGAAAACAGAGCGAAACGAGTGGAAACGGCTTTCATTATCCACGCCGGGTACCTGGATTCACGTCACGTTCAATTTCGAACGTTCACATTTCCTTCGCCGAAGCCCATCCCCCCGTTTTCTCCGCGGCCATTCGAATTCTCGCGGTTTCCCGATGACGATCATTGCATACGCGTAATCGCCGCAGGTTGCTGTTAAAAAATTATTCCGAGCACGGAACTTGGGCGCATAAGGAATTTCCAGGACGAAAATGGTGAGGTGGGTGAGGAACGTCGTTACACTGTTCTCACCTCAATTTATTAAAGTATAAGTGTATGGTCGTATAGGCGTACAATTTGTCCAGAAAATGCAATCGTTTGCTTTGTTAATTGTCCCGGCGGCAGCGGTTCGGCGGGTACGTCGCGATGGTCGGTAAAGGAACAAACTGTCCGGAGGTGTAGGCGTACTGGGTTTTTATATTGTTAGGACAGGAGTAGCGATAGATAAAGATAGAAGTGGAGAAAGTGGTGGAAACGGAAAATTCGTTCGTCCTCGTGCGAACCTGGATGCCACATGTGCGCTTCTTAGGCCACTCGAGGACGAAAGCAAGTCTTAACCCGGGGAGAGACAAAAGAACGGAAACTAAAATCTGAAGGAGTTGGAAAAGATAAAGTTCGCGTGGAAGAATAGAACGAGGTTCGGTAAGGGTTTGTTGACGACGACGTACCCGCCACAATGGTAATTGGCAGGTTTGCGCGAAATTATTTTTGGGGGAGTGAAAATAATGGATATGCGACTTTTGCTTGTTCTGACAGTTTTAAAGAGTTTTTCTGCTTTTTTGGGAGTAAGGGGAATAATAACTTTGTGATGAGTTATCTTTGGTGTAACAGTTCATTGTGTGAGTTTTGGTCATTTGTTATTTTCAGCGCAACTAAAATGTCTGTATGACTTTTGCTGAGTTTGGAATAATTTATGTTTGGTGTGAGTTTCGAGTGGCTTACCTATTTCTTTTGGAAAGAAAGAGATCCTTTTATTGGGATATTCAGTAAGGTGAGTATGGAATATTCGCAAAGGATAATGGAGATTTTTCTTTTGCGCGAAGATGTCTGGAGGTCTTATAATTTAACCAGTAATGAGAATTCTGGATTAATATTTCATTGATTTAAGTATGAACTTATGAATGTTGCACACTCTCATGATAGTACTTTATAAAAGAATGAAACACATCAGGACGAAAAGTAGATTACCATGGATTCACGAATTATTCTTACTAACAAAACACAATAATTGTGAAATTTAACTTTGACACACTTTTCCTAACCACACAATTAACTCAAAAATCAGTCATAAAAGATTAACTAAAAAATTTAAAAAACACCAAAAAAATTTATTTCGCTTGCTAAGAAATTTCCGAATCAAAGACAACGCCCATTAACTACAAAATTGACTAACACCAAAGAAATTTCATTTTTCAACATCCCCGCTGAGAAGTTAATTTCCGAATCAAAGATTCAATGCCTCCAAGAATCCCCAAAATTAGTACCCGTCCGATTTCCAAATTTTTCAAAACTCTAAACGTCTAATCCACACATTATTTACATTAAATCTGAATCCGAATCTGATCCTTCCCGCTCGGAGCGCGACACAGACGAATGGAAGTCTGAAGCTTTGCAAAAATGGCGCGCCAGGTGAAACGAAACGGCGAGATGATCGCTGCCAGGACACATAGCCGCGTCGCGTCGCCTTCAGGACAAACCGAACGAGCCTTTTAACTTTATAACTCGCTCCCCTAACGGTCTACATTAACGGCGAAATATTACGACAACCGGAATCCTTTTGCTGCCCCGGTATTTCCTCGATGTCGGCCGTTCCGCGACTTAATCTAAATGGCCCTCGCGAGGAATAAGAAGTCACGAGGGGCGGTTAGGTTTTCTTTCGCAGGGTTGGAATACGTTTGCGTACTCCTGTGGACAACGTCGGGAATATTGGTTCGGTTGGGTTCGGTTGGTTAAACATGAATTTACCGTGGCGTGCTATAACGAACGAGAGACTAAAGACGAACCTCAGGTGAAATATGATTTAAGATGATGGAGAAATATCTCCGCTTCGTTTAACGCGATCATGGGAAATACTTGTTAGTAGCTCCCCAGCAATTATTTGTGTTTCGGTTTTGTTATAATCGAGTCTGTGTAATTTTGGTAACTTGGTACTATGCTTGGAAAATTAAGTTTGTGTCGATTAGACAATTTTTGTTTTTTGATTATCGAAAATTCTGAAATTTTGGAGAAACTTGATGTGCCACGAGAAAAGGTTAAGTTTGTATTAGTTGGACAATTTTTGTGCTTTAATATTTGAAAATTCTGAAATTTGGAAGAAAAATGTGCCATTTGGAAAAATTAAGTTTGTATTAATTGGACGATTTTTGTGCTTTAATTTAATCTGCCATGGGAAAAAATTAAGTTTACATTAATTAGACAATTTTTGTTCTCTAATTTTTGAAAATTTTAATATTTAGGAAAATTCTAAGTTTTGGAATTTAAATAGGTTTCAATTTTTTAATTTGAAATCTTCTATCATGGACTTTCGGAAATTAATCTTTTATTAATGGAAACAATTTTGTTACTCCTTGAATTATTTTCAATAAATTATAAAACAATTTCGAGGAAAAAGTATTCAGTGATATTTTTACCAAAATATTCAATATTAAAAATTCGGGGAGAATGTAATAACGTCACATTTATAATAAATTAATTAGTGATTAAATTGATGATGAAAATCGATTAATATTAGTGTCTAAATATCAACGATGAAAATTAGGAAAACACTTGAAATTTTTATTGCCAAAAAACCATTTTAAACAAAAAACTATTTCGCGACGAATTTCGATCAACAATCGACACAAATTGACTTGCTTGTAAAAAAATCCACTTCCCTTTTTCGCTTAAAATGAATTACACTTTGACCATTTTAAACATAATGGCGTACTGCGCAACCGTTTTATCGGGAAAAAATACAGATCGAAGGACCATGCGTGTTTACGTTTAATTTCCATTTCACCTGGCCAATTTTCGCAGTGTTTTTACGAACCTTCCAGGTTGAAACTGATTCATTGTAAAAATAATGAACGCATAAATAGAGCTATGTTTTCAGTTAACGAATTAAAGTGGCCGTCGGCAAGAGAATTGAATTACTCGTTCGATCAAATCGATACCGCTTTGAGTTTTCCGTAATCACATTTCTTCATCAATGCAAAAATTATATAAAATTGTTACTTTCAATATTATTCCATTTACTCGTTTAATCATTTTTATTTTTCTTCCTTTATGGAAAATGAAAATCGACGATTTCACGTGGTTTGTTGAAAATCAAATTTGAAAAATGGAGTTATAATACGAAAGAAGGATAACCGACAAAATTGATATTTTTTTTTCAATAATTAAAGCGTTCCTCTTGTCTGGAATATCTTAAACGCCGAAGGAAGCTCATCTCGAGTGAACCGAGATTAAACGAAATTCAAATTTTACGAGGCTTCGTTCACTTAGACACTAATAGGAATCCAATCTTTTAAAAAAAATTTCGCAATGAAGCTGCGCGATACCCCTTCTACAAGAGAAGAATGATGTCTCGAGGGGAAATAAATCGTGCAACGTGATTAAAATAGCATTTTCCTCTGGACTTAATATCACGGATATTAAATTACTCGCAAGAAATTACGTTCGCCGTTAAACAACGTGTATTATTGTAACACTTTTCATTGCATATTTCATACTTGTCTGTAACGATTTACCGTTCGATCATGTTCTTGTATAATGGAAAGGATATCGGCGGAACCTTAAATAAAATGTGGTAATTGTATTCTCGATAAGATAACATAATTACTTTCTGCTCGAATATCTCCATTTTCCATCCAATAGAAATTTCATAAGAGACTCGGAATATTTTTGTAAATAATAACAATGTCAAACATAAAAGTGGAACAATTTTCTTGACACTATTTTTCTATCGAAAGGATAAGAATATTTTTACGTTAATCTTCAAATAAATCGTTTTTCATTGTCCACTTACGCGAGCGATAAACGAAGAGCAACAAAGTGTATCCGAATTTACAAACGTTGATTATTAAATTAGTGCACGACTGTGGAACGATCGCAAATACACTTATACGTGGGAATATATGAACATTGACTGTCAAACACGATTTGTGTAAGTTGGAATTGGACTGACAATATTGATTTGACGATTAACAGTGGTGATTGAGGTTACAAAGATTGATTGAGGTTGCATCGAGTTGACCGAGGTTGGTCCAAGTTGGATGTGATTGGTCGAGGTTGACCAACGTTTTCACACTCAATTTGGATACCCATTTAGCCTAGGCGAACAGTATTATAATTATCTTTTAAATACAAGTTCGACCGATGTTTGACAGAAATTGAGAATTGCAAACAAACAGATCCAAACGCCCTTTCAAATTAAAAATCGAAACCATTAAACCTTGAAGTACAGTGGAAAATTTATTTTCCCACTCAGCCTAGACAAACAACATTACAATTACTTTTTCAATACAAATTTGATCGATTTTTAACAGAAATTGAGAATTGCAAACAAACAGATCCAAACACCCTTTCGGATTAAAGATTCACACTATTAAACCTTGCATTACAGTGGAAAATTTATTTACCCATTCAGCCTAGGCAAACAACATTATAATTCTTTTTTAAATACAAATTCGACTCTTGAAAGGAATTAATACGACTGCAAACAAACAAATCCAAACACCCTTTCAACTTAAAGATTCAAACTATTAATACATTGGAGAATTGATTAAAATCGTACTACAACATTTATATTCAATTCCGTAAGAAAAATCTACACAAATATCAATTCTCACTGCCATTTATTTCACCTACAAATCATACAAATCGCATCAAACATTCAGCTCACGAACGTCCAAACAAGAATCTCACCGACAAACCTTCACAAAGCTTCTGAATCCTGCAAAAGAAAGAACCACTGTATCTCTACCCCAAGAATAAAAAATATATCCGACAATAAAAAATTCCCAACATTTTCAATCACCCTCGAATCCTCCCGTTACTCTAGCGCTCACGTCACATTCATAAATCCTAAAACCATCCCAAGACACCTCCGCCAATCGAAATCGCGACAGTACAGCATCCAGGAAACTACTCACATCCCATTGAAGATTCCCACAAGCAACACACGACGACGAAGACGGCGACAAGCCGCGCGTACACGTCGAATAATATTCATCGATGCTGATTTATCACGGCCGTTGACGTGGATCGATCGCTGGTAGCGGGGAGGTAAAGAGGAGTAAGAGCGTGAAACGACAAAGGACGACGGCAAAACGGATCGTCGAAATTGTCGAAGACGATGTGGCTGAACACCACACACACACACAGCCTTGTCTAGGACGTCTTCCCAGAAAGAAATAAAGGTTGACGTTACGTGCCAGTCTGGATACGCAAACAGTCGACCTGTTCCCGCCTCGTTTTCCTCCATCTCCGCAACCTGCAGGTACACAGGAACAGAGGAAAAGGCACTTTGTTCTTCTCGTGGTTCGTTCTGCCGCCTGTCGAGGAATTCCGCGTAACGTTTGTCATGAAAACAGCCGTGAAATGTATGCGGCTTGCTCTCCCCTGTAGCTTCAACTTCTCGAGCAAGTTCCTTAGTCATTTCTCCCCCTCTTCGAGGACCTAAGAAGTCTCCGAGGCTGTTGCGTTCGCGGGGTAAACGTCGCAGTAATACGTCCTACTCCCTCGTCCTGCCCGCTAAAATATTAACTCCATTACCGAGTGACGCGATGGTGTTCCTCGTTCGGTTCAAATCGCTCGCCATTTCTCGCGAAGGAAAAATTGTCGTTGGTCCTTGGTGCGCGATCTGAGAAGACTCTCTTACCTTTGCGAGGCTGACATTGCGTGGCTATCATTTTTTGTTGTCGGGTTTTCGGGCAGAGATCCGTCCAGGTTAATTATAAACGAGGTTTAGTTTGAGAAATTTTCTAATTTTGCGCGTGAAGTAATCGAAAGGAGAGAGTGTGCGCCAATTCCAATGTAAATGGATATATTGTTCTGTTTCAAGATTGATTTTGTTGGTGATATTGTTCTGTTGTGACGGCGAAAAATCCGGACAACAATGGTGAATGGTAAATCCGACTTGAATGGGTCGCTTTGTACCGAAAGCAGTATCCCAAATTTGATATTATTAATAAGAGATGGTAAACAATGAGAAGTTACACCCATGAAGTCCGTATGGTCACTGGATCTTTCATTTCGAATCACTGTTGCCTTGCCAAACATTTCTCACAATGACTGGCGATGAGACCTTCTGAGACATCGAAGAAGGGATATCCAGGGTATGAAGTAGACATATCGAGTACAGGGAATGATAATAATGGCGGTTGGTATTCAATCCGGTAACGTGGGTCCTGTCACAATATTACAAACTTTGTTACAGTTCTGTTTCTATATTAATGCTAAATATATTCTATATAGTTATACAAGAAAATATCATTATTGTGTTATTTATTTCCTACTGTGGGACCGAGAAAAAATTTTTATGGACCCAACCGGGAATCGAACCCACGACCTCAGATTGGCAGGCAGAGCCCTTGCCCGTTACGCCAACAACTCCCTCTGTATTTTCCCTCGTCGGTTCCCTATTTGAGTGCTGAGGCCCCGATACTACACTACCTTTTAATTTACTATATCTTATTTTATTTCACACTAAAAAATATTCTTTCCTTTCATATTTAGCGCCAATATAAATATTATTGAGTAAATAGTACACCGTACTCCTGAGTTCACAAAAACTGTCTGTTTCTCCTCCTCCTATTTCTCCTTCTTCCCGCGGCGAGCAAGGTCTCGCGTCGATACGTTTGTCACTCGACAGGATTCATAGGAACATCCTCTCTATCCACAGCTCCGTGACTCTTCATTGTGAGAGACGAGATATCGTCGTGTTCTCCTAGCTTTATCGTCCTCCTCCTCCAAAAAAAGAAAAAGAAAAAAAGTCAAAGGACGCACACACAAAGGGAAGCACTTTAGCGATTAGAGGCGAGTTCTTCCGTTATCATCGACGTAGCAGGTGATTCGAGATACTTGGAAATCCGTGTCGATCCTTGCTCCTTCGGAAAACTTTTCGTTTGTGTAAGTACGAGGCGGGTTGGACCTATGTTTGGACGATTGAACACGCGCGCAAACCGAGTGGATTTTAATCGGTCGCGACTCCGATCTAAATGTAGCGGAAACCGTGTCGTTTCTGGGTTAACTGGATACCTGTCGCGAGGGCCGACCGATGAAGTCGGGCGAAAACGGTAACTTTGACAATCCGAACTAATTAAAGCGAGCAAACGTTTGAACGGTAGACGTGCGCCGCGAGAGGTTCAACGACTAATTGAAATTGTCGGGAAACGTTTGAAAAAAATTCTCGCAGCGTTCGAGGGCCCGGGATTCGACATTTTTCTCGGCACTCGCCGCCTTTCCTTTATGGGCCAGTGCATTCTAATTTGTGTTAATTAAAGCAAACTCGAGTTTAGATCGGTCGCCTGGCAGGAACCGGTAAGATTAACCGGTGTTTAATTAAGAAATTGAATTATCTCGGCGAACTTGAAAATCTTTTCTTCTAAATTGATTGTACAGATTCGAGCGATCGATGGACGCGTGAAAATAGAAGAGTTTTGTGGTCCAAGTGTGAGGTAATTTCAAGCTCAGGTTAATTAGGGTGCGTAATAAATTTGAAAATATTCTGTTATCCGTGTTTCCTGTAAAAACGAACACGAAAATTTTCACTGAAGCTATTCACATTTCGAACATCTCTCGTCGAATGAGCGTTAAAGGCAATAATCGTTCATTTCAATGTGAATATTTGGTTTTTGTAAAGGATAAGCTCGTCATTTCTACCGTAAAAATCTCAACAATTTAATTTGCACGCTTCAATTTTCGAATTTCACGGACTCCAAAGAGACTAAAATTTGGACACTGGAATACTACATACAATGTCCAATGTCACCAACGAAATAAACCTTAAATCTAAAGTAAAATCTAAAATAAAGTATCTGAGATAAAAATTCACTCGTGCTAGTTTTATCAATTCTCCCAACATTTGTCTAGTCCATTTAAACCACGAATTTACGACACAAACGTGTCCCACCTATACCAGAAATCCTCAGGCTGTGCATTAGCAGGAATATAAAGTTCCCCGGAATAACATCAAAGTAAATTTGCGGAAGCGATAGAAGCGGATCATCCGAATAACTCAATTGAACTGGGAGGGGAACACGTTCGTGGCAATGAGACGGTCGCCGTTTATCCGATATTCACGGAAGAATTACGCGAGCGAGAATTAAAGGAGTCATTCTGAAAGTGCGTCTAACGGGTACGATAGATTTTAATTATCCGATATTTTATTGCCACGTTTGCCCTTAACGTAACGGCGAAAAAATAAAAAAAAACACGGAGGAAGTGGTACGGCCCGTTCAAGACAAATAACGCTTCGATATCGATTAATAATTCACAGGCGGGCACGGTGTACAGAGGGAGAGAGAGAAAAGAGAAAGAAAATGTCCCTGCATAAAGATCGGCGGATCCCCCTAATAAACGAGAGTTTATATATTCCCGCGCATTTGTGCTCCATTATTTATCGGCAATAATGCGAATCGTGGCATCGATTTGCTCTCACGTCACACACTCGAGGAACAAACGAAACAGCCAATTCATATGTTCGATCGCTTTTGCTCGCCGCTCTCATTGTTTTCACCTACTCTTTCTCGTCTGGCACAGGAAAAGTATTTGAAATGAAAAATCGCTCGTTTAATGTGTCCGTGTTGTGGAATGACAGGAAAGAGTTGCTACGTCTTCTTGTGTAATTCGTTTCAGTGGGTAACGTTAGAATTTGCGTCGATAATTAGTGGACTGAGGACTTTTGTGCAAATTTGTATTTTGATGAATTTAATGAGAAAAACATTATTTACATATTTTTGCTTATTATAATATATACATTCTGTGTATTTTTGGGACTTCAAATTTCCCATAAATTAACGTTAGAATTTGCGTCGATAATTAGTGGACTGAGGACTTTTGTGCAAATTTGTATTTTGCTGAATTTAATTAGAAAAACAGAAGCTAGAATTTCTTTATTTACTAAATATTACAGTGAGCACTGTATTTTGCTGAATTTAATGAGAAAAACATTATTTACATATTTTTGCTTATTATATGCATTCTGTGTATATTTGGGACTTCAGATTTCCCGTAAGAGCATAGAAATCCGCGGTTTAATAATTAGGAAGAAAAATTTTAATAACCCTCTGACAATTTCCATCTTCTTGTATAATTCGTTGCAGTGAGTAACGTTAGAATTTGCGTCGATAATTAGTGGACTGAGGATTTTTGTGCAAATTTGTATTTTGCTGAATTTAATGAGAAAAACATTATTTACATATTTTTGCTTATTATATGCATTCTGAGTATTTTTGGGTCTTCAGATTTCCCATGAATGCATAAAAATCTGCAATTTAATAATTAGCAAGAAAAATTTTAACAATCCTCCGAAAATTTTCTCCGACGATCGCTAAATCTTGATCTTCCAACGTGTCAGCAATTATTTCTAATGAAAAAGTAGCAAATCTGTTTCTGACCATGTTAAACGTTCGCTTCGTAGAAATGAATTCTTTTTTCAACTATTTGTCTCGCTACGTTTTCGGCGATTTTGCAAAGCCGCGTATTAACCTTGATTTTAATACGCGAATTGTTACTTTCACGATCTGCAACGAAATATCAAGGAGTAAATTTTTTTACCGTCGATGGGTTCCCTTTTTCAACGTTCCGTTAACTGAACTCTACCTGGTCTATTGGGAGTGACGGTTTTCATTGTACATTGTTTCAAGCTTCGTCTGTTCTCTGTGAGATTGCCACAAGATTTCACAATAGTACGTGATTTAACCTACCTTTGTTTACAACTGCATTCACCGTATTCGAAATTTATTTTATCGCAGTGGACAATTAAACGAGATACTCGAATACCTTTCGTGCCTTTTTCTTTACTTGCATAATTCTACAAAAATCGGTATGAATTCTGAGCATTCGAGGATTAATTATTAATACTTAACGTAATTGCTCGAAAAGTTATAAAAGTTTACAACTTTCGAGCTGCGTTTGCGCAGAATGTACGCGAAAAATCAAAATTCCAATTCATCCGTATTTTGTACTTCAGTCGAGAGTATTTGAACACAAATTTTCATGAAAATTGATTAATATTTTGCAAGAAAGATTTTTTAATATATTATTTAAATAAACTGGATTATTCTGAGAAATAATAAATTCTGCCTTACAGACAGAATCTCTATATTAAAACCATTGCTGTATCTCCGATAGTTTTCGAGATATTGGATGAATTGATTTTCAACTGCTCAAATTTGAGAGCTGCTTTCGCCTCTTCAAAATGAACAATACCCAATAAAAAAGAATACCTATCGAATATTTTTTCGAGGACTACATCATACGTAAATTTCACAAAAATCCACGAATGACACTTCCAGATTTTCTCTTGTGAGTTTATTACGCAGAAGTGGAAAATTATGAATTAAAAGGAATATTGTTAAAAACTGTTTTCTTATGATTGAAATGTGTCGTATGGAATTTTGCTGAGAGTGTCTGTAAACAACATAAGTTGGTCGATAGAGTTCACCGCTAAATAAGGATCGAAAGCTCTAAAAATTTCTTCTTGTTAAAGAAGTTTCTCATTTCTACAGGCAACGCGCACCTCTAAGATATTGCTTTTTCGTCCGCAATAGCGATTGAAGTATCACAAACTTGCCATGTAGCAGACGCTGTGTCCCTAATAAGTATGCAATCCCTGGATTCTGGTCTCTGGCAAAGTTCTGTTTATCGAAGTTGTAGGTCTCGTGGAGCAAAGTGGGTGGAAGTTGCAATACAGCGAATCTGTCTAATGACAGATACTTTGGCTACGAATTGCGCCACCATCGTCCTACCTTTTTAACATACGTGTATAAGTAAAGCTACAAACGAGAAAACGAGTAAACAAGGGTTCTTTGAAGACATGTAGTGAAATATTTTAATAAAACCTTTCCTAGTTTGCTTATAAAAAGGAACTCATTTTTGCTCCTTAGCAAATGTTACTTTAGAGACAGGAATTAATTGTAATTGAAAATTCGAATGAAAACGTGGAAGCAGAAATTTGTTGACGTACAAAATGTAATCCTTCTGAAGGCTTTATT